>NC_067403.1:71479321-71787178 GCF_016432865.1 Antechinus flavipes | reverse complement strand
AGAGATCTCAGGAGGCTAACAGGGACTTAAGCTGCAGAAAAAAACCTTCCACTTGGGCTTTTTGCCTTTCCCTTTCCTATCATATACTTAAGCAAAAGGGATCACAATGCGAGAGAAGGCTATTAAGCAACTTAATAATTAAATTTAATTAAATAATTAAAATTAAATTCTTGAGAAACAGAAATCATCTCATATAAGATTGCTTAAAAGCAAGAAAATTCTAGAAAGACAGCCTGTTTATACTGGCAGGTATGAATGATGAAAAAGATCACTAATTAGACTTTTAGGTAAGGGAAAAAAGCTAGGATGTTTTAGTAATGGGTATTTTTCTCAGCTGTTTTGGAATAAAAGATATTTCAAGGTGAAGGGATCGGACCATATTCTGTTTAGTCCAACAACCTTCATTGATGAAAAAGTTGATCCAGGCTTAAGGGAAGTAGCTAAAGTCACCGACTTAAGCAGGAAATATCAGAGAAGGCAAATCCTTTGTCCTCAAATCCAGCACTGCTTTAAATGTACCATGTAAGAGACTCCTCCACCTTCCTCAGGTGCTCACAACTCCTGATACAGACTGCTTTTTAAGGAATTCAATAAGCAGCGCCAGACTATGGAAGTTCTGTTCTTCCTCTACAGAAACGCTGGCAAGAATAACAGAGTTGTTCTGTGCAGTAACTTACCCGAGTTCCATATTAATTAATTAATCTACAAATTAACGAAATTTAGCAGCAGTTTGGAATCCTACGCTCTTTTCCTAGAAACCTGGCTAGAAAAAGGTTTAGGTTACATGTCTCTCAATGAAGTCCAAGACTGCCCTCTACCCTGGTCAGCTACCTGGTTGTCAAAGCTACCTGCTCTTCCTGGACACCTTGGACTCTAGCAACAGTGGCCTAAAGCCACATCTCTGCTACAAGTCCTGGGGAGGAAGACAAAGAAGTTGGGGGAGAGCAAGACAAAGGGACAGAATCCCAAGGCCTGAATGATGCGTTTGAAAGCCATACGGTCTGGGAATCTTTTGTTACAAAATCAACTGTTCAATACACTGCCATTGCTTCTGGCAAATGCCTTAAGTTGAAAAAATTTGAGAACACCAGACCAAGAAGAACCCCATCTATAATCTACACCAAAAACGATGACCCGGCCTTCACCTGAATATTTACAGCAAAGAATAACGGAGTTGTTCTGTGCAGTAACTTACCCGAGTTCCATATTAATTAATTAATCCACAAATTAATGAAATTTAGCAGCAGTTTAGAATTCTACGCTTCATTCCCAGATTATTTATTCCCACATTAATTCCCAGAGCTTTCCACTCTTTACACAGTTATAATGGAAAAAACATTTTCTTGACATCAAGCCTAAATCTGATCTGTTGCAACCAATACCCATTTCTTCTACTTCTGTTCTCTGCCCCAAATAAACAGAAAAGTGGGAAGGTAGGGGAAGGGTGGTCTTTTTTCATGACTGCTTTTCAAATGCTTTCAGACAGTCATACTATTTTCAGTTCTCTTTTACAAACTAAATACCAACAGTTCTTTCAATTGATTCTTATACTAAAAGGACAACAAGACCCTTTTCCATCCTAATTAGCACCCTCTGGATCCTATCCAGTTTTTGAAGAGCCTTCTTAAAATGAAGCACTCAGGAACTGAGCACAATATTTATAGATAGATGTGTCCTGAACAGTCCATCGCATGGAGATTTTCTCCATGTTGCTTGTAGCCATCTCAATGTGATCTAAGACAGCATTTATCTTTTTGTTGCAGTAGTTACTGCTGTCATATCATCCACTAGGTCAATCTGAACTTGCAGTACACTAAGAGTCCCAAATCTTTCTCTAAGCAAGCTTTCCCCTGATAAAAACACTGTTTAAAGTTTGGAAGATAGAGATGGAGCTGAAATGAGTGTTAAGCAGAAGAAGTTTTGATTCAAAGTTACACCATGAAAAAAGGGGTTCCTTCCTCTTTTCAACATTCCTGCCTACTTCTGCTAAGGGGGAAATTACTCTCAGCCAGCCACCACAAGGCCCTATCACTATGGCACAACTTTTTTTTTTTTTTTTTTTGGGAGGGGGGCAATATCTCTCCTCCAATCCCTTTAAGAAAGGGAACTATGTTACTATTAGACATTTTCCTAGAATAACTGTACAATAATTGAATGATTCTGTATGCAGTCAGCTTCCTCCATCCCCACAAATGAATTTGCTCTTGCCACTAGAATTCTCAGATAGGATTTGGAATATAGGGATGATTTCCTTGGTCTTTTCTGGCTGTCCCCACTAATGCAAGGAGAACATTAAGTGGGCTATAAAGAAGTGGAGTCTCCTTCTTACTTACCCTTTGGGCCCTTTCTTTACATAAACTGACTGAAAATGTGGTTAACAAAAACTCTGTTTTGTTAAATTACATGACAATAAAAGCTTCCCAAAAAACATTGTAGTGTGATCATAGCATGGTGCTTTGCAAATTATATGGACTCCATAAAGCCACGATGTCTTTTCTTTTTTTTACTTCTTTTATAAAAGATTTATCTCTCTAAGTATTATTAATAGTCTGGAGGTAGGCACAGATTCTTGCTTTGGGAAATGCAGATTTCACACCACATGCTGCTGCCTGTATATAAATCTCACTAAAAACTATACAAAGTTAAATTTAGAAACCAGAAAAACACTTTAAGTTAGAGGTTCTGGCATCATGGTGACAACTGGCATTTCCTCATCATCCTTCTCCTTCCAGGGTGAAAGTTATGTAACAGGTGACCCAGTTTTCAGTTTCTAATTGTGTGAAATATTGAAGGGGCAAGAATTTCAAATAGCAAAAAAAGTTATTTGCTATTGTCCTGTGGTTTTAAAAAGAAAATAACAAAAAGGAAAATGGTCATTTCAATATACCTTTAGTATCATTACTCTTCTAAGGCAGAGTTTCTTAAACTCTTTCCATTCACAACCCTTTTTTGCCAAGAAATTTTTACACAACTCCGATATTTAAGTATATAAAATAAGTATACAAATCAAACATTTACTGGAAATAAATTATAATTCACGACTCCCACGTTCAGTTACATGACCCTATATAGAGTCGTGATTCAGTTTAAGAAGCTTTGTTCTAAGGAATACACTTGGGGGAATGTATACATATACAGATAGAGCAAAAAAGGTTTCACCTACCGGGGCTTTCTACCCGTTTGTAGTGGTATGGATTGATGCAGACCTCCTTCTGCTTGGAGCCAAAGGGAAACTCACAGCATTCCAGCGGTTTCAGTTCATGGTGGCTCTGAAGGTCTGGCCAGCGCCACACGCGACAATAAATGACATGCGGCAGCCCTTTGCGGTGGGAGACCTGCAGCCTGCCATCCAGTGATCGGGGAATGGTGACACAGTTGCTGGGCTGCCCTGGACAGCTCAGAGCTTTTTCTAATTCCTCCATTGCACCCTTCTTTTTCTTCAGTTTTTTGACCAGAGCATCCACAGCCTTCTCTGCCCATTTTTCTTCTTCATCCCCCTGTTTCCAACCCAGAAGCCTCTTCACAGCTGGGCTGGTAAAGGAGAATAAACTTGTCACGTTCATAATGGAGTGCTTTGGGCTCCCAGATATGTCGGGAAATCAAGTCCTGGAATGTCCAGAAAGCAAGTCCTGGGAAGGACAGAGGAAGATTTTGGACTCTCTTTATACCACGTTTCTGAAGTTCTGAAAGGTGGAAATGAACATTCCCAGTGCCACAAAAAATCAAGATAGACTTCTACCTAAATCCAGGACCTACAAGAGAAAAGAAGAAAAAGGAAATGAATTTTTAAAATGTGTTTTGATAATATTACTTTTTTTTCTGTTAGCATTTTTTTTAATTATAGCTTATTATTTACAAGTTATATGTATGGGTATTTTTTCAGCATTGACAATTGCCAAACCTTTTGTTCCAACTTTTCCCCTCCTTCCCCTCACCCCCTCCCCCTGATGGCAGGTTGACCAATACATGTTAAATATGTTAAAGTATAAGTTAAATACAATATATGTATACATGTCCAAACAGTTATTTTGCTCTACAAAAAAGAATCAGATTTTGAAATAGTGTACAATTAGCCTATGAAAGAAATCAAAAATGCAGGCGGACAAAAATAGAGGGATTGGGAATTCTATGTAGTGGTTGATAATATTTCTATAGATATCCAAATACACAAGTCAGGTTGATTAAGGATCATAGAGAAAAACCCCAATCTATTTTTTATGAAATCTTCCATTTCAACTATTTAAAATTATGAGAAGGCATTCAAAACTACTGCTGCCACTACTGTTTAATCCAAAGAAGACAAAATCAGATAAAGAATATATATATATACACCAAACTATTCAAAGCAGCCATTTTTGTGGTAACAAACAAAAAACTGGAAACAAAGCAAATGAACAATGTTTAAGGAATGGCTAAGCATCTTAAGAAAACCTGTGAGTGATTAAGTCATTTAGACTAAGGCTTCTTAAATTTTTTCCTCTCCTGACTCCTTTTTAGTCAGAGAAATTTTTACACAATCCTGGGTCTACAGGTATACAAATAGGGCATTTACTAATAATAAATCATAAAGAAATTTATTTTAAAATGATTCTTTTACTATCACTTATTAAAGATGAAATCAAATTTGCATATTAATTAAATGGATGTGCTTGTTTATTTTTGCTTAAAGAAGTAAATCTTAGCAAAATATTTGATACGTGTTGCCAAATTTTTTGCAACCCCTACATTCAGTTATATAAGTCCATATGGGACTGTGACTCACAGTTTAAGAAGTTTTGATTTAGACAATTACAAATAGCCAAACTGACTTCAAAAGGCCTAGAAAAGAAGATGCTATCTTCATCCAGAGAAAGAACTGATCAAAGTGGTCAGAATGATTTTACACATATGTAAATATATATATATTGTATGTGTGGGAAGAGAGATGGAGAAAGACAGAGGCAGAGAGAGAGAAAGAGAGAGAGAGAGAGAGAGAGAGAGAGAGAGAGAGAGAGAGAGAGAGAGAGAAGGGAGAGAGGGAAGAGGAAGAGAGAGAAAATGCACATTTATATTTGTATCTATTGTTTAACCATCTTTGGGGAGAGAGAAGATTAAAAGTTACATAATAACATTAATATATATTTAAAAGGAATAGCAATATATTTGCAGTTTCTTGTGTGATCATTTCCCCCCTAATCTACTGTGTTATGGAAATACCTGTTTTATTTAAATTCAGAATAAGATTTGTTAAAAAAAAAAAAAAAAGGAATGCACAGTGGATAGAGCACCAGCCCTGAAGTCAGGAGGAACTGAGTTCAAATGTGATCTCAGACACTTAACACTTCCTAGCTGTGTGACCCTGGGCAAGTCACTTAACCCAATTGTCTCAGCAAAAAAAAAAAAAAAGAAGAAGAAGAATGTAAACAAATGAATGATATAGTTACTTTTGGACAATAAATGAAGAATTAAAAAAAATATAAGAAGGCATAAGTTGATACTGGAAAGTAAATAGAACATGTCTATACTAATATTTGAAAAAAAATAGCAAAAGGCAATTAAATTCAATTTAAATACATTGACCAATGTAGTTTCCAGAGGACCAATAATTAAACTCATTCTTCCCATTTAGGAGGTGGAAGATAGAGAGGCACAGAAAGTCACATACACTATTAGTCCTGAATAACTGTTTTACTTGTTACAAGAGAAAATTCAATGGGGGTAGGGAGAAATGTCCGAGAAATAAGATTTTTTAAAATTACTGTTATTCTGAACTAATGCAAAATGAAACGAGCATACATACACACACACGCACCTGAGAATGTATACGTACACAAAAAAACAAAATAATTTTAACTACAATAATAGCTACTCTATTTAGGTTGCTTTTTATTTTTAAACATATATGAAGTTTAAGCTTTTATCTTTCAAAGCTAGTAATGACCATGGTGTAAAAAATTTTAAAAATCAACAAAACTGAAGTAAGAAACAAGTGTGTCCCCCACCAACTTTTTGTCAATGGTGAGAATAGCAAAGAACTCAATATGTACAAAGTTTTTTAAATGGGCCAAGGCCAAGCTCCAAAAGGGCTGTCACTTCTCAAAATTGAGGGGCTGAGATTCTTTGTAACTATTATCTTTTCCCCTTGTTCCCCATTCTAGTTACAACCCTCCCACTACATCATGTCTACTAGTAATAACTTCTCTGAATTATGAGCAGGATCCATCAGTCTATCAAAGGGATCCAAGACACCAAAAAGGTGGTGAAGTCCTACTGTGGGTAGAGGAGAGGGAACATATTACACATGCTGGTTATGGCAGCCTAATCAATTGGCTTTCCTTAATTTTTTTTCTGTAATAAGAGAAGGTTCAAGTGATGAATGGAGAGTACTGAGAGATGACTGTTGTATACACCAGTGTGTTATATACACCAGTATGACTTCCAAAAAGAAAAAAATACAATTAACTTCACAACAGAAAGGAAGAGGATATTGACATCAAAGTACTTACTAAGTGTTTGTGAATTGAAGACAAATTTTAGGCCCCTATTTCAACTGTGAAAAATAACAGGGGCTTTTTGCTAATGCTAAGTCCAATTAAACAGTTACCTGTTACATGGCAAATATAATAAATCTTAACAACTACGCCACTCATCACTGCACCACACGTTTGGAATACCGACTTTATTGCCACACAACAGCTGATATGATCCCAGAATATTCTTGTAAGTGTGAAAATAAACCATCTAAATGTAACCAATAGGAATGAACCTGAAACTATTCTCTTCTTAACCCCCCTCCCATTAAGACCAGAGGTTCTTAACCTTTTTTTGCTTCATGGACCTCTTTGACAATCTGATGAAATCTTAAGAATAATTGGTTTTAAATGATTAAAAATAAAACACATGAGATTACAACGGCAACCAATTATTTTGAAATATAATTATCAAAATATTAATAATAAAAACAAATTCATAGACCCCAAATTAAGTACTCTTTTACTACATCAAGAAAAATCCAATGAATGACATGAGTTGGAATTAAATTCCAACAGTGAATTAAAAAGCATTATTCCTTGAAAAAGGAAGCTAGTTAAACCAAAAATCTAATAATAATAATGCTAACAATGACAATAATAAAGAAGAGAAGGAATGGTAAGGAAGATGAAGCTTTTTACTTATTATAAGTTTTATTTACAATGAATATCAATTAAACTAACTAAACTCACTTAAGTAACTTTTATAATTTATTCATTTCAAATAAATTAATATAACTTTTAGCTTTTAAGCCACAACTATGTAAGAGTGTAGCAATACAGCAAAAGGATTTGATTGGATTTGATGCCAGTGGACTTGGGTTCAAAACATCTGCCATTTATTATTATCTGTGTGATCTTGAGTTACTTTTAATTCTCCAGGCCTGTTTTCTCATCTGTAAAATTGGGGGGGGGGGGAAAGGGGGAAAGGGTTGATTTTAATGTACTCTTCCTCTTCCAGCTCTAGATATATGATGGTAAGACCCCAAGACTCTTTAAAGTCTCTTGGAGGATTCTTTGTCAATGCATTATCTTTTATCTACATATTAAATTTATTAATCTATTACTTCCATTCTATTATCCATTCTGTTTCTGCCCCTATTCTGCTCTGAATTATTTCATAAAGATTTGCCTTTTTGTATCTCTCATCCTTGTTGAGTCCTCGTAGCACAATGGTATTCCATTCCATTAATGTACCTCAATTTGTTTAAACTATTCCCTTGCTGCTGAATACTTAGGTTGCTTCCTGGGTTTTATGAAATTATGAAAATGTTTTGAGTAGATAACTAGTTCTTTCTTGGTTTTTAACACCCCAAGATACTCTCTCCAAAATGGAAGTATTTTATTGGCTAAAAGAAAGCTTTTTAAATGAGGCAGGACCTAAGCAGACCGTTTTATATTCCCCTCCTCCTTCATTTCCCACTGCTTTAATTAACTCCATGATCAAATAGAAAATCTTCCACTGGGCTTTTAAAGCTTTCACAACTTGGTTCCCTCCTGCCTTTCCAGTTTCCTTACAGTTTGCTTCTAAGTAGTCCACAATCCAGCAACATTATATTCCTTGTAGTTCTCAGACCAAGACACTCCACATCCCCACTTTGGTGTTTTCCCTGTCTGTCTTCTATTCCTAGAATGCCCTTCCACCCTCATTTCCCACCCTGGCTTCCTTCAAATCTCAGTTAAAATCTCATCTTCTGCATGACCACTTTCACCATCCCACTCTCTCCCCACCTCCCATTCTAATGCCTACCCTCTGAGATTATCTCATATTTATACCATGTATAGACCTTGTTTGGACATAATTCTTTGCATGTTCCCTTTAGAATGTGGACTCTTTGGGGGTAGAAACAGTTTTTGACTTTGTGTTGTTTTCAGTCTGTCAAGTAGAATTTATTAAGTGACTAATAGTATTCTGCAGTAGGCAAAGCACAGGGGAATACAAAGAAAGGCCATCCCTCCCCCCAAAACAACAACAACAACAACAACAACAACAACAAACCAAAAACCATAGATCCTTCCCCAAAGGAGCTGACAGTCTAATGGTGAGATAATACATATACCATATACATATACCATGTTGTAAAAAAAAAAAAAAAAATGTAGAGGAGGAGGAAAAACTGGGGGCAATCTCAGAGGTTATCACTAAGATTGAAGAATACAAGGGCTTCTTGCAGAAGGTAGGATTTTAGCTGAGAAACTGTGGGGTCTTCTGGAATGGTTGAGAACTATGAAATCTAAAAAATTTATCTAGACATAAGAGGCAGCTATATAAAACAAAGTACATGTGAATATGACTCATTATACGATCACAGCTTTAATAACTGGTAAATTTACCCTTTGACCTAGCAATACCATTATTAGGTCTGTTTCCCAAGATGATTAGGATAAAAGGAAAAGAACCTCTATGTTCTAAAATAGTTATAGCAGTTTTCTTTGTGGTGGCAAAAAACTGGAAATTGCAGGGATATACATCAATTATGGAATGGCTGAGCAAGTTCTGGTGTATGCTTGTGACATAAAAGACTGTACTGGAAGAAATGATGAGCTCAATGATCTTAGAAAAACATGGACAGGCTTGCATGAAACAATGAAGAGCAAAATGAGCAGAACCGAAAAACTGCCATCAGACTAGCAGCAATATTGTTTTTAGAACAACTTGATCAATCAAGTCATTCTGACTATTACAAAAGCCCAAATTGCCTATAAAAGTTATATGAGAGAAGATGCCATCTGTATCCACAGAAAGACCTGACTAGGTAGATATATATGTATGTATGTGTGTATATGTACATATACATACATACATATATATATCTACATGTGTGTACACACACATATTTGTGTCTAATGGTAAGCTATCTCTAGGGTGAAGAGGGAATAACAAGGGGAAAAAAATGAAGAAGTTATACAATAACTTTGCTGCATATTTTAAATAGCAAGTAAGTGAAATGAGCAGAACCAAGAGATCATTATATACCTCAACAATAATACTGTTTGAGGATGTATTCTGATGGAAGTGGATCTCTTCGATAAAGAGCTAATTCAGTTTCAATTGATCAAGGATGGACAGAAGCAGCTATACCCAAAAAAAGAACACTGAGAAATGAATATAAACTGCTTGCATTTTTGTTTTTCTTCCCGGGTTATTTCTACCTTCTGAATCCAATTCTCCCTGTGCAATAAGAAAACTGTTCGGTTCTGCACACATATATTGTATCTAGGATATACTGTAACCTAATTAACATGTAAAGGACTGCTTGCCATCTAGGGGAGGGGTGGAGGGAGGGAGGGGAAAAATCGGAATAGAAGTGAGTACAGGGGATAATGCTGTAAAAAATTACCCTGGCATGGGTTCTGTCAATAAAAAGTTATTAAAAAAAAAAAAAAAAAAAAGAATAGCAAGTTGTTCATAACAGAGCTGCAATTTCAAGAATAATCTTTTTTTCTATTCCACTTTGTTATGGAAATGTTTGTTTTATTTCTTAAGTTCAGAATAATTTTTTTTTAATTAACAAATTTGTATTTCCTTAAATTTATCCTAAAAGAACTGACCTTTGCAATTTAGTCTCAACTAAAATAGAAAAAGTAAATGATTGCTCTTCCCCATCATTTTGGCATTCACCTTCACCTCACATCCCAAAGGGAACAAAAAAGGTATATTCCCTGATTAAGAACTTAACCACGAAATCACAAATTAAACTCCTAGAGGGCAGGGTAGAAGTAGAGAAAAGAAAATGATCCCATTAAAAAGGAGGGGAAGGGGATGACAAGGTTAGAGAATTTTTCACCAACAACAACAAATATCTTGATTCCTCTCTTTTTTAATTCAGTCCAAAGCACTTTTGAGGGAATTTCTGAATTTCAAATCTTTTAACATAAAGTAGGGCTGAAATTTACCTGTGTACTACCTCTAAAAAAGCTTATAAAATAAATGAATAGCAGACAAGATTAGAGAGGATTTAATTAACCAGCTAGAAAACAAACTTTTCTAAAGCACATTCAGCACATTCATTGTATGTAAAATGGTTGCTGCTATTTATAATAAATTGAATCAGTTCCTATAGCTGACACTTATCAGTTCATTAAGATATCTTCCACCAGGTAGTTCTTTGCTAACATCTGGGACAAGACTATCTGTATATGCCACAATCATCTTCCTAAATCAAAGATGTTGAGGTCACTCACCAGCTCAAAAGGCTTCCACAGTCCCTCATACTTTATAGGATAAAATACACCTCGGCCTGGTATCTAAGGTCTTCCAAAATATGGTTCCAACAAGCTTTACATAGCCTTATACTTCACAAAACTCATATATTAGTCAATTGATTAGCATTTATTAAATGCTTACTGTACACCAGACCCAGTATTATGTGCTAGAGATACAAAGAAAGGCAAAAACTAGTTCCTATTCTCAAGAATTTCAGTTTAGTCAGGGAGACAACATAGATACAAATAAAAGATATCCAAAGTAAATGCGTGACCTCAAAGGGAAGACACTCATACTAAAGAAGGCTGAAAAAGGCTGGATTTAAGCTGAGACTTTAAGAAAGCCTAGGAAGCTGAGAGGCAGAGGTAGAGAGAGACAGCCAGTGAAAATGCTTAAGAGGAGAGATACAGAAATAGGAGGCTGTGAACACTGAAAGGAGACTTGAAAGCCAGAGGATTTGGTACTTGATCCTAGAAGTAATAAGTGATAAGTAATCACTGAAGTTTGCTGTATGAGTGTTGAGCGTGTCTGTGTGAGAGAAAGAGTGCGTGTTATTGTTCATACCCGAGTTTTATTTTATTTTTTAATTTTTTTGGAGAAGTAATTTGGGTTAAGCAACTTGTCCAGAATTACACATATAGTATTACATGTCTGAGATTAAATTTGAATTCAGGTACTCCTGACTCCCCCTATTCAATGAGCCATCTAATTGTCTCTGGACCTGCATCAATTCACAGCAAAGTGGAGAGGAGATCCATTGAAGTGAGTTGTCAGCTGCTTCCAGATGTACCATCCAGAGGCTCCTTGCATTTTTCCCCAGCTTAGACTGGACAAATGCTCCCATCTTCTCCCCTCTGAATCCCTCTTTCAGGTTTTAGCTCCTCATGAAGCCATCCCTGGAACTGTCCCTCTCCCTCACCATTCAAATTGCTTCCTATCCCTCATTTTCCTTATGGTATGTATTATATTATCTGTGTTATATTAACTTTTCAGTTCCCAACTTCACACTGCAAACTTTTTTTTAATCTTTGTAACTTTGTTTCCTCATTTATAATCTAGCACACAATAGGTGCTTAATGTTGGTTGAGGTTTCTTCCAACTTCGAAACTTTTAAGTCTCAATTGAAAGCAAAATGAATCATTATCTGAAAATATTGTCTAACTCAGAACAGCTTCACCACAGAATCTGACAGTACAGTTCAAAGTAGAAAAAGTTTTAATACCCTAGCAAAGGGGAAGTGTGTATTTAATTTGGCCATTTTCCTGGGGTTCTCTAAATGGGGAAGGAAGGACTAGGGTAAAATACACTAGTCTACTATTTAATTTGTCAATTTTACAAAGGGAGAGGATTTTATCTGAGGCTCTTTGCAAACAAAGAATTAGGCAAATATGAATATTCATCCACAAAATGAAGACTCATCAGATACTAGACACCTAATTCTCACAAAAGATTTGAAAGAAAATAATTCTAACTTCAACTAAGAAGTTCTACAACAATCCAATTCTTACCATCCTGAGAGAAAATAGTAGCAAAGTATATAGTAATAATTCAAGTGGCCCCTGGATCAGTTTCATAGAAGGGAAACTTTGTGATTTAGAAAGATTCCATTAAATATTGATGGAATTGTCCAACGAAATAAGACACCAAAACAGTAAAAAGGGATAGTAGGGATCAAATCGAGCTCAAAATGTCTTTTAAAATCAAAGTGACATAAGAGAAATGGTCCAGTCTTAATGCAACAACTAAAATGTTATATATAGTACAACAGAAATTGTTATTTTTTTTAGGGTCACTGTTCTGCCCTTAGTAGCTATTGCTAAAAATCCACAGCCAAAAGATCAAGAATGTTAAGAAGAAGTGATTTTCTTAACAATTCTCAATGAAGAAAATCACATCTTCACTAAAATATTCTTTTAAAAATTCCCATTCTAATTTTTTGCTTCTAACAATAAACAGATAGCAGAAGCAGCTACTATACCTACTATACATAATAATCTCAATTTGCAACCTCAAGCTCTTCCTTCCTACAAGAAGCTTTTCAGCTTTCCCTTTCAAAATTAATATTAATTTGCTTTGACTCACCTGGGTCCATGATTTCCAGGGCCCTCTCCCTCTGCCTATATATCCTAGAGTAAGTAACTTTTAAAGTTACTTTAAAGGCAAGAACTATTTCATTCATGCTTTGGTATGTTCAGCACCTAGTATGAGGCCCAGCCTTCAGGTACTTAATGACAAATGCTTGTGAAACTACAGGGAAATTTACAATGGCTTTCACCATAGAAAGACAAACAGGGAGTTTGCTCTAGTTAATCAGGAATTCCACATTTCCAAGTCAAAAACAGAATTTCTATTTTGGGAAGCTGCACCAATAGCTTGAAACCATTAGCAAAAGCACGATCTCCATGATAAAACTGGAGCTCATACCTAGACTTTACCACAACCTCGGAATGCTATGATGACGTGAGATTTCAAAGCATTTTAAGCTTCTCAAGGATCTTTGGGATTAAAGGAAAAACAAACAAACTTTAGCAAACAACAATACTCTGGAGAAGTACATGCTCCTTCCAGAGAATGGGGACTGTAATAAAAATCACCTGCTCTGACACTCTGGCAACTTGAAAGTTTTCTATGGCCAAAGGTTCATATATTCACATATATAAATTTAAGTATCTGAGCAGATCTCAAGTATTCTTTTCTTCTAAAGCACTTACTCCTCATGTATTATCCGCTTTCATTTCCTTTCTCAAGCCAACATTCTTGACCATGGGTACTACAGAGAGATTTTAGGGGATGGGCTGTATGACTTAAGTGAAGGAAAAAATGATCTTTTTTATTTTAAACAGCTTTTGATTTTCTTTGTCAGGTATTTTGTGCATTTAAGAAATTCTTCTGAGAAGCGTTTTACTGGTCATCCAAAGAAGTCCACAACACAAAACAGGTTTAGAACCCTTGATGTAAAGGGATGGCAAATAATGGGCTACAGAGAGTCCCAAAACTAGAAGCAGGAGATTTTAAGCTAGACGTGATTTAAGGAAAACCAAATGTCACCTTCATCTCATAGTTAAAGAAACTGAGTCCCAGAAGAGGAAAGTAACTCAATAGTATTTAGCCACCTCTTTAAAATTCACGTAGTGCTTTTACATATATTATATTATTTGATCCTTCCATCAAACCTGTGAGGTGGAGACTATTGTTCTCACTCTCATTTCACATATGGGAAAAGTGAGGCTGAAAGAGGTTAGGGGATTTACATAGGTTTATACACACACATTCTAAGCCCAATTCAAAGTAACCTTGATATAGTATACTTTTTACATTAGCTTTATAAACTACGCAAATATAAAATGGAAATGACAATAATAGCGCCTTCCTCTTCTTCCCCCCCCCCCATACATACATATATACTTACACCCATCCCTTGGGAACTGTAGGAGTTGGTATGAACAGGTGGGTTGAAGTGGAATATATGAAACAATCTGCTAGAATTAAAGGAGCTTAGTCGATTTCTGGCTTAAACTTTCCCAATAGAAACAGTATCATTTCCTTTCACAGAAACTATTAAGGTCACAATATAAGGGTAGTAACACTATCAAAATCAATGTTTTCAGATATAACTAGGAAAGAGATTGGAGTAAAACTCTTAGAGAAGAAATACAAGGGAAAAGTTTGTATCCAACAAATGCATGGCAAAAAAAAAAAAAAAAAACAAAGCCAGGAGAAAAATATACATAAGGACTACAATAAAGTAAATGACAGTATCGAATGATTAAATATAATGACTAAACTTGGTTCCTTATGATGAAATACCTGTGTCTCAGGAGAGATGTGAAACGGAGTATAGAATGCTTCAGCAAATGTTGCTCTGTTGATTAGTTCTGCTTAACCCTTTGTTTTTCTTTATTATAAGAGAAAGCCACAATTGGGTGTGAACAGGAGGAGCCCTATATCCTGATGAAAGGTCTTCAGAGAAGACCAGGAATAAAAGGAACTGTATGATAAGGAAGAGAAGATAGGCTGGTCATGTGGAAAGAATCAATGACAGGTGGGGACAGACAAGATGCTCTTTCCCTTGGAGATCAGGATAAAATCTAGCAAAGTCTATAATAAACTGGGCATAGAATAGTCAGGAGAGGACAAATAACAAATGCTTATGTAAATACTGGGTTTGAGGAGCGGTTTATTAAATATTAAATTTGCTTCGTGCTTATACTCTAGAGCAATTATTTTCTCCCTCACTATTATTTTCTAAATTAATTTTCTTCAGGATAAAAATCCACCTCTCTCCTACAATTCCCCCCATTCTTGCAAGAAATCTGTATAGTTAAGTAGACAAATTACATGCTATGTCCAGTAAATATATGCCAAGACATAGGCCACAAGTGTATTCCACTTTAAAAATGAATAGTGAAGGAACTTTACAAATATATGACATCACAGATTCATGTGAATATTTCAGTATAGAAAAAAATATTGGGATGGGATGGGAAGGAAAGGCTTAGCAAATGGCTATGATACAAACCACAATCATTTTTCAAGGAAAAAAAAAGTCAATGAATTTTTAAATGGACATTTTTTTCTCGGTGATGATTTATATTACAGTACTTCCTAGCTATATATCCTTCTACCACCATCTTTGTCTTTTAACTATTTTAAACATTGACTCTATGGCTTTTTTCTGGTTGTCTTGTATCTGTATATGAAGGGAGATCCCTTAGGGAATGCAAGATAGCAGAAGATCAGAGGAAAAGGAAGTAGATGGTTGTAGGGAGGATTGGGAAGGACTAGAGGAGGAAGGGATTAGATATAGCAAGATGGTCAGTTTCAAGTCTTTTCTTAGTTGCTTCTTGGCAAGATACAGGTTTGATGAGCAGCTGGGGTGTCATCCACACAACATAATTAGTTTCTGATGGACTGACTGATTTCCAAGACCTAACAAACTTGTATTATCTTACTAGCAGTCACTTTAGATAGAATCAGTTCCTGTTTATCCCCAAATGCTTATCTCTAACCAATTCTTGCTTATCTTCAAAATTTGGTTAATTAAAGACCCACAGGTCAAAAAAGATCTACAAGACACCAATTGCAGTGTAAAAGCCCTTTTCTCATCAAAAATGATATATTTATTTTTAAACTTATTTGATTCTCTTAAGATCCCCAAGCTACACATGTTGCCACTTGACAGTGAAGCAAGGCAGTAGTGAGTAACAAATGCTGGGTTTTGGAGTCTAGTAGGAAGAACTTCGGTTCAGGTCCTGACACTGCTACCAACTACTTGTATGAGCTTGAACAATTGGTTTACCCTCTCTCCAGGATCAGTTCTGTCATCCATAATAAGGGATTGGGTTAGTGGCAGAAAGGTGTGAGCTCCAAACCTACCTTAAACACTTACAATCCATGTGACCTTGACCAGTCACTTTATTTCCATTTTTATTATCATGGAGATGATAACAGCACCTACTTCACAGGTTTGTTGAGAGAATCAAAATAAGACAATTTATGTACTTTGTAAAATATTAAAAATACAAGCCATTAGATTTAAGAGTTCTTCCGGCTTGAAATCTATGACACTATGATCCTATTAGCCAATACTCCATCTCCACCCAAAAAAAAAAAGGGGGGGGAGAGGACAATTGTATCTTCTGAATGAAGGAAAACTGATCATAAAATATTCTACAAATCTCAGAGAGGGAAGAAAAAATCAAAGACCTATGGCTAGCCAGAAGACCATGACTAAGTAAGCACTCAAGGTAAAAGAATGTTATATACATAAGAACACTCCAGAGAAGAGATGGGATGGGAAATGCTATTTGAAATCAAAGGACAGGAGTCCTTTACTTCCTTAATTTGACCCTCATTTTCCAAAGCTGTAAAATAAGGGAACTCTATCTCTAAATCTGTGATAATATTTGTGAAGCACTTTGCAAACCTTAAGATGCTATATAAATACTAGCTATAATTATTGTTATTATCACCACCAGTTTATAAAGATTTTCCTTATCCTATGTCTTAGGCTCTTGCTCATATATTTCTATATTTGTATGTGTCTATGGAAGTTTAAATAGAATTAATTAGTAATTTAAAAAACTCATACAAACGTCCATTTGTCTCTTGACTGGGTTCTATTCTGCTTGATTATTACAGGGAGATATAAAAGAGCTAAATTCTTTTATACCTCTCAATCATTTCTTCAAAATAATAATTACTTTCTCCTTTTAAAACTGTTTTCTTTAACAATTGCCTTCTCTCCCTCATTCGGTTGAGGACAAAAGAAAATCAAAATCCCATTACAAACATGAACAGCTGAGCAAAATAAATCTCCACATTGGCCATTTCCAAGAAAGAGAGGCAGGAATGTGTGTAGGTAGATAGATAGGAATGAGGGAAGGAGGGAGGGAAAAAAGAAGAAAAGAAGAGAGGAAGGGAGGGGAGTGAGGAAAGAAGGGAGAAGGGAGAGGGGGGAAGGAGAGTCTCTGAGTCTTTGGTTCCTTCATCTCTCTATCAGGAATTAGGTAGCATATTATCATTAGTCTTCTAGAATCCTAGTTGATTACCCGATCAGAGTTACAATAGTGTTGTCTTTATATAATTTGTTCCTCTGATTCTGCTCACTTTATTCTGCATTGGTGCATACAAATTTTCCCAGATTTCCCTGAAAACATGCCCTTTACAATTTCTCACAGCACAGTAGTATTCTGCCACAGTTATACATAATTTGGCCACAAAACAGCAATCATTCTCAACAGTACTTTAACACAAGATCCCTTGGTATCAAGAAATTTCACTCAAATACCTCCCCAACATTAAATAAAAAGTACCTAATTTTCCTACTCAATTTGCACACAAAGATCCCCATTAGTTAGACCAAGGAAGGAAAGTATTCACATTTCTTTTGCTCTTCAGTTCAAAGTTCTTCCCAGTTTATTTCCAAGTAGGAATCTAGGAACTTCGGCACTGGACAGGATACCTTAAGGACTGGCCAGTCCAAACGATAATCTGAGAAAGGTAAAATTTTGAACACCTTCCCAACAAATGGTCACTCAGTCTTCTTTTAATGACCATTCTTTCCTGTTTCCCCCAGAGTTCCTTTCCTGTCAGGGAAACTTGCTACATACCAAGAGATAGACAATCTCACAATGGCCATTAACATCTAGAAGAAAAACCAAATCAATAACTTTACTGAGACCCCCTAAGACACTACTGCTTTTTGATGATCCTCATGTTTTTTTAGGCACTACAGCTCTGATCCATACACCTTGGGCACTGATGCTAGTAGCTTCCCCTCTCAGTAATCCTAGCTGGGGACCCTGTTTCAAGCCCCTAATGAAAGGACAGCAGTTACTCTGTGACTATTCCTCAGTCAAACACAACATCTAGAATACTAAGAAGAAAAGGCTATTTCTTATAAGTCCATATACACACTCATATAGACAAAAATGAAGAATGGATTGTGTGGTTGAGAGGTCAATCTCTGGCCAGAGACACTCAGTAAGGTCTCTCAGAACACTGAGTCAGATGGGGTGTGATGATGCAGCAACTGGAAAAGAAATAACTTTCACAGAAGACCCAAGTGAGAAGGGCCAATAGAAGTCATCTGGTCCAACACATACTGAAACAAGGAGCCTTCTCTACAAAAATGGCTTCTGGCATACAAATTTATTTTGAAAACTTCCAGTGCGGTTCAAACTGCTCCTTCCAGAATCAGCCCCTCCCACTGGGCAGGAGAGCTCTAATTGTTACAAATCTGCCAAAAGAAATCTGCCCAGGCAAAGTCTACCCACTGCTCTTA
The DNA here is from genome assembly GCF_016432865.1 of Antechinus flavipes. Classification (NCBI taxonomy): domain Eukaryota; kingdom Metazoa; phylum Chordata; class Mammalia; order Dasyuromorphia; family Dasyuridae; genus Antechinus; species Antechinus flavipes. The sequence goes on along the minus strand of NC_067403.1, from coordinate 71,768,676 downwards.
GTTCTACCTTCTCCTGAAGTAAATATAACTCTAATTCTGCTTTTAATCATATGAATTCTTCGTTTGGATGACATTTTAAAACCATTTCATTTAAAGTACCCTGAGTACCCTAAATGAAACTAGAGTGGATTAATAATAAATACTTATGGATATACAATTACATGAACATTTGTCTGTGTTTAAACATATTATTGTTGTACTAGGACCTCCTTGAGAGTTTAAACTCCTTGAAGACAAGAACTCTTAGTAGATGCTATACATATGTAGACTAGATTCTGCACCTCCATCTTAACTAGCCCACCCCACCTATCTCTTTGCCCCCTCCAAATCCCAAACAAATGTCTCTCTAGCTGCACGCTCTGTAATTCACACTTAGAAACAGAATGGAAAAACTTCCTTCTATCTATACCACAGCTTTCTGAAATCTCTAGCTGCCAATGGCTCCAGAACACACACAAGAGTCAATCTCGGTTCACCCTCAGCTCCAAAACTGATTGGTGGTCAGTCCTTTAAGTGTCTGTTTCCTCAAAGAGAGGAAAGACTGTCGGAAACCAAAGGAAGTTAAAAAAAAATTCTCTAAATCATTCAGGGCTTTAAGGGAGTTGGTAGGTAGGGGTGGGAAGATTACAACTAATCATTAGTCACAAAAATGATTTTTCAAATACCTATCCTCTTAAAATTAAAAAAAAAAAAAAACACCTTATAATCTGCAAACAATATCAAGAGGAAATTTTTCACTAGTGACCAGTTATGAAGATTCCATTTTTATTAAGAAGGCAAACCATTAACTAGTAAAACAAAACAAGCATGTTCTAAGTTCCAAGTACATGGGTAAAAATGGGGAGGAGGAGGAAAAGGGTGGCTATCTGTAGGAGAAATCTGACTTTCCTTTTATCATAAAAGTCCTGATGTGCTTCATTTTCCTGAGATCCTTCCCCTTTCCTGACGTTTTGAACTCTTCACCAAACAGGTGCTGTTTACAACAGCAGCACACATCTGTAAGGGTGTGCTGATACACAAAGGCAGGATAGCCCAAACCTTCTTCCTATATTTAGTTCTGTCAGCTCAGCCCTTAATTGCATCATTTAATCGGGGACCCTCTAGAAGGGAAACACATCCATATTCATCACAGGCAGCAAAGGAAACAGCTTTACAAGCTATATCCTTTTACAAACCAACATATGGTCTCACTCCTCTCTCAATTGTTGGACTCCTCCTCTGGGAAGGGCATGGAATTTTATTTCTTTTTTATCATTTGAAAAAATCACTTCCCTTCTCATTCAGTAAAGCTGGGTGGGGCTGCTTCCTTCACAGGTGAGGGGAATAAAACTTGTTAATTTGTCACTCAGGAATTTTTCAAACGTTAACTAATTTTTTTTATACAAATGCAGTTTTAAAAGTCTGACAAAGACAGAGACAAACCCACTTATATTATGTGGGGAAATGAGAAAATAGATATATTAGATAAATTATGGTCTTTAAAGGAGAAGTATCTTAACACAATAGTTAAACTTCTAAAAACATTCATTTTAAGCTATCTGAAATTAAAAGACCTTATTACCGCCCTCCCCCAATCTTACAACAAATTATTTTTCACAGCTAAATGAAGAAACTATGTTAAAAACAAAAGTAATATTTAGAAAAACTGAACTAACTTTGCAGCAGTTTTTTAAGTTGTATGTTGTATGACCTAGTCTACTTATTAAAATTGAAAAGGATGTGTTTAATGTGTATTAGGGAAAGGGAATGGGTATTGAGAAAGAGATATGGTCACTATCTTCAAATGTATAAAGGGTTGACATGTTCTGAATGGCCCTAAGAGGCAGAAACTAGAAGGATTGGGAAGATATGAAGCAAATTTAATTTTCCAAACAGTGAGAGCTATCTATCCCAAGGGTCTGCCCTCCCCCATTCACCTCACTGGATAACAGCTTGCCTTGGATTTTGTGGAAGTTAATTCTTGTCAATTGTCAATTCTTGTCAATTCTTGTCAATTCTTGTCCACTAGGTTTCTGAAGTCCTTTCAAATTCTGAAATTCTGTGATAAGACATAAATCTAGCCCAATCTCCCATCCTATTCAGGAATGATCTAGAAGGAAACAAGTTTGCTCCACCATTTTGGAACAGCTCTGTTTGGAAGTTTTCCCTCATATTGGGTATAAATGTGCCTTCTTTTTATTCCAGATCTCCTCTGTAATCGTCAAAAATTTAAATCCTGCTACAGACTATAGCAATTAAAAATTTTAAAGATGTTTATAGACTCAATCTATGTTATCATTTCTGGACTAAAACATCCATCTTTCCAAAATACTGTCTCAAAAGAAGGAATTTAAAACCACTTCCGATGACACTATCCTCTAATTATGTTCCAAATTGGGAATCTCTCTCTTAAGATGTGACACTTCAAACCAATATGATATTCTAGATATCTTCAGATAAGGAAAGTGGGTAATGGTACTGTGATCTCTCATCTTCTAAACAATAATTTTGTTAGAACAAGCAAAGCTTTTGGGAGAACAGCAATGTTGAGATGAGTTTTTCATACAAGCCACTTGTTAAGTCAGTTCTCTCCAATCTTGAAGGTTGTGTAATTTATATTAGATTATATAGACACAAAATACATATGCATATGTATGTATGCATGTAGAAACCTCTCTGGAAAAAGACTACACTGATTCATTTTAAAAATCATATGTATTGTTGAAGCTCTTTTAAAAATTGCTATCACTTCCTAATGATCCCTTTCTTCCCCAAATCAAACCCTTTCTTGCACCAAAAAAGAAAAAAGAAAGAGTATGTTAGTCATACCACCAGGAAATCACCAGAGAGGGGAAAAAAAAAAAACAACAAAATAAAAACAGATCCCTTTTCCAAGTGAGAAGAACAGAATATATTTATCTCCCTTGGGAATGATCAATAGGATAAGAAATAAAGATCCTACGAACCAAGACATTTTTGATGTCTTTTGGGGGGCTATAAAGAGATTTAGGAAGAGGGTAGTATTTAGGAAGAGATTGCTTAATAGCCAGGAAGAGTAATGTAGTGGACTAGATGTGGGGACAGAAGCAATCTATGGAAGACAATGGGACCCATTCTCAGAATGTCTTTATAATGCAGAAAATAAAATATGTAAGATTGCAAAGGAAACCAATTATACCGAAATGTAGTTATTTAATTTTTTTTTTTTAAGTTCCCGGACCATTGGTTAAGAACCCTTGTCCTTGAGTTAAACATGCTTCTCTTTACTTCTTTTCTATTTTGTAATACTAATCATTAAATTTTAAAGATGAAATAGCTTCGGAAACCAAAATTTCTAACATGGACCAGAATTTCAACTTGCTCCACATGAAACTCAACAACTACCTGCTTCTCATGTTAAACTCGGCATTGGACTCGAAACTCTATCTCAGGCTGACTTATGCCCAAGAATTGGGAGACAGGAAAAGGGTCATTTTCTTTCATAGTATTTGTCCTAAGAAGAACAAGAAGAAACAAATACAGATGTTTAAAATCTTCAAGGAACCACTGGTTTTAAGTAACTTCAAAATAAGTGACAACTTACTAAGAGGTCAGTTGCTTCTTCTATTCTGTCCCATCTCAAAACACTAATCTTTTCCACCCTTTCCTACATTATTTTCTTTGCTTCCAGAGCAGAATTCAACTCAACAGCTATTTACCAAGTATATAGCTAACACTGTGCAGTGGTAAGGAGTCGAGAAACAGGAGATGAGACCTTCAAAAGCTCACAATATGAGGCAATGCCGTCCAAATAATTAGCACAAAATAGAAGATGAGAAGATCGTGAGCAGGTGCCATTGGGACAACCAAATTAAGATGTCCAAATATGATGAGACAGATAATTCTGGAGCTAAGAATAATGTCCAGAGTTGGAGACTCAGGGTTGTACATTGTCCTCATGGGTGGCTGTTTAAGCCAGATTATCAAGGGGAAAAGTACAGCTATATAAGAGGGGCTAAGGAATAGAACACTCAGGGGTGGAAAAGTGTAATATGAGGAAGAGATGTTAGAGAGAAGATAAGAAGCAAACCAAGAGGATGCTATATCAAGGAAAACAAACAAAAGAATGCCAGTCCCCTGCTGTCCTTAATACTCTAGTTGCTTCGTTTTAATGATAACACTAGACAAGGATCAATCTCTGTTTCTTCTACGTTTTCTTATGGGTTCTGATTTTATACTAACCTTCATTTTTTTTCAGACATTAATGGAATAAAGTATAATGATGTAGACCAGAGGTATGAAACATGCTCCTGTGCAGCCTGAACCAGATTAAAATGAAATTGGGAGGTATTTAACAAAATAAATAATAATATAGTAGAACAAAGATAATAGGTGGTTTTCTAAAACAATAACCTGTAGGGATCCCTATATAAAGTCTAGTGGAATCTATTTCTATTTGAGTTGGGCATTACCAGTGTATGTAGATGGTAGTCTTAAAATCAGGAAATCATAAATAATGCCTTTCTCTTACATTAGCTGAGGGACTACTACTCTAGACTGTACCACTATAATAGTTTCACCTACTGATGAAATCTAGACCAAGAAAGAATTGAAGAGATCAATAGTCTAAATAATTCCAAATTAATGTTCTTTAAGAATTATTAATTTTGAAATGTGATAAAGTTTTGTTTTGATACTTTTTTTTTTTTTTTTTGCCAAATTAAAGACCATTTTACATTCCTAGAATACTGTTCAATTGTCCAGGTAAATGAGATGATCCCAAAACATGCTGAGTAATAGGTAAATGTCAGCCCAGGATTTGCTGTGGATAACTGAAGCTTAATTTTAAATTCTTACGGGATAATAAATTTTCCCCATTGTAGATTTTTTTCTCTCCAAAACACAGAATATTATGAAACCAGAAAAAATGACAAAAGAAAAAGTTTCAAGAAACCTAGAAAAATCTGGAGGAGCTAATGCTCCTACAGAATGAAATGAGCAGAATCAAGAGAATAATTCATAGCACAAAACAACATTGAAAACACAAAGAATTCCAAAAGATTTAAGAATTCCCATGAATACAATATAATTCTAGAAGACAAACAATAAGCAGATTACTCCATCACTAAAAAATATGATAGATATCAGATTATTTTTGCTGTTTAGGGAAGGGGGTGGGAGGAAGGAAGGGGAAGGAAGGGGAAAAATTTTGAAACACAAGGTTTTGCAAAGGTGAATATTGCAAATTATTCATGCATACATTTTGAAAATAAATAAGCTTTAATAAAAAAAAAACTTAACTTAAAAAAAAAGATGATAGATTGTTTTTGAATAGAGGTGTTTTTGGATAGAACTAATGTGGGAATCTGTTTTACCTTAATCTGCCTATTTGTTACAAGGATTTTGTTTTCCAGCATGGGGGAAAAGAGGTAAGGAGAGCGACATATTAACACGAAGCATTTTTTTTTAATGCATAGGCAGAACAGAAGGAAATACAGAGAAGCAAAACATCTTTTAAAAAATGTTGATTTTTATCATTTACTTAAAGGAAAACAAGCTGTATGTAATGGAGATAAGTAGTTTCATTAAATTTCTTTCCATATAATCTTATATATTTTATCTTATATATGACATAAGAAATATTATGCCATATATTATAACACATTATATATTGCAGAAAATATCCTATATTATCTTAAATACTTATACTCATTTTACTTGGTGTTTTATTTAAAAAAAGAAAACCTGAATAAAACTCCAAAACCAAAATATTGTCAGGTTGAGAGGGCTACCAGTTAAGATGCCAGTTAACGCCTGTAGAGAAGCCCATAATATGCCGACACATAAATGCCGACAAATAGCTGAACGTTGTCCCTGAAAGAGGGCCGGGGAACCAGGCAGTCCCACAGGCACGAGATTGCATTGTCCTGTCTGTAATATTGGAAACACCAAATACAATGTCAGGCCTCAATAAATAAACAAAAATAAGTTTAGGAGGCCAGAGGAATGGTCCAACTTCCTGAAGTTATAAGACAGGAAAACAACTCTTCAAATCTTTGACCATACCATTTTCGGCAACAAAAATCAAGCAACATGGAATGTACAAGGTAGGCCCTGAAAACCAGCCTTTTTCTTTATCAAGTAAGCAGAAGAACCTAGTTCTAATAGTACTAAAAGTACTAATTCAGTTATTTTATACATTAAAAAAAAAAAAAGCCCTCCCTTGCCAAGCCTATGCTGTTTTATCTTTATTCAATATCACTGCATCTGAGTGAATTTATTTCATCAGGTTCCCTCAAAAGCAAAAAGAGCCAAGATTTTTTATCAAGAAGATGCCAAAGGCAAACTTATACCTATTTTAGATTTAGAGCTTTGGGAAAAGGATAAAAGGTCTTTTTCTTATCTACTCCATTATGTAACAAGCACATACCTTTAAAAAGGAAACTACTGCAAGATCAGAGGACAAAGGTTTTTTTTTTTTTTTTTCCCTTTTTGCAGGGCAGGTTTTGCTTGTTTGCTTTTAAAAAGAAATTAAAGTGTTCCCATTTATTCAAAAAATTCTGTCTTGAATCTTCCTGTTAATAACAAAACATAAATTTTTTTTAAAAGATTTCCAGAGCCTAGTCTGTAGTAGGTGATCAATAAATAAAATCCACAAATGCTTGCTGAATGAATCAAAGTAGCTAAGATCAAATATTTCAAACTTGCAAGGACCACAGGACCACAAATTTAGAGAGATAAAAGAACCTCAGAAGCCATCTGACCTAACCCCTTCATTTCACAGATGAGTAAATAGAAGCATAAAAGTTAAGTCATTTGTCCAAGGTCACAGAAAGTAAGCAGCAATGCTGGTAAATCTGAACTCCAAATCCACTAGTCAGTAATGGGTAGTTCTCTCATTTAAGAAATTCTTCCAAACAGTAGGAAATCGTACTAGATTTTAAAATAATGAATTGCTAAAAAAAAAAAATTTTTTTTTCTGTCACCTACTGCAATCAGAACAGACGCTTGGTAGTGAGTTAACCAGGAGAATGAAAGGCTCTCAGGTGAGTAGGGCAAAAATCGACCTATGTACTATGTAGATAATAATGGGTAACATTGTACTACTTCCTGTATTTTATCGTCTTCACTCCCCCTCGTTGTTTTCCACTACTCTACTGCTCCCTTCCTTTCTCCTTCCCCTGTAAGCACTGCTTGTCTTGTGGATTCCATTTTTTAGGAAGGTACTGAAATACCCTAGAAATCCAAAGACCATACTTTGAGTAGGGCTTATTCCAATTCCAAATACTATGATCTCTCTAGGACCCACTCACTCAATTATCAGTATTTATTAGGCACCTCCAATAACAAAAACTTACCTCTGAATAGAGGTACTTACTTTTCTTCACAACCATCCAATAAGAGTAGTCAACGTGAATATTATGATCAGCCCCACTTTACAGATACCGTAACTGTTTTATAGATACAGTAGCAATAAGGCTACAGGAGATTCTACAAATATTTGTCAAATAAATAAGCTGGAATATGAGAGGATAAGAAGTGCCACACCATACATAGTAAACAGACCTTACCTCAAACCACCTTTTGCTTTCTCCCTATTTTAAAAATACCAGAATCAATATTAGGAATAAGATTATCTCCTTTTTACTTATAATGAAAACTAAAGTACTGAATCAACCTAAGTATGTTAAGCCAAAACTGCAGAGCTAACAAGTGATAAAGTTGGTACTCCAACTTCAGCTCCTTCCTCTGATTTATATTCCATTGTACTGAGGAGAAGGGGTGCACCTTAGAAATAAGATTAGGGATCAGCATGGAATTATAATGGAAAAAGTACTGGGTTAGGAATCAGGAGGTCCACTTCCTCTCATATGTGATCTTAACTAAATTACTTGAAATTTCTTTGGATCTCACTTTCTCCCATCTATAAACTTGAAAGGTTTGAACTAAATTATCTCTGAGGTCCCATTTTAGTCTAGAAATCTATGTTTTTAAAATTCACCCAGCCTCTTTCCCAGTACACAAAACCAGAGACTAATCTTTGGGAGGTCCAACCATACAGGGTGGACAGGTTACCTTGGACTTTTTTTTAGCTCATTCAACTTTTCAAACTGCAAAAATTTTCCCTTTGCTCTCATCCATATGAAAAGATCAAAGCTGAAAAGGACCCTTTAGAGATGATACAGTCCAATTTCATCATTTTATAGATGAGAAAATTTAGTGACTCACTCAAGATCACACAGCTAATGAGAGGCAGTCAGGCAGATTCTGTGCTGGAAGTGACCTTCAAGATCAAATTCAACACCAGCATTAGTGATCTAGCTTGAGGGGGGGAGGAGGAAGACAAACTTCTTTATTTTGGTGACTCAGACAAATTCCTATGGCTTACCTTATATCATAGAAGGATTACAACTGCATTGATGGAAGGTGTTTCCCCACCAAGAACACCCTTATAGAAATGACATTCTTTACAAGTATATGGGACACCTTCTTTATTTTCTCCTTCCCATACATTACAACATGTAATTTGTGAAATGGGAAAGGGGAATACCAAAAAAATTTACAGAATAAGAATAAAATGTGTATCAGGTCAGCTAACCCATTATGCAAACAGTAAATTTCTTAAACTTAAGTCACCTACTAACTGGTCAAAGGAAATGAACATTCTCAAAAGAATTCAAAAATTTCACAACTACATGCAGAAATGCTCCAAATCACTAATAATTAAAGAAATGTGTATCAAAACAATGCTTAGATTTTACCTTACACTCAGTAAATTATCAAAGATGACCAAAAAAATGGCAATAGTCAGTGTCAGAGAGGTTGTGAAATGAGAGATATACTAATATACTGTTGGGAGACCTGTGAATCAGTATAACTCTTTCAGATAGTTTGCAGATTAAATGACTAAAATGTCCATATTCTTTGAACCAAAAATGCCATTACTGGACTTACATTCCAAGGAAGCTATCAATTTAAAAAAATCCCATATACATCAAAATATTTACACCAGTACTTTATGTGACAGCAAAGATAGCACTGCTGATCAGGAAAATGGCTAAACAAATTGTGGTAAATGGATGTAATGGAATATTCCTGTGCTGAAACAAATGATGTGTGTGAATACAAAGAAGCATCTATGCCAAGAAAATAACATACATAATATCTACAATGTAAACAGAAAGAGCAACACATTAAAAAAAAAATCAAAAATTAATTTAAAATGAAAAAAGCTCATGTAGGGCTTCTCTGAATGAAAACTCAAAAGACTCCCAAAGCATCTCTCTTTAGAGGTGGGAGGTCTACAGGCAGTAAACATCACACATGTTTTTAGACTTTTTCAATGTACTAATCAGCTTACTGATTTTTTTCCTCCTTTTTTGGGAGGAGTCGAAGAAGACATTTTAAAAATACTTTTTGTTACATGGTTGGCCATTTGGGAGGGGAAGGAGGAAGGATTCTGGGGATACCTATGATTATTAAAAAAAAAAAAACAGAAGATATTAATTAAAAAATTGGCTCACACAAAAAGCTTTTTTTAATGGCCAGTTTTTATTCTTAGCATTTATATTTTTTAAACCATTTTTTCTTAATATTCCACCTTCTTATTTTTTACAAAATTAGGCATTTTAAAAAAAAATTGTTTTGTTTTGTTTTTCTCCCCCAAACTAACATGTTAGTTTCTCCAGGACAAGGGCTGTCATATGACTAAAAGACTCAAAGACTAAGGAGAAGTTGTCACTGATTTAAGTGACTAGCCTGATAATCCTGATCCACAGAGAAACAGAGAGTATAGGGCTGGTTTTAGAGTCAACAGCATAGACCTCACTTGCTGAAGTCCTGTCTGACCCACACTAGCCTCGAAACCCTGGGCAGATCACAAGCCAGACAATTCTTTAAGATTATCAAATAGAGACTGCCTAATTTGCATAATCATATTAGTCCAGGGAGTTTCCATACCAGGAATTCTCAAGGTCTATACTCTGACTCCTCTGGAAGTCTAATGAAGCCAAGGGAAGAGAAAAAAATTTGGGTTTTTCTATGTGTCCCTCACTGGAAGCGCAACAGTCCCTCGCTAATCAATCCATTAATCAGCACTGGAAGTTTGATCTACTCCATTTCCAATCCAGGCTAGTCTGCTGTGCCTCCTTATTTATGGAAGAAGGGTAAGTAAATGAAGTTTACATGTTTATTAATGCAATAATGTCTATTAATTTAATAGGTTTATAATGAAAAACATAATGCAAGATCACTGCTTGCAATGGGCATTCTCTATTTTGCAGGCCATTCACTAAGCCAAGTGCTCATAAAGGTAAAAGAGAAGAGCAGAACAGACCAGCAGTGATTCTTCAATGATTGAACACACAAAAAAAGTTATTTATCAACTCAATTAATTTTTTATTCGAGTCACTTTTGTTGACATTTAAATTAAAGGACAAATAAAATCAAATCCATCCAACCTTGAGGATTATAGACTGGAAACTGGAAGGAAATTTAAAGAGATCCTCTAGGACATCTTACTGATTTACATTAAAAATCATACCCAGAGAAACTTTTGCTGTCCTGACTCTTCTGGATTTTTTTTTTTTCAGGAAAGACCCAGGTCATGTTTCACTTCACTTCCTCCTCCTCTTCCACAGCCTAGCCTAACCAAATGTAATCTTCATGTCTTTCCACCCCACCCAGCTCTCTCTTCACAATTCTGGAACCAAGTTCAAATCATTTCTGCCATTGTTCCTAGATAAGGTGTACATATGTATTTTCCTCTGACTTAATTTATCATCCCTAAAGCTTTCTGGACCAAAATTCCCCTTCTCTGGTTCTCCTATGTGTGTTGTTGTCCTCCCTGTTAGAATGTAAGCTACCTGAACACAGAAATTGCCTTTGTTTTTGCATTTGTATCCCCAAAACTTGGCTCAATGCTTAACAAAATTTTAAAATTCATTTTACAGATGATGGTAACCAAAGGGTTAAGTGATCTGCTTGTGTTCACACAACTAGTAAGAGCAAAGCTAGGACCAGGACTATAACTCAGATCTTCTGATTACAAATCTATCACTTTCTCCACTCTTTTAATGGCACCATGCTGCCTCTTTCCTGCCATCTTATACAATCCAAATGAAAGCCCTAAACATACCACTTGGAACAAAAACAAGAAAGAGGTTGTAATTAATTATGTCAGACTACAAAGCCAGCATGGGCAAAACAGGAAGCTATAGTAGTTAAGATGGCGAGCTATCGGCAACTTCTCTTTCCATCCAGTTATTTTCAACCAGACCCAATGTACATCTGGTAAAGCAACTATATTCACTACATCATTATCCCCAACTCAATTAATTAGGTCACTACTAAATGCAAAACTGATGCTCCCATACTATATCCTGTGTCTCCTTTTAGGAGAAAGAATGTTTATGGACAGATTTTGAAAAAAAAATTATTATTAGATCAGAGTAAACATTTCTTCTAATTACCAATCCCAAAATTCTTTGCATAAAAGCTGAATTTAGCTCTATCTCTCCCCCTCAAAGAAAGTCGGTAGAAACAATCGAATGTTATGGAAACCTAGTGAAGTATGGTCACATTCTATTCTTGCCCTCTCCCTGCTATCACAAAGAAAAATCAAAGAGTCCTGGACTAGATTATACTAGGTTACAATCAGAGATCTAGAAGGTAAAAAGGAATGAAGAGATCAGCTAGACCAGTCCCCTTTACCCTCATTTTTCAGAGGAAGAAAGAGATTGAGAGAAGTTAAAGTCACACAGCTGGTCAAGAACGGAGATAGATTCTAAACTACAATATTTACAGGTAGTCAAGATTGGAGGTAGATTCTGAACTTTGGTATTTTCACTCTAAATATATTTTTTCAGCTACGCCACAACACAAAGAATGTTCACCTCTGACCCTGCCCTTTGCTTCCTTTAATATAATAAACATGTATTAAACTCTTGTGGTACGCAAAGTACTGTGCTAAAACATAGAGATTCAAAGACCCAAAAAAAAAAAAAAAAAGGCAGTCCAAAGAATACAAGAGTTTACATTCCACTGTAAATGTCCTTGCTATACTTCCTTCCATATGGCTAATAATAAACAGGTAAATTTGTGTTCAGGAGATGAACGATAACTATCTTTGCCTTCCAGATTCTTAAGCTAGGAGATATGGAGACGCATTATCTGAAGTTATTGTTATCTAAAACTTTACAGCAATCTGAATCAGAATGGGAAAATCTCAGTTTATTTTAAACCCCGACAAATTCAGCATATTCTAATAAACAACCAAAACATTTTTTTTCCCTCATAATAAAAATTTCCCTCAGATCTATAATTTCTTGGGTATAAGAGAGTCTCCTATATAGACTGGCAGCTGCTCTACAATTTTATTAGATATTTACCTAGGTCACTAACTAATTAGACCACCCATCTAATAAATATCAGAATTAAGATCTGAATCCCTACCTCTATCTACTATACCCCATAATGTTTCCAAAGGCATTAACTAATGTTAGAAATGACAAATGGCCACTAGATCAAGGAGGTTCTATCAATGGGGACATTTCAACTTCCACTAGAAGATACTGACAAATAAAATACACAATCCTCACAAATCTAGCCCTACAGCAGTAACTGTCTCCCCAATTTTGAGTATGTTTTTGTTTTAAACAAAACGAAAGCAATTCCCTCCCAGCCCCCAAAATCAGGGAAGCAAGGCTCAGGGAAATCTTTCACACTTCTATGATAGTTAGAATAAGGTAATTCCAATATTTTTAAACAACTACAAACAAAAACATTTTCTTAGCACATGCATAGAGAAATCAATACCTCAGGAAGGCTTTCCAACCAAGTAAGTTGAGAATCTTAGAAAAAATTGTTGACTATTTTTAAAGGAAAAGTTGTCTCTAAAAACTTCAATCTTGAAAGAGAAAAATTAATTATGGATCATGAAATTAATTGAATGAATCCCTTCCCCCTAAAACTAGATTAGGTGAAGAAAAGACTTTGACCTTCTCTACCTGTAGCAAAGCTCATTCATCTTTATGGTCTGATACTAAAAAGAGCAAACAAACACCAGTATGTTATCCTGATATCACCTCAGCAGTTAAGCCAAGTCGGGTTTTCAATAACTTGGGCTACAAGTCCCTGGGCTCCTTCCTAAAAGTCACATTTTTGTTGCATAACTGATGCCTTATTAAACATCTATTATGTATCATGTAAATACAAAAATAAATGCAAAGTATATAACAAGGTAATTCTTGGGAGAGAAGGGATTGGAGGAGGCATTAGCAACAGAGGGAGAGAAAGACCTTACTTAAAAGGTGGCTCTTGTGTTGAACTGGGTTTTAAATATGTTAAATAATAGCAGAAGTGAGAAAAAAAATTCATAATAATCATGGGGGTAAGGGAGATAGTGGAGAAGGCAGAAGGAATGCTGTATATGAGGTGCAGCAGAAAGGTTAGTTTGGCTGGAATACGAGCTGCCAAAAGGAACAATATGCTACAAGATTGCTGCCATAAAGCAAACTTAAGAGAATATCGAGATTACAGAAAATCATGGAAAGTTAAAAAACAAAAACAAAAACAAAAAAAACCCTCAAACTGATGCATGTCAACAAATCAGGAAAACAAGACAGAAGATGATGAAGATGATGACAGCAACAAGAGAAATGGAAACAACAAAATGAGCTAAATTGAATGATGCAAAATTGCAATGAATAAGTTTGGCACTTCATAATGAATAATCAGGCCACATTTAGCCTGATAACATGCAATTAGCACTAAAAGACACCTCCTTTTGAATAGAAGTGGGAGACTCTGGGTACAGACTATTGCATCGAGCATCAATTGCTTTGTGCTAAGTCCGGCTGGTTTTGCTAACATTGTTTTCCTCTCATCTTCATTATAAGGAGGGTTTATATGGAAGACAAGAGAGAAGAGGAATATGATAGGAAATGTAGGTGATGTAAAAACAAAAGAGAACAATAAAATTCTTAAAAAAAAAAAAAGACTGATAAGATGGGCTGAGACAAGACTAAAAAACACTTTCTTGTAAGCAACATTTTGTAGTTGGATTTACATCTTTATGCTGTAACTTGAAAGTATCCTTTTCTTTAAGCTCCCAAGATCCCGCAAAGAAGAGCATTTCCCTTAGAGCAAGATTTCTTAACCTGGGGTTTGTGAACTTGTTTTTTAAAAAATACTTTGTTTTTAAAACTTGTTTTCTTAGGTGACAAACAAAAGTGTTGTGAACTTGTTTTTTAAAAATATTTTGATAATTATATTTCAATGTAATTGGTGTACTTTATTTTATGTATTTAAAAACAGGATTCTAAGCTTAATAGTCTCATTCCTTCTATAGATTTCACCAAAAGGGTCCATGACACAAAAAAGGTTAAGATCCCTGTCTCAGAGATGGTGGACAATAATTTAACAAAACAAGCCAGAATTTTTTTAAAATCTTAATAAACTAGCCATTCTTCTTTCATCATAGTAACCTACACAATACCTCTAAATAAAAACACCCACAACCTTTTAAAAAGAAGTCCATTCAGAGAAAGAAACCATATAAACCAAAATATTCAATGGGTAGCCCTTTTTCCAGTAGCAAACATCTAAAAAACAAAGAGGAGGCCCATTGTTGGGTAAAGGCTAAACAAACTGTAGCACAAGAATTGAATAGGCCATTATTACCTTTAAGAAGAGATAAAGACAAAGAATTCAGAGAAATTTGCAAAGCTTATATAAATTAACTGATGCAGAGAAAACAGCCAGAAGAATATAATACGTAGTTGTCCGTAATAATATAATTGAAAGTAACATAAACAAGTCTCCAAACTCTGACTGATTGTAAAGAATTCACCTTGGTTATAGAGTAAAGATAAGTTGCTCCCCTCTAGGAGAAGAGGTTGGGGACCCCAAGGACAAATGTTGCAAATTATCAGGCTAAATAAATGTAGTCTATGCTACCAGATTCAGATGCTTGGTTTCACTTTTGGATAGCTGTTTATCTTTACCACAAGGCAGTGCTCAATGGGGTGGGGATAGAGGAAACATGATATGGCTAAGTGACTAATGTAAAAACAAATGACATCTTTGAAAAGACTTAAGAACTCTAATCAATGCAATGACTAACCATGATTAGCTAATGATAACCAAGGGATAGATGATGAAGCATGCTACCTACCTCCTGAGAAAGAGGTAAAGGAAATCAGTATGCACTTTTGGACAAGCCTATCGTGGTAATCTCTTTTGTTTTGTTTCTTTTTCTTTCTTTCTTCCTTTTTTTTTTTTTTTTTAAATTCAGGAGAGGAGGGGTATAGGTGAAAGGAAAAATGAAAGGAATAGAAAGAGCTCTCCCCTCAAAATGAAAGAAGAGAAGAAAAGCTAAAAGGAATTATAAAATAAGTAGGATATTATATTCTAGGAAGATAAATTCAGCTTTCCCCTGATAAATTCAACTGTTTCCTGTTTTTACTAACATGACATAAAAAGTAGAATTAAATTTGTGATTCTCATCTTTACCAAGTCCAAACCAATGACAAAAGTTTTCATTTTTCTTTCCTTTCACTGAAGAATACAAAAAGCCACAGGGCAGTGCGTCAGGATCCAGCAATTTCTCTGGAGCTGTCAGAGAATTCTGAAGAGATCAGGAAGAGCTAACAATTTAGCAGTTTTAGCTATGCTGAAATCGTTTTTCATTTTGGCTAGATTGGCATTCTAAGTAAGGTTCCTCCTTTACGTTTTAGGAAATGATGGCAGTTATGGCCTTGTATTTACCTAACCAATCAAGCCTCGGATTAGTAGTCAATGGGCAAATTCGGCATTAGGAAATATCTGCTTTTGTTACTCCAGCAACCCCTTGCCAACACTGCCCATCCCAGGATGCTCAATGTCATTAACTATATGGATTAATATAAAGCTAAATTTAAAGCAGGGAAGTTCATTCAGGACCATTTTCTGCTTGCCTTGAGATAACAGCCAGGGCTTTAGGCAACATTTTTGGCCCAGTTCTGCTATGGCAGCCTTGTCAAATCTAGACCAAATTTTGAGCTGCCATCACAACATTGTTGGAAGGAATATCCATAAGATCACAGAGCCAAAAACATCATGAAATTGCAAGTTTTAGAGCTGAAAGGAACAGAGGTCAACTAGTCCAACCCTTCACCTGACAGATGAGGAAATTGAGGCATGAGAGGCTCGTCATGACCACATTAGGTAGTAATAGGCAAGAATTGAGATTTGAACGAAAAATTTAGGACTCTTTCTAATTTTTTATAGTTTAAGCATATTATCCTTTGTCTAAAAGTTGCTAAATTTGGCCATATCTATTTGCAACATATAAAGGCTTTCATATTCTTTTAGTTTAAGTCTTCTTATGCTGTATTTTTCTCTCTTTTAATATTACTAAATTTCTATAAATTTTTATTCATGAGGAATAGTTATTTGCTCTTAGAAATTTTTCCTGCTAAGCTAAAACTGAATTACCAGAATACAATTTCAAACATGACAGATAAATAAAGATACAGAAAGTGACTAGAATAAGATTTTTTTTAAATCTCAGACAACAATAATTTAATAAGGGAGTTTCAATTTCTCTCCTTGATATGATATGCACAGGTTACAACACAGTTCAACTGCTACTGAATGTGTGTGTGTGTGTAAGAGAGAGTGTCTATTTTATATAAGTTTATATATATGTATGCAATATCAAATGAATTCAATTCTACAGAAAGTTTGTGCAAAATATAATTATATAAATTCATTAGCTCTTTAACCTCCTATATAAAAGTTATCCCATCTTCATAGAGATATCCTGCAGTTAACTAGTCTGCCTAAAATTATGATTTATGGAGGAGCAGTAGGTAGCTTAGTGAATAGTCGGAAAGACTCATGTTCCTGAGTTCACATCTGGACTCATACTTACTAATCGTGTGACCCTTGGCAAGTCACTTAACCCTGTTTGCCTCAGTTTCTTCATTTGTAAAATGAGATGGAATGGTGAACCCTACCAGAATCTTTGCCAAAAAAACCCCAAACAAATCCAAACATAGAGAGTAAGATACAATTGAAAAATGACTGACTGATAACCACAAAAATGATTTTGGGGAACCAATCACAAGAGCAGGAAATATTTTTGAAATCCTGTTCTAAATAGAACCCAGGCCAAATGACATTATATCTAGGGTCCCGTGACATGCGTTACGTACAGTTCAGATAGAACGTGTTAGGATTATTATTGCAGGCACCATGGCAAAACAATGATTCTATGATGCTGTTCTTATGGGCAGGATGGTACAGAGGGAAAAAAACCTTACATTTGGCATCAAGAGAGATATATAAGTTCAAATCCTCCTTCTGATCCATCAACCTGGAATCCTGCAGGTGTTAAGGAGGGAGGAGGCTACTTCCACTGGCTTTCTTACAGAGTTATTATTATGAATATCAGATGGGATAAAATGTTCACTCTTAAAGAGCTACATAAAAGCCTCCTGTTATTATTTCATAACCTAGACCCCAAAGGACAAGTGTAACAGTACAACTGGACCAGAGAATGGCTCATAATATATCAAGTGCTACAAAATTATATTAGTCTACTCTTGGAATTGTTACCAAAATCAATTTGTCTTCATCATTATACCAAGCTATCATGTAGAACTTTAAATTTTTAAAATAGCTTTTCATTTTTCCAAATACATGCAAAGATAATTTTCAATATTCACCCTTGCAAAAACTTGTATTCCAAAATTTTCTCCCTCCCTCTGTCCCCCCTAGACAGCAAACAATCAGATGTAGGTTAAACACATCAAGTAGATCTTTAGAGTTTAAAAAGCATACTAGTTACCTAATTAGCTTTTAAAAATGGACTCCCAAAAGTGAATGTAGGAATCAAATGAGATAATATTTATAAAGCAGTAAACACAGTATCTGGCACACAATAGGTACTTAATACATGCTTATTCTCTTCCCCGTCTATTACTGTCTCATTTTGTAGATGAAGAGACCAAAGCCAAAGATGTGAAGGCATTTGACAAAAGAATTGCAAGTGAATAGTGACAGAGCCCAGACTGAGAAATTAAGGTGGAAGGGTCTCTGCAAATGGAATGGGCTTTGTTTTGAGGAAGCCAATTCTCCTAACACCTCTGGTCTTTAAGTAAAGAAGGGTGGCCATCTATCAGGAACCCCTGCAGAATATTCTGTGACTGATTAACTGTTATATGGATAGGATGTTCTTACTGTATGTAGCTCAGCATTTATATAGCCTCGTTAGAAGGGAAGAAACACTGTACGATAAAAGTGCAGAAAATGCCAACTTCCAAGAGATTTCAGAGTCCTTTAAAGCAGCCTCTGGCTGCTGACATCTTGCTCTATCCCAGACTCCCCCATAACAGGTAGTAATGGGCAAAGATATCTACAATCTCAATAGTCAGTCCTAGATATTAGGATGCCTAAACTCTCCTTCTGCTAAACCAAATGTCACACCACATTAAGAATCAAATAAGATAAAATTTGGTATTTTCAGAACAAAAGAAATTATAACTAGAAAAATCCCTTGGGATAAGCTTTTTTCCCCTTTTCTTTTAAATGAAAATACTCAGAGAAGTTGTTACCAAATCAGTGACAGAAAAAAAAGGAAAAATAAGATGACTTTATGTTTTTCTCAAGTTGAGTGACTTCTTTAGCCCAAATGTAACCTTCCCACTCTATGACTTTAAGTGAGATTTGGCAGAGCTGCACATAAGTAAGTGCTTGTCCTCCCAGCCCATCTCCAGAATATTACACCCTTTTAATTCCACCAATTTACCTAGGCTACTTACCAACTAGTTCCAGTCACACCCTTCAATGCCCTCCTCATTACTTTAGATTCTCCAGCCTTCTCGACCTTCCAATCTCTTAACTGAGCATCACAAGACTTGGCAATTGATAGGATATGGCAAATGAGGAACACTGAAGAATTGAGGATGACTCGTAGCTTTTAGTTCTATTATAAGCAACCCTGACTTGGAAGTAAATTCAGCCAATTACTCATTCATAATTTGGTTCCCAGGGAACTGCTATCCTTGATTTCCCCTAACTTCCCTCCCCAAATGCCAGTCTCTATTCTCTCTGACCTTTCTATAGCACTTCATACCACAAACTGTCATCTGAGGATTGAAACTCCTCTCCCTCAGTTTCCATAACCTACTAATTCTCTGAGCCCTCCCCCTCATCTATCTGCTACAAAGGGTTCTCCCTCCTCTCTCGACAGAACAAACTGGAGGAAGGAAAAGTTCAAGACAGTCTTCAGGGATAACATGTACAGTGCTTTGCAATTTTTAAGGCACTATATAATTGCTAGCTATTCTTCTTCAGGGACTCAAAGGATTATAAATTTAGGGGTGAAAGGGACCTTAAAAGAACTAGTGGGCAGGAAACAGCAGGGCTGATGTTCTAATTTCAAACCCAGATTCAAGGACTCACCCATCCCTTCATCTTCTTCAATCACCTCCATTATTCCCGTATATGACTATTAAATCTCTTCTTCAAGCTCCAGTTCATCTCCAATTGCTTTACTCAACAAGCCCAATTGGAAATCCCCTCTCAGTGGGGTACAAGATCTTAAATCAACTTTTACTTCACTCCTTGAGATCCATAAGCAAGAAGTCCACTAGAACCACAGAATTTAAACCTGGAAGGAACTTGAGGTCACTTAATTCAATTTCCTCATTTTACAGAGGAGGAAACAGATGCCCAGGAAGTTCATGTGATTTGTTGTGGCTAACATGGCCAATAAATGCCAGAGCTGAGATTCTAATCCAAGTTCTGACACCAAATCCAGATTTTTTTCCCCTTCCCTCCTTTTTTTCCCATGGCTTTTCTCATCTACATCTACCTCCATCACCCTAGTCCAAACCTAGTTTTCATCATCTTGCCAGAAACACTTTAGTGGCCTCCTAACCAAGTTCTCTCATTTCACTAACTTCCCTGATTCCATTAACATCCCTCCCATTACCCCCAGATAATCAATGGGGCACATGAAGCCAATTTGCAAAAAAAAATGAAAAACAAACAAATTAGTTCCAAGAGGTAAGGCCACATAAGCAGTGGCAGAGCTGGAATGAGAACCTAGACCTCTCCTGATTAATTCTTGACCCCCACACCCAACTCATAATATCTAAGACTCTCATTAAGTCAATGAAACAGTTATTACCTTGTCACATCTTTCAAAGAGTTGACAGGAGAGCATCCACACCATTATCATGCTGTTAGCAAAATTCTGGATGGAACCCATCTGCAGCTTATGGCAGAAAAGTCAAAAACCAAATACCTTCCCAGAAATTCCTATATCCAGGGACAGCTATCAGATATGTATTGCAGAGAAGGATCCAAAGTGCTACTAGAGAAGTCAAGTGTGTATCTTCAAAATGGAGTTATAGGTAAGGCTTATGGAGCACAAACCTTCCAATTTTCATATTTCAGTTTGCCATCTAAGGAGTTAAATGGATATAGCAGAAAAACACCTATTTGGAATAAAGATCCCAATTTCAAATCCCAGCCTTGACATTTGCATCTGTGTGATTTCAGGAAAGTTATTTAAACCCCTCTAGTTAAAAATTTAAACCTTCAGCCTCATCATCTGCAGTCATCATCATAACCAACAGATTACCCTAGATAACATCTACAATTTGTTCTAGCTCTAATCCTGTGACCATAAGGCACCATATCCTCTGAAAATAAATAATAAATTTTCTTAATTGCCATTAGATAACTAGTATATGAAAGCAATGTCTGACTTTTATTTAAGTTAAAAGTCTGCTTTATTCTTAGTGTTTCAGAGTGAGAACATTATAATGTTCTAAGATTCTTATATTTTGCTAAAGAACACCAGGAAGACTCCATAAAGAAAACTGACAATAGTCTATTGCTTATAGATCAGAAAAATAAAATGAATGCTGGCAATTGGGTTCAAAGAAAGCAGGGGAGAAATAAGCAGAAGGCAACTGTCTGATGAATAAAATGCTAAGTAAAAATTGTCTCTGATCTGTAAATAAGTCTACATTTAAAGACCTTAAAGAACTGAGAGAGTGAAATAATTTTCCCCATTTACAGAGGAATATATTGAGATTCAAAGATAAATGATTAGGTCAGAGGGAGAAGTTAAGTGTTTTACTTTTATGCTGAACCTTAAAAGGGCTAACACACAAACATACACTCAATTGTGGAGGTAAAGTAAGAACTAAAATTCAATATATGAGTCATTACGGCAGGATGGGAAAATGTGCTGATTTAGAAAATGAGAGACCCAGCTCTAGCCCTCATTGGTTGCATAAACTCAAAACTCAGTTCATTCTCTAAGTCTCTTTTCACTCATTTGGAAGATACATGGAGGTGTCGCATTGTACCTCATGATTTCTACTGGTCCTGTGAAGCTCTACCAACTGATGGTTCAAGAAAAACTAGTTAAGAAGCACTTTTTTATCCATTAATTACATCATACATCTTTGCTTTGACACAAACCCAAAAGAAATTGTATAGATGGGAAGTGGCTCAAATTCTGCAGAGCTGGGTCTTTTTTCTAGAACTATTGTATTTATCCTCTGGAATCAAACTTGTTTATTTTATAAAGGTTGTTCTGGCCTTTCCTGCTTGAGATAGAACTATCCCTATATAAATGAAGCTTCTGGAAAACAGGCAGATTTCTTCAAGTTTACCAGCAGAAAGAGTGGCTCCATCTGCCCATTTGGACTATCCCATCCCTACTGATAGCAAGAGACTGTCTCTCAATATGTCAGAAATCAGTAGCATTATATTCAGTACAGATTCTCTGGTGCAAAATGAGGCATTTGAGCTAGATGACCTCAAGACCCCTTCTAGCCTTCAATCTACAACATCATGATTCCTTTACTTGACCTTGTCCCTGCTTCTTTTTTGGAAGGCGCGTGGTTATTTTGTATTACAAAGCTATTTGGATATGAGTAATAAAAAACACATCAGATACCCAACCTGGCAAATGGAGAGGACTGGCAACCGGGGTCAAATTGAACATTTGTATTCAGGCCACTTATAGAAAGTGGAGAGGAAGAAAGTAATGAGATTTCAATCTGGCACACATAAGAGAATATCACCCATTTGCTGCTGCAGAAAGGCCAAGCTGACAATCTTTGTACTGAAGAGCTCAAACCACACATAAAAGTAACATTACAGAGGCTGATTCGTTAACCCTAAATCTTCTATTCACTTTACTGATGTTCATCTTCACAGATTTTCAATTAGATTTGACCACTTTTCCTCTCCATCCTGTCCCTTCTCTCTGAGACCATCTCTATCCCTCTCCAACATTATTCCCCCGCCAAGAGCCACAGTCTTCACTTTTGGCTAAGAATAGATCAGATGTGTTCTGCCTCTTTGAAAGACGAAAATCCTGAAAGAAAGTGTTTATAAAGGCTTGTTCTGTACCTCAGACCTGGCTGCCTAAAGGGCATGGCCCTGTTATGATTTCATTTCAACATGTACAATCTCGGATCTCCCATCTTCCAGTAATGCTCCACTGATTGAATTAGATGCAGGGTTTTTTCTTTTTTTTCACCCGCCCTCTTGGAAAAAAATCAATTTCGATTTGCAAAAAACAAACAGATCTATGGTTGTCAGATCTGACTCTCATTCAGACAAAAGCATATGAGAGAAAAGAACAATATTATGCCAAATGACTTCCTGACCCTGTGGTCCCCCTGTACTTCCCCACTCCCTGGATTGTTGTAAGAAAATCTGAAAAGAATCACAGGATAATGAGAGATCTAGGCTGTCCAGAGATCCAAGTTCTGAAACTGATAAGAAAGACTTCAACTCGAATAGACTTGAATCATTGTAAAATACCTTCATTAGTAAAATGAGAGAAATAATCATACTACAGAAAAAAAGAGGATACTGATTTCTGAGGTATCCAGACTGAGTTCTGCAATTTTGCATTAGATCTGCCATTCTATTTATGCTTTTTAAAAATCAGCATTAAAAGCAACTGAGAAGCAAGTCAAGTAGTATTCTCCCTCCCACCACCATTTTTTAAAAATTGTTAAACTGATAAAAGGATAGGAGTTTTCAGAAAACTATTTAGAAAACTAAGTTAGAACAATCACTTTCACCCAAAATCAACAAATTGGGACCAGAAAAACAGCAATTAAAAAAAAATCAACTTCAAAGTCACAAATCTCACTTTGCTTGAGAGCTCTTCCATTAGGACTCCCAACAAAACAAAGCATCTAAGAAACAATAAACTTAATCAGCATTTGCTATCACTTCTTAAACATCTTCTAGTGGAGATACAAGCCAGAAAAGAAATGAGTGAGAGAATACAAGAAGTCAAGGGTTTAGATAATCCATAAACTGGATAATTAGCTGGAATAATTAAAAGCTGGCTAAAACCCAAAGATTGTTTTCTTTTTCCCTTGAATTACCCAAGCGGTCCAGTCAAACGTGTCTTTTTTCTGCTTAAGACTTTGCCAACCAATTTCAGCCCAGTGCAAAAGAAATAAAGTTGTATTCTCTCAGTTTATACCAGATATATTTTAACCCCAACAAAATAGGAACCTAGCAACAACAGAAGGATGAAGGGCTAGAGGCATGTAGAAAGATGCTCACTCTACTCTTTAATTTTCTCTGATTTATTAGGTTTAAGATCTTAGGAATTCTGGGATTTGGTACCCAGATCAGTTTAGAAGCAGATGATTCAAACACTCCTAAAACCAGGAGTTTCTTGGCTATTAATGAAAAAGCTGTTCAAAAAGTGGCTGACATCGCATTTCAATCCTTAAATTGTCTATAAAACCAGTTGATAAATTTAAAAAATGTACTGTCAAATCTTTTTTACTCTTTTATAAACATCAACATTCCTAAGAGTTTGGGACTTTTTTCATTAAAAAAAAGTCCTATTCCATTCATCTCTGAAGGATAATACCAAATTCCAACTTAGCTGCCCCTGTAATATGGTTTAATTATGATGACTGAACTAATAGGCTGACATCATAGACTTTTACAGGCTGACCCCATGTCATCCTGATGTATCATTTTGCACCAGTTCAGTGCTGTAAATCAATTTAAGATCTCAAGCAGGTTGAAAAGGCTGGTAATGATGCTTTCTCTGCAGTCTCTGGGGAATCTACATTATACACAACTTACATTATTTATAAAGCTCAATGATGCCTCCATTAGCCTTGTAAGACTACACAAATGAGCCCTTTTATATACACACAATACACAACTTGGACTGTATTATCCAGGCTGCTGCAGCTTAAATATGGCTGTCTAATTACACCCAAGTTTATTCTTTCTTTCCAATCATTCAGCTATTAAATTTCATCTTTAACCCAGAAATACTCATAAGCCAAGACAGAAACTAAAATTCAGCACATCACCTATTTTAATATTTAGGGAAATAGAATTTCCAGACTTCCTCTTTAAAAAAAAAAAAAAAAAAAAAAAGATGCATTAGCTGAACTTGGCTGTTTTTTTTTCCTAAGCTTCCTACAATTACCTCTTTTAAAAATATAACAAGTAGACATCTATTTGTTTTTAAATGGCTGAAGCTGCCACTTCTTTTAAATGCAATAATCATCAGATCTTCAAGGATAAAAAAGAAGAGGATACTGAGAGAGGAAAAATGTATTTGGTTACATACCTATGGTTAGAGGGGTCAAAACTAAATCAAGGGCAAATCCCCACCCTCAGGGGTAACCCAATCCTTCCTTGATCCTCTCTAGAGGTTTCTGCATCACCTAGCTCCAGAAAATCATCTCTGATGCCCCTAGTTATAGTTTCAGAAGAATTGCAATATTACAAGCTGAGCACCACCTGCAGAGAAATATCAAATAACTACAAATGGCAAAGGGTGGGAGTGAAGTGAGAAAATACTTCAAGTCTGTACGATATATTTAAGTCCAATACCCAGACAAATATGGCAGTGATGGAAAGAACACTGGTGCCAACTGAAAACCTTGATGCAGTGAACCCTGATCCAGCCCAGATTCCTTTTAAAATCACTGGTTCCACTAGAGCTCACCAGCCTTCAATAAAAGGTAAAGTGGTAATTATAAATAAACAAGATGAAGATCACAGCACAGTCTTCTCATTGTCTTACTGAAGTGTAGGCATGCCATCCCTGAAAACCAATTAGAAAGAGACATGTTCTGATAGAAGGCTGGTCTTTGATCCAGCTACTTAAGTTTGTTTCAGAGACATCCAGGAAGGCAGGCCCAAATCTTGCCACTTTGGATGTTTTGTTCTGGCTTTGAAACTTCAGGTCTAAGACAATAAAAAAGGAAAAAAATCCCAACGGAAACATGCCAATTTTCATGGCAGATCGGAAAGAGATTGGCTTTACTTAAGAGACCTTTGAGCTGGGCCTCAATTTTCTGGGACCGAGCCTCCGAGGAAATCAAGGTTTCAATCGTATCATTTTCAAAATTTAGTGGGAAAAAATCCTGCTGTCGCAATAATCTTAAAGTCGGTCGGCATTTGTTCCTCTTTCCCATAATACATCTAAGGGAAAAAAGCCTGTTCCTATAAATGCTCCCATATATTAGGCATGCAGAAAAACAAGCCCACGTTTCTTTCAGCATTCCCTTTCCCTCCCGCGACGCCCCCCCTCCCCGCCCCTTACATAAACTACTAAGCGAAACACTAACAAAGGCTCGGGGGAGAGTAAATGACACAGTTGTTCACGAGCAAACTTTGCATTACACACGGAGGGGGACAATCGGATCCGGTTGGGAAGGATCCACGCGCGGGGGAAGGAAGAAAAGGGGGGAGGGGAGAAAAGGGCAACCTAAAACATCCGTCACCCAGCCTCGGAATAAATTAGAGACTTTTGGAACGAACTTTCTTTGACCTGGACCCCAAGGATTAAAAGTAGAGACAAGAAAATAAAACGGGCGGTGAAGGAGGGAGGGGGGTAGAAAAATGCTGAGTTTTCTTTCTTCTCGGAGATCCACACTTGAGAAAAGCTGAGAGCGAGAGTGCATATGAAAGTGTGTATATGTGTGTGCGCGCGCGTGTGTACACACACACATACACGAGAGACAAACCCAGCCAAGGCAGTTCCTGAAACTCCCATAAGTTTGGGCGTCCCCCTCCCCTCTCCCGGCGCAGGACACAAAGGGGCGCCGGGGCGCGGGCCGCCCCGACAGCAACTGAACCAAAGGAAAGGAGAGGGAAACCGGGAGGGAAGGCAGGGAGAGAGCCCTCGGCCGGCCAAGGGAGAGGCGGGGAAGGGACTCCCCCCCCCTCCCCCGACTCAACAAAGACGCCAACGCAAAGTTGGAAGCTCAAAGCGCACCCCTCCAGCCGGCCAGAGGGGAGGTGGGGGGGGGGGGACCGTGGGTTTCTAAGAGCCGCTGGGCGACGCCATCATGGGGGGGGCCCCTTTCCATCCTCTTCTCCCCGCGAAGGAAAAAAAACCTTTCTCCCCAAGCCCACGCACCCAAGTTACCATCCCGGCGCTGCGGCGGGAGACTGAAACCAGGAAGGGGGAAGAGGGAGGGGGCGGCCGGAGGTTAGCGGGGAGGGGGCGGCCGGGGGTCAGAGTGCTGGAAAGACTGCAGCAAAACAGGATTCACCCCCCACCCCCAGCCCTTCCCGGACCGCAGTTCCCTCTCTCCCCCCCATCTGCGAGCAAGAGGGACTGGGAGGCGGCTCTGGGGCAGGGCAGCCCGCCTAGGGAAGGAAGGGAGTGGAGTGGATCGCAGAAAAGGCAAAGTTGGGGGTTCGGGGGTCGGTGGATTCTTGGTTTTTTACCCCGTGGGCGGCGCGCCCCGCAAAGGCGATTGCCGAAGAGTCCCGACCGGCCGCGCCGCCGTGGTCTGGCTGCCGATCCCGCTGGGACTCCCGCAGCTCCGGCCGCCTTGCCGCCCCTCCTGTTCGCTCGCGGGGCCGACAGCCCGGCCGCTGGTCCCTCCCCTGGCGAGCTCCTGCTCCGGCAGCGGCGGCGGCGGCAGCGGCAGCAGCAGCAGCAGCAGCCGCCGCACAGTGGGCAGCCCTGCGCCGCCCGCTAGCTCTCTGCTTTTCCTCTCCCTCTCTCTCTCTTTCTCCCTCTCTCTCTCTTTCTCTCCCTCCCTCCCTCCCTCTCCCGGAGCCTGGATTGATCTGGTCTCGCTGGCGTCAGGGAGTCGGAGCCGCCCAGCCTCCACTACTCCACTGCCAATACACAACACACACACATATACACACACTCACACACTTACAAACGCTCCACCACCGCCACCCCAGACTAGGGATCCTCTCCAAATTACCGCGCTGAGCACGCTCAGAAGCAACAGCTGCTGCTGCGGCGGAGGCGGAGGCCGCTGCCTTAGGGCCCCCCCTCCAACAAACACTGCTGAGGAAACCAACTCGGGACAACGCTCTCCCCTCCCCCACGTTTTTTCCTTCACCCACTCCCACCCCCAAAAAAGAGGGGGTGTGGAGTTATAACCTTGTGTTCGGTTGTTCTGAAAGTCTTTTGCATTCAGTCCTAGCCGGAGTGACTCGGTATGTATTACTTTACAAATAAAGTTTAGTGCCGTGAGTTTTATTTTCTAAAATGGTCTTTCCACTCTCCCGCCCGTAATGGGTCTCCTTTCTACTTGGGGGTCTTCTTTTTTTTGTTTTGTTTGAAACTTTCCAACTAAAAAGCACTTCCCCACATCTTTAATTGCCCCTTCCCTTCCTCCGCATTATTTTCAGGGCCCATAAACTCCCAATACAAAATAAAATAGCCAGAATGAGTGGATCACAGCCTTTCCAAACTAGGGCTGCGCAGCTCGGTTTGCCCTCGAAGTCATTAAGTTTGCTTTGTGCCAAATCCAGAACCCATTTATTTCAACACGTAATCTGTCTGGCCCCAAGTAACGATACATGCAGCGAAGGAGATCCCTTCAGAAAGCTAAAAGGCTACAAATTTGAGAGCACCCCCTCCCCCCCAAGCTACTGGCAAGCCCTTCAGAGTTGACCAAATAGCTTGTGGCTGTACCTAGACTTCCCGAACATTAAAAACCAATTTTACTCCTCAGAAGCGCTTCCTTTGATCACGAGTTTGGAAGCCGGCATGAAATCTGGGGTATCTAAAGTCACGGTTCCGAGGAGACCCAATCAGTTCCAAGTTTAATTACCCACTAAATTTTGTTTTGTTTTGTTTTTTGAAGTAATAACGTTACAATAATAGCCTTCAAAGATCTTCTTTCTCACAGTCTACGAACCTTCACAGTGAGAGCTGGAGTTGTGGAGACAAAACAAAAACATTCCTGTCCGCAAGGAGCTTACCTTTTACCCCCGGGATACAAAGTGTCAATAGATAAAATTTGACCTAGATAACTGGGAGAAAAGGAGCTCTAACCCTAGTTTTAACTTCAGCTTTAACAAAAATGGTGTATTCACAACAAAATAGGTGTCGAAAAAAATATATAGCAATTAAGGACAACATTCAGTTCCTACTTATTAATTCCTTTTTTTTCATTAGTTTCCCATTTCCCATTTTCCCTTTATTCACCTAATTTGCAGTCTTTTTAAGACTTCCCTATTCCTCCGCCATCCTTGAAAACCCCTTAACTTCTTTCAAAACAATTAGTATGGAACTTTCTCCCAAAGTAGTTGCTAAAGCTATTTACCTTTAGAAATTACCTTGTGTTAGCTTTTTATTTATATGTATTCTTGGAAAGTAAACTGGAAACCTGGCATTAGCACTTTATATTTTTGTATTCACACAGTAGGCACTTTATAAAAAGTTTGTTGCTGTTTATAAAATTTAGTTAGAAGGGATCCTCCCTCATTTGATGCTGTCAAAAGTGCATTCTGAATTTGGATTGAAGGGAAATTTGTGTTCCAATCTTGTCAATGCTCAACATAGCTTGTAGCTTACATTTACTGGAAAAACCATGGGGTGGTAATAATACAATTCTATACATACAGATGACTTATTGACATAGATACATATATATATTATACTGGCCTAAAGGATCCACACATTGACCTTACTTCAAGTGTTCTGTTACAAAGTTCAACAATCACTCCTATTTCCACTCTTGATCCATAATAATCAGGACCCATTTTAGCTGGAGGGCCCCTATACCTGTAAGAAGTCCCCTCTCTTGGTTCAAAGCAATCACTCCAGAGTTATCTATTCTGGAAATTCAAATTTATGTGTGTTTTTTTCAAGTAATAACTTTACAATAATTGCTTTCAAGGATCTTCTTTCTCACTGTCAAAATTTCACATTTATTTCTGAATTTTACTAAAGTATGGTCATAGATGACCTCAAAGATATTTTTCTGCTCTCTGTGATATAATTATTCTATGATCTCCTAATATGGTTCTTATTAATATGGTTCTTTTAATAGCTCTAATTGTTGAGAAGCTGTTCTTTATATTACACCAAAAATCTACCTTAAAATTTTCTACATATTGACTTAGGTTTTTCCTATACAAGCCAAGCAGAAGTCTTCCATATGATATTCCTATATGAAGACCATCCTCATACCCTACTCAGTCTTTTCCAAATTTTTTTTTAATTCTTCACTTCCCAGACATGAGCAATCAATGTCTTCTAGACTCTAAAGCGCCTGAGTAAGTTACTACCTTACTATGGGCCCCAGTATCCTAGTTGATAAAATAGGATCCTGTAGGTGGTGGTGGAAGAAAATCGAAAGTCCCTTTCAGGTATAAATGTGTGATCCTATGACCACAGCCTTCCTTCTTTTTATAAAGGAGCCAGATGTAGAGAGGGGAAATCACCTGTCCAAGGTCTCATTGCTCATAGCTTTACAAAAACAAAGATAAAGAATGATTTTTTTAAAAAAAAACAGAAAAATTAGGGGATTATGTGCATTACAAAAAGATTCACCAATGTTCCCTTAAATAGCAGCTCCCTAGCTACATTGAAGTGTTTGTTTATATCAGCTTCCCAGGTGCATTTAAGTGTTAGTTTGAACTTAAATGGCCTCCTAGGATAGTTGTGATTAAAAGGAATCCTGCAGTGATAACTACTTGTGTATGTGTGTATTGGGGCTGGGGGGGGGGGGTAAGAGGGGGTGCTGTTGAAAACATATTTACTGGGAAAGCCCAGGGATAGCTATAGTCTAATTCTATACATAGATGACTAATTGGCTATGAAGCTGATATGCATATATAATGACCTTTACTGGCCTAAAGATCCACACATTGACTTACTTCAGGGTTTCTGCTCAAAAAATTCACCAAACACCCTATCTTCCCTATTAATTCATAATAATCAGGACCCATTTTAGCTGAAGGACTCCTACACCTGTGAGAAGTCTCTTCTCATCTAGTTCTTCTTCACCTAGTTCAAAAGAATCACTCCAGAGTTATCTATTCTGGAAATTCAAATTTATGGTTTGGGTTTTTTACTAAAGTAACAACTTTAAAAATAATTGCCTTCAAGATCTTTTTTCTCATTGTCAGAATTTCACATTTAATTCTGAATTCTAGAAATTTAAATAATTTAAATGATTTTTTTCTCAGACTTCCTCATCAAATAGAGTTCAGTAAAAATTCACACTAAATTTTCACCATTCATTCTATATTTTTTGAAATGCATGCCTTTTGTAATTTCCACTTAACAATACTCTTGGTAGAAACCAAATTTGCCTTTTTCTGGATTGGATTTTGAGCAAGGTTTTTTCCTATGCTGTCTCTGTTGCTCCTTTTGTGTGTTCCTCCTCCTTCCTCCCTTCCTTTCCTCCATTTTTCCTTTTTTCTTTCTTTTCCTTTTCTTCCTCCTTCCCCTTTTTCTTTCTCTTTTTTTCCTCCCTTTCCTCCTCCTTCCATTTCCTTCCATTTTCCTAGTTCCCCTTCCTTTTCCCCAGTTTTCCTCATCTTCTTCCTCCTTTTTTTCTCTTGTCATTTTCTTCTGCCAAACTATTCATTGACAGCTTTTATTAAGCATCTACATGCTAAGCTTTGTTTTAGAAGCTATTAAATTAACTTGCCTTCAAGGAGATATCTGACTGGTAGCATATAAGATATAAACAAATAAACATGACAATTTGAAGAGAGATCACTAAAAACTAGGGAGTCAGAAAAAGCTTATCACAGGAGTTAGGAAACAACACTTCAATAATGTTAACATTTATATAGTAATTGAAGTTTTGCAGACTTTTACTTCATTTTATCCTCACACCAACTCTGGGATATAGTTACCATTATTATGTGCCCATTGCATAAATGAAAAAAAAACTGAAGCAAAAAAGGATCACATAACCAGAAGATAAAAGCAGATTTGAAATGAAGTTTTCTCTACTTAAGAGTTCCATATCCATCACTCTCTCCAACATTCCACCTAGTTACCCTGAAAGAATGAGAACTAAGCCTTTCAGGAAACTCAGGATTTTAAAAAGGAGTCTATAACAGGCATAAAGAACAGATCTCCCTTGCAAAAAAGCACATGGGGGAGGAGGGGCAGAGGAAATAAAATAGTGAGTTTCCTCCTCTACTTTCCTTCCTCTTCTTTTTTCTTCATCACTCAGGAACTTCAGTATTCTCATTCTGAAAACTCATTTAAGTGTGAATCATAGGTTTTGCACCAATCGATTTAGGTATGATGTCTACTCCTATTGCATTCATTTTCAGGTTATATGGAACAGATTTTTCTTTATCAAGTTGGACCATATCAAAGAGCCTTAGAGCTTGTCATAACCTTAAGAGATCAACCAATCTTTTCATTTTCCAGAAGAAGAAACAAAGTCTTTGAGAGATTACGTGAAGTCAAGTCATCTCATCATCAACTCCAGGGCCCACATCAACTCTGGCCTATCAAAGACTTGGTTTGGTTTCCAAGTTCTTACAAACAAATAGTATTTTCAGTTCAAATAATCAACCTACTAACATGTTTTCTGGGAAATCCACTAAGTATTCACCCTTCAGCAGCAAAATTATCAACCTCTCATTTGCATGATTTCATTTGACTCTCATAAAAGGGAAGCAGTTGCTTGGATCTTTTCTCCATAGGGAGGTCCTGCCCAAGACCTCAGTGTCTCTTTTTGTCTTTTTTCTTTCCATCTTTACTGATGTCTAAACTCTTTTAAAAAGCCTCCTAGTTGTCTTAGTCTTTCCCGGAATCCAATCCATCTGTCATAGGTTTACAACCAGATTAATATTCTAAAAGGAATACTATGATCATGTCACTTGCTCCCAAAAATAAATCTTCAAAGACTTTCTACATATGAAATAATGTTCAAATGTTTATAGCAGAAGTGTCAAACTCAGATGCCATCTCCAGAGTATTGTCTGAACCAGATTTGAATGTAATTGGGAAATGTTTAACAAAATAAATAAAAATACTACAAAGCATAAATAATGTTAATTTGTGGCTTTTTAAGTCAATATGTTGCCCACAGGCATCCATTTTTATTTGTGTTTGATACCACTGGCCTGTAGTATGAATTTCATCATGTATTCCCTTTTAAGAACCCTAAGCTTTAGTCTATTGGGAACACTCACCATTTCCTGAGCCTTTTCTTTCCCACCAATTCTCTGCCATCTTTCTTTTCTGCTTGTTCTGAATTGTTCTGCAATGTTCTCCTACTGCCCAACCACTTTTAAAATTTTCAAGGTCCAAATCATACAATAATACCATGATGCCTTCTTTCCTGTTAACATCAATAGGATAGAGAAAAAAAAATCCAGATTGAAAAGTATAGAAATAATTAAGAAAAGTAGAAGTCTTTCTTAGGATATAATAGAATTATATGATTTGGAAAGTGTGATAGAATAAAGAAGTTAGGTGTTTAGAAGATGGATGATAGTATCAGATTTAGAGAGAGAAGTTAGAGATCATTAAACAGATGAGGAAACTGAGGTCTCAGTTAAGTACTACTTAAAGATCACATGTATTAATGCCAAACATTGCGGATAGATCATTGAGTTTAACTCACCACAACTCAGAACTCCCTGGCTCAAGAGATCTACCAGTCTTAGGCTCTCTGCTAGTAGGGCTTATAGATGTAAGTCACTGCCTGTAGCGTCCTTTGCTATTCATTCAGCAACTGATATAGGGAGCAAGAGAATATCACAAAATCATACTGATTAGATTCAATGCCAATTTGTTATATATTTACCAATACTCCACTGCTTCTGGGTCTTTTTCCCATAAGCTTTTGTGGAACTCAGTACAAAAAAAGATTTCAGAGATCTTCTACCCTCCATTTTCCAAATGACTGATCTGAGGTCTGGAGAAATAAAATGATTTGTCTAAAGTCATATAACCAAAGTCACAGAAACAGAGCCAAAACGAGAGAAACTAGTTGTTTCTTTCTTTTTTCTCTTTCTTTCCTTCCTTCCTTCTTTTTTCCCTCCCTCCCTTCCTTTCTCTCTTTTTTTCTTTTTGAGGTTTAAGAACATTTTGCTTCATAACTCATATGCTCAAGGGATATTAGAATTGGAAGAACCTTAGAAGTCATCTAGTTTGATTCCTTCATTTTACAGATAGGGAGACTAAGGTTCAGGGAACTATGACTTATTCTGACCACAGATGAGTTTCTCTAATTTAAAGGCATATTGTGTTTTGAACAGCATTTTTCTAAGAACCAAACATTTGATGTGATCCTTTCAAAGAAATAATAGTATGAAATCATTTCATTAATGATGTAGCCCTCACAGCCAGACTCATTGTATACAAAGTTCTTATTTCTGTCTATACAATGACCCTATTTTAATGGGTTTCTCACTTTCCTGGTGCCATATATTCAATAGCATAAACAAGAACAGATAAACTCATAAAAACATACCCCAAAACTAATAATGGAACTCAATGGGAAAGGAGCTTGGCTTTCTTGGAATTCATGTTACTCTTAGCTTTTTATATGGATCCATAGGTTTATGAACCTACAGTTAATAACCACTTCATGATTATTAAGGACCTGCTTGACTATTATGTGACTTAACAAGGCTTTTTACTTTTCCCATTTCATATTGCCAATTATCTGGCTGTTTCACTAAATATAGCTATCTTGAATTGGTCTTTATTTTATGTCTGTGTTCTGTCTCTTCATCTTGATTATAAACCCTTGAAATAAAGGAACATGTTTTCTATCACTTTGTATTTGCAACAACTAACAATATATGGACAGAGAGGTTAATTGCTATATATATATACATATATATATATTTGATAATTTGACAATCTCTTCAACATATCAGAGGAAAACTTTGTGGAGGTCTCACTACAGTGCTTCATTGTTTATTTTATGTTTTGTTAATCTAAACAAGCAAAAAAGAAGCTCTATAGTTGTTGCTGTTTTTTTGTCTTTGTTTTTGAAGAGGACCATGACATGCAAGTGAAATGGATTTTTTTTTTTAAGATTGTAAGAGAGCTCCTAGCTGTCTTTTTTTTTTTTTTTTTTTTTTTAAATAATAACTTTATATTGACAGAATCCATGCCAGGGTAATTTTTTTTACAACATTATCCCTTGCACTTGTTTTTGTTCCGATTTTTCCCCTCCCTCCCTCCACCCCCTCCCCTAGATGGCAAGCAGTCCTATATATGTTAGATATGTTGCAGTATATCCTAGATACAGTATATGTTTGCAGAACCGAACAGTTCTCTTGTTGCACAGGGAGAATTGGATTCAGAAGGTAAAAATAACCCGGGAAGAAAAACAAAAATGCAAATAGTCAAGTGAAATGGATTTAAATGAGGGAGGGTTCTGCAAGATCACCTGCCTCAATTTCTCCTCCAGAGTCATTTGGATCCAGTGGCCAGAAAGAGATCAGGATATTGGAGATAGCCTGATGCAGTGAGAGATGGGCTTTTTAAGCAAAGATCTTCAGAGGGTACAGCTATCCTGGAAAGACATAGGTAAAGATAGAAAAATGGTTTGCCAGTGAATTAAGGCACTTAACAGGAGTTGAATAACTTAACCAGGGTCTCACAGCTAATATCTGAGACCAGATTTGAATTCAGGTCTTCCTGACCCCATTCCTTTTTCTTTTCTTTTTTTCTTCCTTCCTTTTTTCCTTCTTCCTTTTTCCTTTTTCTCTTTCTTTCTTTTTTGGAGGCAATTAGAATTAAATGACTTTCCCGGGATCACACAGTTAGTGTCTAAGACCAGATTTGAATTCAGTTCTTCCTGAATCTAGGACCAGTTCTCTATCTACTGTACCATCAGGTGATCAATCGATCTATCTATCTATACACACACCCACATATATATTTGCTATTACAGATAACAAATAAAACCAATATAAATATATTTGTACAAAAGTGTTTGTTTGTTTTTTTCCCAGTGACATCCAGAAGGTATGATTTTATATTAGCTAGCCATTCTGGGCTTGTTATATCATAAACACTAATGTCTGGCTAATCTTACTAAATCACTACTTAATAACTCACGTTCTAGAAGACATTTTCATGACTAATCACTTTCCTCACAATCAGATGAGAAAGCTGGACAAGTATAATTGTGGCCATTTTATACATGACAAAAAAGAGCCTGGGACATATGAAGCCATGTAGCTGTCATAACTATTAAATATAAGGGCCAGAATTCAGATCTAGGTCTTCTGATTACCAGTCATGTGCGGTTCCCATAAACTGTGTCACATAAACTGATTTCCACTTACTGCCAAATAAAACTTTTCCTTTAGTCAAGCCAGTCCCATAAACATACTAGATCCATTCCCGCTTTTATGTCAGAATAATTTTTCTTGTTCCTCTTCCTTGAAATGCTCTAGACTCTCATGTCTGCCTATCAAAATCCTATGTATCCTTAAGGCCAAACTCAAATCTCAACTCACATACAAAACCAATTATAAAGAAGTTTAGAGCTACAAGAGTCTACGAAAGGTAACAAATCCATTTTATAAATACTGTCACTTAACAACATGCGAGGCACTGTGCTGAGCTCTGGGAATGCAAAAACAACAGAAAGACAGTCCCTGTTCATAAGAGGTTTATGACCTAATGGGAGAAGAGAGGATATTACAGGGAGCTGAAAAGAAGGAAAATTGATGGAGGAGTGAGGTAGCCAGGCCATGTACTTAGGGGGTTCAATGTTATGTGGAAACTGAACTAAGTTTTGAATCTATTCTTTCTCCAACCCCTATAAGTGGCAGAGGGGCAAAAGTGGCACCCCCCAGGTGATGTGTGTGTGTGTATATGTGTGTATAACCCTTGTATATTTGTTCTTACTCTATCTTTGACATAAACATTCCTTTGTTAAATAATTAAATGGAACTATGGACTAATCATTCATTGGTCCCTAAAAATGGAGAAGAAAAATGGAACACAGACAGTAGAGACCAGAGCTGATGAGAACAGAGAAAAAGATACTCCAAACTACTTAGGGTAGCCTGGAAATTTGAAGGATTAGATACAGCCGGCTTGAATGTAGGATGGTATGTGTAAAACTTGAGTGTCATAGTAGAGCATCCAAGTAGAAAAAGATCCCAGAGGTCATCTAATTCAACATATATTTAGTGATTGAGTCTTGGGTTTTAATGATCAAACTCCAAGATAACCTCATTCAGTTTTGCATAACTTTTTCCTCTTATTGAACCTAAATATAACTCTTTGCAACTTTTACCCCATGCTCCCAATTCTTAATTTTATGTTAGCTTTTATTTCCTATTGGTGAGGTTCTGGAAAAGAAAGCCTGAAGAACTGATAAGATTACTCATTGAAGCTAGCAGGAAAGAGCACTGATGGGGATCAGTTCAATCTTACAAGTCTTCCCCTGTGGAGGTTTTGGGTAAGTCCACCTTACTGTATTCCATCAGAAAGTTACATCAAACCCTTGAAGTTAAATTTCCCCTATAAATCTGTTTATGGCCCACATCATCTTTGCTGAATCTATTTAGTGTTAACCTGCCATTGCATTCTGCCTCATGGTATCTTTCCTCCCAGTCCCTTCTCCATGCCTTATAGTGTCTTTCTCCTTACAGCCAACAAATTATTTTAGAGTGCTAAAACTATGAATTTGGCCTGCCAATCAATGCTATACTTCCACCTCATAAAGTATTTCCTTTTTCCTGATTAATTGTGAATTCCTCTGGGGAACTTGTCTTTTTCCTTGTAAATTATTATATGCTCTCCCATATCTATTTCATATTTACTACTCCTGGTGTCTATTTTATCGCTTTATTTTTTTCTGTAATCTCTTCTCATAAATAAATCTATCTTTTGTCAAAGAGAAAAGCCATCGTGAAGTTTTTGGTGACCAAATCCTAACATTTGAGTCCAGTTGCTCTCCCAAATCTCATCATTCGGTGCTGAACTATAGACACATTGTGTTATTGTCCATGCTTTAGAATTACTTTATGAACAAAATTATAAGTTTGTTCAAGGCACATATGACTCTTACTTCAGTATTTCACACATAACCCTTCCCCAATGTTGAACAAAATGCTAAATAATATAAAGGGCTCAATAAATAGTTGTTGAGTGGTTCTTTCCCCTGCTTGAGAGAGAACAAGGCAAGAAAAGATGATTAAATGGTCCCATTTGACTAGAAGGCAGACTAAAAAGCATGAGATAAAAATGGAAGTATAGATGGTTAGAAAGCGCTGCCTTGACTTTTTAAAAGAAATTTATGCTTTATTTGATAGGTAAGGAGCCACTAAGAGTTTGTTTGTTTGTTTTGGTTTTTTTAACATACATGTAAATAAATCAAAGCTATTGATTAGGAAGGTTATTTTGGCAACATTTTGAATGATGGATTAGAGAAATGAAAGACTAAAAGCAGGAAAACCACTTAGAAGGCTATTTTGGTAGGCCATGGGAGAGGTGATAAGGGTCTGAACCATGGTGGATGTATCAGGAATGGAAAAGAGAGAATAAGTGTAAGAGATATTTCAGAGACAAAAATGCTTTACCTGGGGAATTGTTTGAATAGAAGGGATGGAGAACAAACAAATCTCTAAGACTATTGATTTTAGAGGTATTGCTGAATTTCCAAGGAGGAAATTTCCTCATCAGAGTTCTCAGTTATGAGATGTGTGAGGATTGCTCCCTTTCTTCCAGTATATTTTACAGAAACTATTGGAAAGCTAGGGAAGTCAAGTATTTGCTAGTGTATTGAAGGAGGGGGGTGGGGGGGAGGTTGGGAAGAGGAGGGAAGATTTGGAAGCATGATTTGGTTCTCTTCTCTCATCCCACCCCATCTCATTCCCAATCTCTCCAAGAATGTAAATACTGTTTTCAAGACAATTGAAAGAACAGAATATCAATAGTAGAGCAGAAAAAGTGAACAATGGGCCATGGAGATTAGGTATAGACTTGGAGATAGGGTTATTCAGAGAGTTGGAAACTATAGATAATAGTG
Organism: Antechinus flavipes; assembly: GCF_016432865.1. Lineage (NCBI taxonomy): Eukaryota > Metazoa > Chordata > Mammalia > Dasyuromorphia > Dasyuridae > Antechinus > Antechinus flavipes. The sequence goes on along the minus strand of NC_067403.1, from coordinate 71,730,451 downwards.
TCCTTAGCTGGGAACACCCGTAGCTAAGAAAACTGGGAGAGATGGAATAATGAGAAAAATACCAACAGTGGCTTTAAATTGGCTCCAAGATTTAGAGTTAGAAGGGATCCTGGAGGTTATCTAATTAAATCCTCCCCTAATTTCCTCCACAAGAATCTTATCATAGTCTAATTTTAGGATTTAGAAATGGGATGGACTTTAGCAGTCACCTCCCCAGCTTCTTAAACTGTCTTATTGGTCTTGTAACTGAATGTGAGGTCATAAAATTATGGTTTATTCTCAGTAAATGTTTTTACACCTATTTTATATACCCAGGGTCATGTAAAAATTTCTCGGATAAAAGGGGTTGCAAATGGAAAAAAATTAAGAAACCCTGACCTAGTCCAACACCCTAATTGAAGCACAGATTGTTGCTGTTGTTCACTTGTATCCAATTATTTGTGACCTCTATTTAGGATTTATTTGGCAAAGAAACTGGAGTAGTCTGCCGCTGCTTCCTTCTCCAGCTCATCTTCCTTCTCCAGCTCATTTTATAGATTAGGAAACTGAGGTGAACAGGGTTGCATGATTTGCAAGGGTCACAAGATTTGAACTCATGAAGATGAGCCTTCCTGATTCCAAACTCAGTACTCTATCCATTATGCCATCTAACTGGCCAGGTACAGATTGATGAAGTCGCAAGTCACAAGTCACAAGTACTGAATGACAACTAAGATTGGAACCCAGATCTTCTTCCAATGATCCCATTCTTTCTCCCTTTGATCAGTTTTTGATTGGATCCATAGAAAAGAGTCATTTCAATCTCACCATTTGAATGATTGTTTGCCAAAAATGTTACATTTTAATTATGCAATTGTAGATTAATTAGAGACTAGCATGTTGTACTTACTCAGAGCTCATGTGCTTTTTTTAAATAGAAAGGAAAGAACAGAGGAGGCAAACTAATGCTTAAGCAGAGCTCTGTCGTGGTGGTTGAAGTTGAGAGGTGAATAGAAATATACAAAATAAGTATCAGTTATCCCAAGTAATCATATCATGATGTGGGGTTGAAGATGGAGTCCAAGCTTATGTTCCTGTCCCTGGTACAGATTCGGCTCAATTAAATTCAATGTTTTAGATATCTTAGTGCATTCACTAAGGGTTCAAATTCTAGCTCCTGTCACTTACCACCAGCATGATCATTTTATTTCTCTCAGCCTCAGTTTCCCAATCTCTCAAAGGAAAGGAGGTGGGGGTGGACTTTAAGGCATCTAAGGTGCCTTCCAACCTTAAATCTAAGTTCCTTAGATTAATTCATGGTACTATGGAAAGGACATTTGGCTCAACTTTGGAGCAAATCTCATGTTTCTGGACTCCAAAGTTTATCACTATTGAATAATCCAAGCCAACAATTTGTGATTTGTGAAGAGTGGAAACTCCCTCCATCACTCTTAGCTCTTCTGTAACTTAATAGATGAATCTCACAGATAATATCAAAGCAATATTTGAATCCAGGTCTCTACTGACTCTAATGCAGAACTTATGATACTGAACCCATAATTTTGCCTCTCAACAACCAATTGGATTCACAAATTAAACATTTAAGCAAAGGGTAGAGTGTGGAGGTAAAGAATATAGTTTGACTGTTCATATACTTTGATCTAGCAGTGCCACTTCTAGGTCTGTATTCCAAAGAGATCATAAAAGAGGATAAAGGCCCCACATGTGCCAAAAATGTTTGTGGCAGCCCTCTTTGTACTGGCAAGGAACTGGAAACTGAGTGGAAGCTCATCAGTTGGGGAATGACTGAATAAGTTATGGTATTTAAATATAATGGAATATTATTGTTCTATAAGAAATGATCAGCAGGATGATTTCATAAAAGAACTGATGCTGAGTGAAATGAATAGAACCAGGAGGTCACTTTACATAGCAACAACAAAATTATGTGATGATGTGATGGACAGTTTTTCAACAATTAGGTGATTCAGGCCAATCCCAATAGACTTGTGATGAACTGAGCTATTTGTATTTAGAGAGAAGCTATGGGGACTGAATGTAGATCACAACATGTATCTTCACCTTTTTATTGTTGTTGTTTGCTTGCTTGTTTTTTTTTTTTCCTTTTCATGTTTTTTCCCATTCAATCTGATTTTTCTTGTCAGCATGACAAATATGGAGATAGGGTTAGAAGAACTGCACATGTTTAATTTATATGAATTGTTTGGTGTCCTGGGGAGGGAAGAGAGGAGAAGAGACAGACAAATTTGGAACAAGGTTTTGCAAGGGTGATGTTGAAAGCTATCTTTGCATGTATTTGGAAAAGTAAAATACCATTAAAATAAAAAATACAATTTTTATCAGTGTTAAAAAGAAAAAAAGAAGAATATAGTTTGAGACCTGGGGTGTGAACAATTCTATCTTTTGTGAAGTTCTTAGGATCATAAAATCACAGCATCAGAGCAGAGAAAGATTCCAGAATCCAGCTTTTCTACTTCCTTTATTTATTTGACATGTGAGAAAACTGAGGCCCAAGGAGAAAAAAATGGCTTACCCATTGGGTAATCAGTGATAGACATAGGATTTCAATGATAGTCTTGTGACTCTAAACTGTATTCTGTCTATGGCACTCTGGAGGCTTGTTTTGGTTTGTTCTCCTAGAGACTCTCTAGATTTTCATACTTTCAGGTTTGGGAATGGGAAGCAGACTCAGGAAAGAGATCTGACCCGGTTTGAGGGTTTGGGGACTGTGGTTGTAGTTGCATGCTACAACTCAAGAAGGCTAAGAAAAGTAGAGAGGAAAGAAGTATGGTCATCTCTCTATCGTCACCCAATTGGTACTCTGGGAAAAAAGCTCTATTCACCCTTTGCTAGTTATAATTTTACATCTAAGATAATGGTTTTCTATTTTAATTATATATCCGCGCACAATACTTTTTAAAACCCTGGGTGGGGAGAAGGTCACATAGATAAGACAGGCTAGAAAGGTGATTATGAAGTAGATGATACCCTGAATATCAACTATTTTTCATTTTTAAAAGGGGTATATAAACTGGCAGAGGTAAACACATCAAGGTAAATCTGATTTGCTAACAATTTCTGATACTATTGACATATATTTGAAATACTATGCCAAATTTCCTCTCACTCTCTAAAATTTCCTACATGCTTCCTACCCCAGGGTATTATACGTACCCCACACTTTAATAATGATAGCTTATGTTTCCTACAGATCATTGCCATTAAAGTCATCCCATGTAATCTCAAAAAAAAAGAGAGATCTAAGAGGTCAAGTCCAACCAGTACCTAAACAAGAATTTCCCTTACAACACAACCACTAAAAGGCAGCTAGGAGATCTATTGATCGGAGAGAGTGTTGGATTTGGAATCAGGAAGACCTGAGTTCAAAGACCTGAGCCTTAGACATTTATTGCTTGCATGGCAATGGTAAGTCACTTTGCCTCTAACTCAATTTCGTCACTTGTAAAAACAGAGATAATAATAGCACCTACTTCTCAGGATTGTGATGAGGATCAAATAAGATAATGTCTGTAAATATTCTGAAACCCTTAAAGGGCTATAGAAAAACTAATCATTGTTGTTACAGTCATCCAGTCTTAACTTGAAGATTTCTAATAAGAAGTGATCCACTTCTTTTCAGAGAAACCCCTCCCATTTCTGGATATCCTTATTATTAAAAAGTTTTTCCTCTTGTTGAATTTAAATCTATCTCACTGTAACTTCACCCATTTGCTCCAATTTATCAATGTTTTTATCAAACACCTAGGAACCAGGTTAGGCACCTAGAATACAAAACTGGAAACAAAACAGTCCCTATCTTGACATTGGGGAGAATATTGTGTGTGTGTGTGTGTGTGTGTGTGTGTGTGTGTGTGTACAAGTAAGTAATATAGTGTAATTTCTAGAGGAAGAAAATGTCAACAATTTGGAAATTAGGAAAAGCCTTGTATAGGTAGTCTATCAGTCAACTTGCATTTATTAAGCTCCTTTGTTTCAAGCACTGAGCTAAATTCTGAGGCTACAAAGAAAGGCAAAAGGCAATCTCTGCCTTCAAGGAAGTCACGATCTAATGGGGAAGAATAGTGAATTAAATAAGTTGCATCTCTGTTTTTTGAAGACCAGAAGAAATCTAAGCTCTTTCCCATAGAAGGACTTTTCAAATACTTCAAGATTTGTCTTCCCTTCTTTAATTGAATCATTCTTCAACCATTTCTCAAATAATATCTTTACCAGATCTCTTGTTTTCCCTTCTGGAGTTATTTGGAATTTACCTTCTTGAATTATTTCCTAAATCATGATGCCTAGAACTAGTGGTATCCTAGTTGTAACCTAACCCAGGCAGAAGATGAAGGAACTCTTATTTTTCATTATTCTAGATACTAACTTTTTAAATGAAGCCATTTTACCTGTCTTTCTCCTTTATTGACTCATACTAAGTTTGAGGTTTATTAATTCAGATTTTTTTCACAGGAATAATTGTTCAGCTATCACCTAGAATGGTAAAGTTGATTTTCTGAAACCCAACTAACGGACCCTATCATTCTATTAATTTTCATCTTATTCAATTTTAGGGGGATCTTTTTGGATTGGGACTCTGTATGCAATATATCGTCCATCTTTCAGAGCTTGATGTCAACTGTCAATTTGCTAAGCATGTTATCTATACATTTTATCCAAATCTTTAATAAAAATGTTAAATAGTACAATAAGAAGGCAAATTCTTAGGATCTTGAAATAAATCTTAAACTAATGAAATGTCCTCCTGTGGAAAAGAACTTAGATTTATTTTATTGCTTCCCAAAAGACAAAAGTACTAACAATCTCCATCTAAGTTGTCACAAAAACTCTTTGGATCTGGAAATTCAATTAGTTTTGAATATACCAAACTATATTATTGCCTACCCCAACTTCTTATTGTTTCCTACCTCCCCGCCCCCCAGCTTCTTAAACAGTTGTTTGTGATCCTAGATGAGGTCTTGTAACTGAATGTGGGATCATGAAATGATGATTATCAGTAAATGTTTGATTTGTATACCTATTTTATATACATATATACCTGGGGTCAGATAAAAATTTCCTCAGATGAAACGGGGTGGACAAAATTTCGGAAGCCCTAGTCTACCCCACATCTCTCCATGTCATCAAGGAAACAATAGGATAGATTTTGTCCAATTGCTATGCTGAAATCTAAGTAATCAGTAATTAATAAATATTTTGTGCCTATTATATACCAAGTAGAGTCTAAGTGCTGGATATACAAAAAGAAGCAAAAGACAGTTTCTGCCCGTAAGACTGCTTGTTTTTAGGGCCATAATCCAATGATATGATGTGGCAACAATTTTACTCTGATCTACTAGTTTAGCAAACTTGTCTTCTGTTCGCATCACTCCATCACTTCAAAGTTATTTTTTCTTTAATCCTTTTACTTGCCCCTACTTTAGCTTTAAAAGAGTGCTTGTCTGAGTCTCACTGCATTCTGTAAGGTAGATAATGCATTTCTATTTACTTTTTATAGATGGGGAAGCAGATTCGGGGAAGTTTAGTGATTTCACTCAGAGTCTTACAGTTGACAAGTTGCAGCCTTAATCGCACATCTTCTGGTTTCAAGTTTGGTGCTCTTTCTACTCTAATCTAGAATGTCCCAAAAATCTTGGTGCAGTTGTAAGTTTTTTAAAACTTACATGATTACAGTTAGAAGAATTTTTAAAACTAAAGATTATTCTGATTTTAAGCTATAAACACTTAGAACTGCACCAAGATTTTTGGGATCTCCTATATAGTAGCATTGATCCATGATACACCCAACAAATCATTATTTTTTAAAAGAAAAAATTCTATTGAAAAGATAAATTTTAAAATGACAATTTCTTCTTAACTCAAAAGTGCTCATCTAATAGGTCTGTTTGGTTATATTTATTGATCTTGTCTCATTCATTATTTCTTTCCGATTTCTAGAAATTTCAAATGGTTTTGGAAAAACAATAGAAATGAGTCTTTTCCATGATATCATAATTTCAAACTTCCAAAGTAATAAATTAAATGAAGTAAATAATATAAAATATCCTTTTAGTTTTGATACACTCAAACTATCAATGTCTGGAGAGTAGCCTTTCAGAACTCTTAGGTTCTAAAATAGCTCTAGACCCAGAAAGAGCCTCTTCCTCCAAAAACAAAACAAAACAAAAAATCCCAAACTTTTTTTGAGGGGGAAGACTAAACCTTGAGCACTTAATCACAAATTTCTGAAGATTATATTCAATATGCTGTGATTGGTCAGCTAATTGGATAAACAAAAAAAAATCATGCTAACAGAAAAAAGCTCAGAAAATGCAGGCATTTTTGTGATAAGGATAAGAAGCTTGAGAAAACTGACTGACAATTGAAGAGAGTAGAAAAGAGAAATATAAATATAAGAGGTGGGTGTAAATCAGCAGATGGAATGATAATAAGAAGAGACCACGATGGAACCAGACCCCAGTAGATGTTTTGAAAACAGAGAAGAGGATAAAGAAACCAAATATAATGGAATAGAATAATTGCAAAACCCTACATGAGAGGAAAAGGTACAATAGAGCTATTTAATCTGTGCCTCACTAAAATACACTTGAAGTCATGATCATTTTGTGGGGAGGAAGATTTAGAGAATAAGGGGGGAGGACCTTATATAGGGCCAGACACCCCCCTGAGTTCCTGATTTCCTATAGGGACTAGGATGTTATTCAGAATATGAAAAAAAAAATTATGGAAAGGATTTCAGGGGAAAATTGATAAATCCTATAAGGCTTTTTAGAGGTTTCAATGGTTTCAATCTTGACAGAAGATTACATGTGTGATTTTAAATGTTGCTTCAAGTGGGTGCTGACCTAGCTCAAACTGGTCATCAGTTGTTCCTCCTATTGCTGTATGAGTTCTCATAGTTTCCCTCCAAAATCTATTTATACCCCTACCAGTTGTATTATTTTAAAAATGTTTTATTGGTACATTTTTGAAAATAATTCTCTCTTTCCAACAATTCCTTTCTTCTTCTACCACTACAATTCTCCCTTGTTACATGCAAAGTTGATCTTATTTTGATTCCTTTCTTTTTTTTTTAAACAAGGATTTCATTTTATTTCCCCCTAATTAATAGTATTTTATTTTTTCCAATTACATATAAGGATAGTTTTCAACATTCATTTTTATAAGATTATGAGTTCCAATTTTTTTCTCCTTCCTTCTTCCCTTCTCTCTCTCCTCCCCACCCAAGATAGCAAGGAATCTGATATAGGTTATACATGTACAATCATGTTAAACACATTTCCACATTAACCATATTGTGAAAGAAGAATCAGAGAGAAAGGGAAAAGCCCTGAGAAAGAAAAAAAAATGTGGAAAATAGTACCTGGATCAAACTCCATAGTTCTTTCTTTTGGTGTGGATAGTATTTTCCATCTTGAGTCTTTTGGGATTGTCTTCAATCATTAATCATTGTGTTGCTGAGAAGACAATCTGTCTTAATTGGTCATCATACAATGTTGCTGTTAGTTTGCAATGATCTCTTGGTTCTGCTCACTTCATTCAGCATCAGTTCATGTCAGTCTTTCCAGGTTTTTCTAAAATCAGCCTGCTCATCATTTCTTATAGCACAATAGTGTTCCATTATGCTCATATTTTAGCCATTCCCCAATTGATGGGCATCCCCCCAATTTTTTGTCATTGCAAAAAGAGCTGCTATAAATATTTTTGTATTGTAGGTCTTTTCCCCTTTTTATGACCTCTTTATGATAAAGATGCTGGATCAAAGGGTCTGTACACTTTTATATCCTTTTGGGCATAGTTCTAAATTGCTCTCCCCAATGATTCTTCTGATTTCTAATGCACAATTCTCTATCTACCATCTCTGAACCTTTGCGTTAGTCATCATTCATTACCTGAAATGTATACTCACCTCAGTTCCTTCTGCTGCTGAGAATTCTTTGTTTGCTTTTGTTCAAGCATGAAACATTTTCTCATCTTTCTAACTGTTGGTGCTTCTTTCTTTCCCCCGCCCCCAAATTACTTTGTACTAATTTTATGTATGTATGTGTATACATACATGTACATATACAATATATATAAAACCCACACATATATTTTATGTGTATATATGCATATATACATATATGTGATATGCTTATTTATTGATATTCCTAGGACAGATCTCATCATATCTCTTCACTAAAAACAGTCCATGGCTCCCCATTGCAAATTTTACAAATGAGGAAACTGAAAGCAGGGTGAAGTGACTTGATCGGGATCACATAACTACTAAGTGTCTGAGGTCAGATTTGAATTCAGGAAGATGAGATGTCCTGACCCTCCCACAATCCCTAACTTCCTTCAAAGCATTGCTCAGATGCTAACTTTTCCATGAGACTTTTCCTAATTAAACTCAGTTATTGGTATTATCTGCTTCTTACTATTACTTTCTCTCCCGAGGCAGAATGAAGACTTCTGAAACAGAATGCGAATGACATATATATAGGAAGAAACAATGATTTATGACACACAGATTTCCAGGGGGAAAGAAGGGCCACTCATCCTACTTTGTGGGACAGAGTCCAGAGAACATGGATCCATGAGTCTGAAGTAATCAAATTAACCTGAGTTTGAATTCTTGTTTTGGCACTTACTATTTGTGGGACTTTACACAAGTCACTTAGTCACTGTAGGCCTAAGCTGCTTCTTCTGAAAAATGACAGGGTTGAATAAGATGGCCTGAAAGGTATCCCTGAGTGCTAAATTTATGATCCTATTAGCCCATGAAATTTGAACTTTCTTAGCACTTTTGTGCTATTCTCCAGAAAGAGAAGAGGGACCAGGTTTCCCAATACCAATAGGCTCCTTGTACCTGGTCTTATATTTGCTATGGCACTATATAAACTAGGGCAAGTCATTTAACCTGACTCAGTTTCCTCATTTGTAAAATGGATATAATGATAGCACCTACTTCCACTTACCTATAAATAAGATAATTTTTGTAAAGCATTTGCAACTTTAAAGAAATGTTAACTATGATGATGTTCATTTTACCTTTCCCTACTGAATATAAGTTCCATGGGTACAAGCACTATTGTATTTTAGTCATTGTATCTCCAGCCCCTAGAATAGGGTTTTGTACATAATACACAGAACTTGAGTTCAAATCTAACCTCAGACTAAGATTGTATTATTCTGAACAAATCATTTAACTTATTTGCTTTAATTCATTAGGGAAGGGAATAACAAACCATCTATCTGGAATCTGAAAAGATTTTTTTTGGAAATTAAGTGTATTCTAGTGAATAAAAACTTTTTCTTCTTTGCAGGAATGAAATTGCTGTCTTAAAATAGATAAACTCATTGAACTTTAACAAACTTTACTTGTTAAAGGTTAAAGAATATAAACAAGCATCCCTGTTAACTGCTTTTCCTCTCTTCACAGATGTAAATAGCATCCAAGCAGTGTCTAAGTTGCAGGTGGGTCTGAGGAACTGTTTATTTTGCAAGTAATAAGGGATAAGAGGATTCTTTCTGAAGTTTTGGTTGTGGGCCTAGAAATTCACCTTATATACTGAATGATCCTGCTTCTTTGAGGGATGCTAAAGCTCAGTCTGTGATGTCCCTAATCCCCACTTCCTTCATAAAAATGTTTTTGGAAAAGGCCTGATTCCTTAGTTCCAGCTTCATTTAATGAGAATCATTATGGAGAACATCCTAGTCACTACCCTGGCAGAGTCACTATGGAGAAAACTGTTCTGAAGACATCAGCAGACCTTAGGGAGTCCTGCACCAAGCCAGCCACAGCTATCAACACAGTTATGTCCTTATCAAGCTCATTTCCAGAGAAGCCATATTGGTATGTTAAGGGTATATGTTATGGCTTATTCTCTCAAGGCTTGGTCTTCCCTTTGGATTACAGGGCTTTGGAGGTAGCTTTTTAAAATACTATTAGGCAGCTCATTAAGTGTGCCCTCCTCTTGTTAGAGGCCAGCAGTTAGATCCGTAGTTGTATTTAACTATTCACCAATGAATTAACTTTTTGTTTGTTTATTTATAGTCTTTTTCCAAACATACAGAGTAGTTTTTAATATTCACATTTGTAAAACCTGTTTTCCAAATACATGTAAAGATAATTTTAAGCATTCATTTTTGTAAGCTTTGGTTCCAAATTTTTCTCCCTCCCTCCTTTACCTACACCCTCCCCAAAAGAACAAGCAAATAATGAAAAAAGAAATTAGGGAATCACAGGTTCAGTCTCCCTGCTCTAAGAGATTGGTTCCTGGAGATTATGTAGTAGAAAGATTCACTGAATAGAAAATAGAAAAACCTGAATTCAAAATCCATTTCTGTCACCTCTTGCCTCTACCATTCAAGGCAAGTTACTCTCCCTCTAGAAACCTCATATTTCTCTAAGAATTGGACTAGGTATCCAATAAGGTCCTTTCTAGTTCTTAATCTAAGATTTGTGTTCGCTAAAAGATGATAGGTTCTTTTGGCTTCTGCTTATAAATCAAACATTATCATTGATTTACTATGGATTCAATAATCTTCAACTACACGGTCTAGGTATTTTATCTTCTTTTTTTTTCAAACAAGTCCTTCACATATTTGGCTATTATTTTAAATTGAGTATGCTTAGAGATGTAAGTGGTCCAGACCCCTGGCTTCCCCAAATCAGTGGATGCAGGAGAGATCATGGTTAACATCTCCATCTCCTACTTTACTTCCACCCTATCAGTGCCCCTTCCAAAACAAATTAAAAATGATTCTGTCTTGTTGGCAGAGATGTTACATGTAATGAATGATCCCCTTGCCTACTCTGACTTACATACTATAATAGTGTAGTCTCCCAGATGCTTCCTAGACTTTGGAGATTGCTTCGGTCTCTGCATTCAATTCCTCCCCTCAGCCTCTTGGATTTGGTTACTCTGTGACTTCATCTAACAAGCATATTCTCTGTTCTTCTTTTCTTTTCCCAGGAGCTCTTTTTCTCAAGGTCTGTTGACTGCCTGGTTGAATTCTAGAATGCTACTGTGGGCATAATAATTTCATATTTATACTATTCCTTGTTGACCAGCCACTCCCAGTACCAAAATGTGATTTAGCCTTTAGATTGTCATGTTCCATGCCTTCTGGTAGGACAATAGCAGACTTCAATAGCACAAAGATTACACCTTTTGTGGTTCTTCACCACTCTTAGATTAAATAAAAAATTCTTTTGTCTTAAAGCTTCCCTACTAATAGCTCACCACCACCCCTTTCCCCCAACACACACACACACACACACACACACCTCACCCTGTCCATATATATCTTTTGCTTTAATCCACTCTACATAGCAACACAGAATATAATCCTCAAAAGAATCTTCGAGATAATCTTTTCCAAAGCTTCCATTTAACAAATGAGAAAACAGGGGCCCTGGCAGGTTCAATGATTTACAAATTTCTCAGTTTTCTCATTTATAACATGAATAAAATAGGATCTAAAATGACTACTCATAAGTAAGGATTGCATAAGCTGAGCAATGAAATATCCTCTTACAAACTTTAGGAGTGAACTATTATTATTATTAGTTTATCTATTTTATTACTATTACTACCATTTTATCTGCTTTCCAACTTTAGATCCAATGATTCATGAATATAGTGATCTAAATTTTCATTAGATTACAAATGCTTTGAGAGCAGAAGCTGCATTTACCTTATGCCCACGGGCCTAGAGTACTAGTAGGTCTCTAGGAATACTTTATAAACTTGATTGACAGGAATGAGCATGATTGTGAACAATTATGAGAAGGAGTTGGAGAATCACTGATATCAGAAAATATTTTCAAAGCTAAGTTTCTCCATCTTGGTTTTTTCTTCTTCTCTAATCTTAGTAATCACCAACAAAAACACACACACACAAAAAACAAAAAAATGACCACATAGGATCCAAGTCATTTGCAGTGTGAATGTAGCACTTGGGTTTTCTTAACCCATTCATGTCTTCTTGACATGAATGACCCATACCCATATACCTTTGGGAATCTCTTACTTTCTCAGATTTATGTCTCCCCACCCAGGAAGAAACTGATTAGTTCCTTTTATGAGGAGTCAAGCTTACAAAACATAAAATATGAAAAACGTCTTTAAAGTATTTGCACCAAAGCATCCACAAAGAGTCAAGAGAGCTCCTTTATCCCTTAGGGGGAAAACTGTAGTCAGCTAGGTTGTCCAGTGGTTAGAGTACTAGGCCTGGAGCTAGGAAAATATGAGTTCCAATCTGTCCTTAAACATATATTAACTCTGTGACCCTGGGAAAGTGACTTCATTTCTGTTTGCCCTCATTTCCTCAGCTGTAAAGTGGAAATAATAATAGCATCTATCTTCCAGAGTTGTTATGGAGATTCAATGAGATAATATTTGTAAAAAGTGCGAAGTTATTGTGAGGATTCAGTGAGATAATATTTGTAAAAAATGTCTGGCACATAATAGATGCTTATTCCTGTCCCTATGAGTGAGCTCCATCCCCATGACCCATATAATTTACACGACTTACAATTTCACCTGGGGTAGGGTTCCAGTAAGGGAAGAGATCAGGATTATGCTTTCCCTTCTTCCCCATCATAGTTCCATTTATGGCAAGGATCCACTGCTTTGTCTTTCCACAGTCATTGCCCTCTGCTCCTGAATGGAAGAATTATCCTTATGCCTTGGATCATTGCCCTCAATTCTATTTCACTGTTTTCTTTCTTCTCTGCTGATCCCATACCCTGTTTGTAGTCAGAGGAAAGGGAGCTGACTGAAATAGATTGAAGATGAGGGAAAGGGGATAATTTATGGAACAAGGCCCCACAGAAGATAGGAGGAATAGGATGAAGAGCCCAGATGGAGGGGAGGTTAGCTTTGGCAAAGAAGAGAAACAGGAAACAGGAAAAGATGAAAGGGAGTATAAAGACATAGTGATGGTTTGAGGTAGAGAGGAGGGAAATTAAGGAAGTGGATATTTAATGATTTAAATCTTTGTAGTAAAGTAGGAGGGAAGGTCATAGCTGACAATGAAGGGAATGAGGATGGAGTTGGAACATTGATGGTGGCAGAAATGTTTCAAGAAATCTGATAGGGAGTCAACTCTAAGATCTTTTCCAGGTCCATAATTTTATGACTACATGAAATGACTTAATTTTTTTATTAGGCCCTTCAAGGATTTGGTAATGTTTCTGGGGGGTGGAAAGGATGTGAAGTACATGACTGAAATTGTTGCCAGTAATGAAGTGTCACAAAGAAACAATATAATCCATAGAGAGCTGTGTTACTCATGACTTGGATTTTACTAAGGACCAGAAAAAAAATCACTCTAAAAATATTAAAATATAGGGGAATATATAACATTGACAACTAAAGGAAATTTTTGGATTTGTAAATTCAGAGTTTGGGGTTTTAAATATTAATAGTGTACTGTATTGACCCAACAGGGGCTCAAATGCTTTCTGGTACTATCTTTATGAAGGAATCTCAATTCATCGAAATCCAATGAAAAATCTTCATTGAGTTGAATTGAACACTCTTCCCCCAAAACCATACCTTTCTAGATTCTGCTCTCCACTTTAGGAAGTAATTAGACAGGTGTGAGGGTAAAAATTTAACAACCAGTTTTTTAGGGGAGGAAAACATATGCTAGACACATTTTTAAGTTTAATTGCTTTACTAACATTTTCTACATCACTTTTTTTTTTTCCGGTCTAGATAGCCAACAAAACAATAAATCCACTCTTGATTTGTAGCATTTGCCAGTCTCTGAAGGTTAAATGCTCATGCTGAAATTTTAACTGGATTATATTGTTTCTTTGTGACACTTCATTACTGGCAACAATTTCAGGTATGTACTTCATATCTTTTTAAACAACATTTCTCTGGCTGGTAAAAACCAGCTACCCTACTACTGGATTAGGGGTACATACTTCTTGATAAAATGGAAAATGAACTACATACTCTCATTGAAATAAAAACAATCAGAAGTTACGCCTATTGAACAACAAAATTTAACATTTGGCTTTCCGGAGCAGGGGGATGGGGAACCTGGTTGTTTTGGAGGGATTGGGCTCACTGAAAGGGAAGGAAATAAGCATATAAATTAGCAAATGCTACAAAATGCTATGAAGAAAAAATATCACTTCATAGTTCATTTTAAGGATTGAGGGTCATAGGGACTAGATATATGACATTTTATATAAAAAAACTCTCCAGTGTGTAAGCTTTCCCCAACGCAGGTCAGCATATTTTCTGCAATTTGAGTCTTCAAGACCTGTCCAGATCACTGAAAAGTTAACTGACTTGTTCAGTAATATGGCCAGGTTATGCCAGTGACTGAACTTGAACACAGGTCTTCCTGGCTCTTGTGGTCTGACTTTATCAGAACTGCAAGAGAATTGAATAGGGAAGAGTTTTATAGAAAAAATATAAGCATCTTCCCCATGCATTTTGGGTAAGACATAGATCCTTTCTTATTTGCAATTATTATTAATTGTTCTTGCTTACAAGGTAGTGCTCATGTATTGCTGATTTTGCTGATTTTCTAAACTATATCATGAATGGGAAAGATGGTACCCCTTTGGGAGTGCCAACAAACAGGGGTGAATAATAGAAAAGAGAAACTTGGGGGGACAGGGTTGTGCTTGAGAGGTTACAATCCAAGTTATGATACAAGAGAGTAAAATGGAGTCAAGTAAAGTTAGCTAAGTAGTGCATAGAGCACTGGACTTGGAATAAAGAAGACATCTTCATGAGTTCCAATCAGATATAAGAAAGGAAAAAAGACCCACATATACAAAACATATTAATAGCAATTTTTTTTGTTTTGGCAAAAAATTGGAAGCTGAGGCGATGCCCATCAATTGGAGAATGGCTAAACAAGTTATGGTATATGAATGTATTTTATTGTGCTATAAAAATGATGATCAGGCAGATTTCAGAAAAAACTTAGAACGAAAGACTTACATGAACTGATGATGAGTGAAGTAAACAGAACCAGAAGAACATTGCACACAGTAATGGCAACATTGTGTGATGATCAGCATGATAGATTTAGCTCTTCTCAATACAGTGATGTAAGGCAATTCCAGAAGGCTTGTGATTGAAAATGCTATTCACAGGGGCAGCTAGGTAATGTAGTGGATAGAGCACCAGCCCTGAAGTCAGGAGGATCTAAGTTCAAATCTGGTCTCAGACACTTAATACTTTCTAACTGTGTGACCCTAGGCAAGACTTAACCCCAATTACTTCAACAAAAAAAAAAAAAGAAGAAAAAGAAAAGAAAATGCTATCCATATTCAAAGGAAGAACTATGGAGACTGAATGCAGATTAAAGCATACTATTTTCATTTTTAAAATTTGCTTGCTTTTTCTTTCTTGTGGCTTAACCTTTTGTTCTGATTCTTTTTTTATAACATGACTGATATGGAAATATGTTTAACATGATTATACATGTATAGTCTATATCAGATTGCTTACTGTCTTGGGGAAGGGGAAGGAAGGGATGGAAAGGAAAAAATTTAGAATTCAAAATCTTATGAAAATGAATGTTGGAAATTATCTTTACATGTAATTGGGAAAAATACTATTAAGTGAAAAAAAAAGAGAATCAAAACAATTTGTATAATAACATTGTGAAAACAAAACTTTGAAAGCTCTAGAAATTATTCATGATTCCAAAGGACTATGATGAAATATGTTATCCATTATAAAAAGTGATGAATTCAGAGTCCAGAAATCATGTATACATATGTGTATGTGTGTGTATATTCATTGAGGGAATTGATTTTGTTTGACCATGCATTTTTTTTTATAAAAATCTTGACTTTAATGCCCCCCTCAGTGGAGTAGACGACGGGGAGAGAAGGGAAAAAAGATAGATTTCTCCTAATTTTTTTTTCTGAGGTAATTGGGATTAAGTGACTTGCCTAGGGTCACACAACCAGAAGTGTTAAGTGTCTGAGGCCGGATTTTGAACTCAGGTTCTCCTGACTTCAGAGCTGGTACTCTATCCACTACACCAACTAGCTGCCTGATTTCTCTTAATTTTTTTAAAAGGAGGATGGCACTACAGATATTAAATGTTGCATGTATTTTTAGATGAGGGAAACCAGATTTCCCATTCCCCCATACCGGAAAGCCAGCTGTAAACATTCTGTTATTCAACAGGTGTAGCCTCTGATTATTTTTATTTTATTTTTAGTTTTATTTTGTTATAAGAGGAAAATTTTTCCCCAAGTGGGAATAAACATAAATATTTGTAATGTAAAATAAAACATATCAGAAAATATTTTTAGCTAAAAATTAATCTGACCTCAGATACTATCTGTGTGATCCTAGGCAAGTCACTTCATCCTGTTTGCCTCAATTCCTCATCTGTAAAATGAGATGAAGAAGGAAATGGCAAACCATACCAGTATCTTTGCCAAAAAAATAATCCAAATGTGGTCACTAAGAATCAAATATAATTAAAATGACTTAACAACAATAAAAATAAGCCAAGTCATGTATATAATATAATAAGAACCAGAGGGTATCCTGAAAATAGTTGAAGCAGAAGACTAAAGTTGGGGGTCAGAATGAAATAAGTCTAAAGAAGAAGTTCTTAATCTGGAGTCTATAGGTTCTGGTCTGCAGATATATTTTGGGTTAGAAGGGACAGGGTTCTATGAAATGGATGGAAAAAAATCTTTATTTTCATTAACTTCTTGTTGAAATTTATTTCAGCAAAAAGTTAGTGAAAAAAAGGTATATGAATGGAGGTGACATTCTGAGAAGAGTTCATTTTATAGGTTACATCAGACTACCAAAGGCATCCATAATACCCACAAAAGTTAAGAAACCCTGGTAGAGAAACATTATGAAAGAAATATCACTAAGGTTTGACAAACGAAGAGTTTATCTCATGCAACATTTGTAGAATCCCAGATTCTTAGAATAAAAGGGTCTGCAGAAAATAGCCAACTGATCTGTTTAGCCTCTCATGTTATAGTTGAGAATGGGGCCTTCCCAAATGGCCTGTCTTCCCTCCAGCACAATTTCTTTTCTTTATGTTATTATATGCATTTTTTATTTTCACTTTTTAGGGTTTGCATATTTTACCTTTATTGTCAGTGTATAAAAATCAAGACTGTCAACTTTTGATCTGCAATTCAGTTTATAATACAGCCAATGCTCTCTACAAAATAGAAGGCTGATGATGTCTTTGACTACGCAAAAACAAAATAGAGGAATTTCTCTGTGTTTTTCAGACGTTAGAGTTCTCTCTCATCCTTGGTACCCAAACCCTTCAAATTTTCCACAAGTGTTTTGGATACAACATAGCTGCTTATAATATAACTATCCAAAGGCAAGTGCTAATTTATTCAAGTTCTCAAAATGAGACAGTCTTACAGTTATATAGGTGTCCCTTATACACATTTGAGGCACAATCTGGCAACAAAACAAGCCAAGGATTTCTAGATCTCTTAAAGACCTAGGGCTTCTTACACTAAGCAAGTTCTATTTATTTTCTTTACTTCTATTTCCTATTATTAGCATTTAATAGAAACACACATTTAAGTAGCTTACAGACAAATCATAAGGTCAAAGACATAAGGCCTTACCATACTTTAGGGTGATATGATGTTTAAAAGAAAAGGCATCTAGCTAATTTTTCATTTTCAATGATTTTCAATCATTTTCAAAAATGCTTTCCCTTCATTCCAACTGAACTCATTTATGTAACAAAAAAAAAAAAAATTAGGCAAATACAATAGACACAGATACAGTGACCCTGACAGCGTAATGCAACTTTTATTCTACTTTATTATCCTCCACTCTGCCTACAAGAGGCAGGGGTATATTCTGTTTTCTGGCACTGCTGTGGTTTTTTTTAAAATTACTTTTTTAAAAGAAAATTCTGAACTTAATCACCAAAAATAGTTAATTTCCATATAAGTAACAGAATATTGAAAGGTTGTACATGAATCTCCACTCTATACCACTTGCTTTTCAAATAAAAAGTATAAATTAAATTGTTTACATTACATGCAAAGCCTGTCCTGTTGGTGAGTCCTTCTGAACCTCTTTCTGTTCTCTTTTTCTGAATTAAAAAAAAGTTTCATCAGTTTCTTTGTTTTGATTTCAACATCACAAATCCCCAACCAGCCCCAATAAAGTAAAAACTGAGAAACAAAACCCTTACAAAAAATAGAGTCAAGCAAAATGAGGTCACATAGTGTCCATATCCCAAAATGTATGTATCTGTCTGCATCTTGAGCCAATCCCCTCTTTGTCAGCAATTGAAATTATTTATCTTCAGTGTTTTGAAAACACAGTAATTAGAGTTTAAAAGTCTTCCAAAGCTATTTTGCTTTATTGATGTACTATTACTGGAACTGTGAATTGGTTCAGTCATTCGAAAAGCAATTTGGAACAATGGCCAAAATATTACTGAAGTGTTCTTATCCCTTAGCTCAGAGATACCACGAAGTCAATACCTATTTACCCCCACCAAAACAAAACAAAATAACAGCTCCCCCTCCCCTCTAAAAAAAAATCCAGAGGTGTCCATGTGTATAAAAATGTTTATAGTAAATTCTTTTTGTGAAAGCAAAGAATTAGAAATCAAGAGGGTGCCCACCAGTTGGAAAGTGATCAAATTATAGCACATAAATATAATGTAATATTATTATAAGAAATGATGCAAATAACAATCTCAGAGGAACCTGGGAAGATTTGTGTGAATTGATACAAAGTGAGTAGAAACAGGATAACAATTTATATAATAATAATAATTTTGAAAAACTAAAATTCTGATCAATACAATCAATCACCATTCCAAAAGAACCAAAGATGAATTATATTACCCACCTCCTGACAGAAAGGTGATAGACTCAATGAAGAAGAATAAGACATGCATTTGGGGGCATACACAGACATTTGATTGCTTACAAATGTTGCTGCAAAAGCTTTTCTTTTGTCTTTTCTTTTCAATTCTAAAAGAAGCAAGGAAGAGAAAATAAATCTTTATCAGAGAAAATAATTAATTTTTTAAATTTAAAGATAAAAGAAACATTGTTCTGTTTCTGTCACTTCTTTCCGAATTATTTCATACAACCCAGGATTATCTGAAATCTCTTTTGCCACTTCTTATGGTGCAATAATTTTCCATTACATTTATACATACATAATTTGTTCATATATTGATTTTCTTACTTTGTTTTTCTTTCTTTCTTTTTAATCAGAAGTAATGTCAAGCTGCTTTTTCTATGCTGTCAAAAATTAAAACAAGAAGCGAGATCTCCATTTTCCCACAAATTTGCCATGGATATATTTTTGAACTCAAACCACAGTTTCAGTAGCATTTTTCAGATTCAATGAAAGTACAAAAGAAATATCCAGATTTCAATATCTATTTAACTGTATAATTGAGGAACTTTTACCTAACCTGCAGTTGAAAATGATTGTTCTGCAGTGTAATAATATGCTAAAAGGCAAATATCAAGAGAAGAATCTAATAGAATTCTGTAAATACATTCCAAATGATAAATATGCTCAATTAAAATAATATACTTATGGATTGATATCATTATTCAATGTACCTAATTGTAGGAAAAGGCATTTTCAAAGATGAAATACATAAAATTTCATTACAGATCAGCATTAACAAATGAACATTTGCCAACAATTTTGATGATAGGAAGCACTAACTTTGAACCTTAATAATAGTAATTATTATACAAAATTGTTTTCTCCCATAAAGAATTTAATTCTTCTTTTCAGCAAAACCCTATTTCCAAAAATTGTACAAAATTATTATCATTATTATATTTTTAATTTCATGAAAAATATTTGTTGAAATTAATCTTTCCTCTTGTTATATATCCTTGATTTTGTTTCTTGGTCTACAAGGTCTAAAATTTTTACTCTCTGACCCTTTAAAAAAAAAGTTTGCTTCCTCCTATTCTAGAGAGAGAAAAGGTGAACTCTAGGTGCAGAATGATGAAAACATTGTCAGACACGATCCAGATGTTAGTTTACTATATTTCTTTGTTGCAGAGTGGAAGGCTTTTCCTTCTTTAAAAAAAAAAATTAATTTTCAGTTTCTGAAATGAAGCAAACATTTTTATATATATTTTATACATCTATCAGTTCTTTCTTTAAATACAGATAGCATCTTTCTTCACATATCCTTTATGTCCTTTTATTTGCATACCTATAATATAGTACTTATAGTAGTCAAAATGATTGTGTTATTCAAAATTGTTCTTAAAACTACATGGTCGTTACTGTATACAATATTTTCTTGGTTCTGCTCATTTTACTCTTCATCATCTCAACTAAATCTTTCTATGGCTTTCTAAGATCCCTGAGCTCATCATTTCTTATAGCACACTAGTATTCCATCACAATCCTATACACAACTTGTTTGGTCATTCTCCAATTGATGAGGATTCTTGCAATTTCCAGTTGTCTGCTACCACAGACCAGCTATAAATATTCCATTCACATTCAAAATTATAATTACTATTTGTGAATTTTTCTTCATCTTATTTTTCCTCACTATTTTCTTTCTCAGACTCTTTTAAACCATATTCCTGTTACCATATCTTTTCCCCCATTCTCCCATTCCCTATCTCACTCACCCTTCCAAAAGTGCTCTCTGCCTCCAACCTTCCAATTCTAATCTACACACCCCTCCAAAATCAGAGAAGTGACATTGAAGTCATATTCTGCACACACACACACACACACACACACACACAGAGCAATCTAGGACACTCCCAGGTCATTCAAGCAGCTGGGACACTGGCTGGGCACTGGTGGCGGAGCACTAGAAAGCTAATGCACGCCATTTTGGCACCTAGAAAGCATTGTTTCAGGAATGTCTCCCTCCTGACCGTATCCTGGTATTAGGTAGCCTTGGCAATCACTCCCTTGTATCTAGATAAGGAAACAGCCGACTTCACTCTAAATGTCTTTCCCAAAGAGGTAGATGATCCACAGCTGAAAAAATGTGTCACGTATTTACGAAGTGGATTAGTATTAAAGAAGAGTGTCAGACAAGTAAGAGGTCATCCTAGAACGTCCCTGGAATCTTGGCAGCCCAGAAAGGTGGGGCAGGAGGGATCCTCTACAAATGACATCAAGCTTATCATAAACCTATAAAAGACATTCAGGGTTGAATTCTCCCAGAGGGCAATTTGGCCGAATAGCCTGCTCCCTTCTCTTTTATCTTTTACCAAAAAACCCTGAAGCAGAATAAAGAAAATATTATTAAATGTTTTGTCTGGGTGACAGAAAGTTATCCTCTTTGAAATGCCCAGAAGTAAACGTGTACAACCCTCCACACATACACTATATAATACATCACCACACAGTTCCACCCACACAACCCTCCCCCCTAGGACTACAAAAGAGGAAAAGTAAGATAGAGATAGGTTGTTTCCTCTAAGGCCTGGAATGAGAAAATTCTCTTTTGTTTAAACAGCATTTGTAGTCAAATTTAAATATATGACATGAGTATTGGGTTAGAAATTAGAACTTAATTATATGACATAGAAACCTATCAGAATCTGAAGTTAGGAGTACCTGAGTTTAAATCTGGCCTTAGACACTTAATACTTCCTAGTTGTGTGACGTTGGGCAAGTCACTTAAACCCAATTGTCTCAGGAAAAAAAAAAAGAAGAAAGAAAGAGAGAGAAAGAGAGAGAGAGAGAGAAAGAGAGAGAAGAAGGGAGGCAAGGAGGGAGGGAGACAGAGGAATGAAGGAAGGAACGAAGGAAGAAAGGAAGGAAGGAAGGAAGGAAAGAAAAAAGGAAGGAAGGAAGAAAAAGAAAAGAAAAAAGAATATGATTCCATTATTACATCATAAATTAAATAAGCCATGTCAAATGTCTGGCAAACCTTAAAGTGCTATATAAATGTCAATCATTCGTCTTACTGCTGTTATTATATTATTTATGTTTAGTATATATTATGTCTATGTATATATCATAAAGGCAGGTCAGTAAGGAAAGAATGATAGATTTATTCTCCAATATTCCCTGATTTTTCAGCAATCAATCATTCTCCAACAGGCATTTATTAAGTACCTACTATGGTTCAGGAACTGTGTACAAAGCCCAGTTCAAACCTCCCACATCCCCTAATATGTCTGCTTCCTAAAGTATGCTTTTCTTTAAACCTCATTTATCTACATTACAATCGTTCTTATTTTCTAGCGGCTGAGACTCCCCTTCTATCTTCACTTGCTAGGATTTGCTGTCAGTGAAACTTAGAAAGGAGAAGTGCTCTGAAACCTTACATAGCAACAATTGATTTCTTCTCCACAATTCAGATTGTGTGTAGAAGATGTTCATGGACTCAATTTTTGGCAATATATGGGACTCAAAGAGCTATAATCATCGGGAAAAGTGTCTGGGTTATATTTCCCAGAAGACCCTATGTGTGATTACAGTATGGTAACAGTACTTGGCACATGCTATGATTGGTTTGGCAAAACAGGCTTTTATAAAGCCTGAGAGAGATAATCTGGTGTGGGGTGGAGGCTTCCTGCTGAGACTAGACCGAAAACTGACTATGAAGAATGGTTTTGAACACCTCAACATTGGTATAAGTTTGATCTGTTTCCCTCTCCTATGTGTTGTGGACATTTAAGGATTTAACAGAGGGTTGACTGGAATCATAGGAAGGGGCAGTTATTTCTATATAAGCACAGATAACTTTTACTATCCAGTTCATTTCCTTGTCATTTCCCACACTATTCTTTTTAATTCAGCCTTTTGCTTTTGAATTCATCAGTCATTTGGGATGGTTTGGCACAGATTTGTATTGGTGAAGCCTTGGACTAAGAATCTGGTAGATGATCTAATTAATATTCAAGCATCACCAACTATTGCTGGGTACATCAGGCCCTAGGAAAAAAAATTAAAGTATATGAAGTTTATTATTTTTTAAATTTTTTCTCTCTCTCTTTTTTTGAGGGGAGAGGGAGACAAGGCAATTGGGGTTAAGTGACTTGCCCAAGATCACACAACTAGCTAATAAGGCCTCCTTTATCGTCACTCAAATCTTTGCCCTCATGGGGTTATCCAAACTTTCCTTGCACTTAGCACCCTATACTTCCAAACATTGCTACTTGTTAAGGACCTTTCAAACTGTGTAATTTTAACAATAAAGAAGGTTAGAACCAGAAATTTGGAAACTTAGAAACAGCTAGATTACCAAAAAGTAATATTAAATATATTCCTAAAGTACACAAAAGTTAATGGAGGTAGTGTTTTACAACCTGCACTTTAAAAAAATTATATTGATACTTTTTATTTTTATATAATCATTTCTGGAAATATGCCTCTGCCCTTCCCCCCCAAAAAGACCCAAAAAAACTGAGCTCTTTGTTATAATTGCAGAGACAGAAGCCGAATCATTAATTCCCCACTTCCTTCAGCCCAGTTGAAACCATTAACAGGAAAAGATAACCAAGACAATTATGTGTTAATGTATTCAAGTCAAGTCAAGAAGCATTTAAATACTTACTTTGTGCCAGGTTCTGTGCCAGGCTCTGGTAATACAAAGAAAGTCAAGTTTCAACTCTTAAGGAGCTCACAGACTAATGGGGAGACAATATGCAAACAACTATTTATAGTGAAGCTCTAGACAGGCTAAATTGTTGATAATCACTGAGAGAAGGCACCAGGGGTGTGCTGGGAAATGTTCAGGACACACTTTTAAGTTTAATCTGTATTCTTAACATTTTCCCCCATCACTTTCTTAAGTCTAGACAATTAACAAAGCAATAAATCAAGCCCCAGTTTGTAGCATTTGCCAATTTTGGAGTTGTAAATGCTCACGCTCAACATTTACAATTGGTCTTGTGAGCCAGTTGAAGCTGGCTCCAGTACAGTCCTGGAAGGAACTGGAATTAAGAAGGATCAGGAAAAGTTTTCTGCAGAAAGTGAGATTTTAGTTGAGATTTGAAGGAAGCCAAGACAAAAAGAGTAGGTAGTGAGGGGGAGGTGTGGAGGAAAGCCAATAAAAATGCATGAAGATGAGAAATGGGGGGTCTTGTGCCAAGAAGGAAGCCAGTATCTCTGGAACAGAATAGACCTGGGAGGGAAGATGATATAAGACTGAAAAGGTAAGTAGGAAAAGACCACGTCAAGAAGAGATTAAAAGCCAAACAGAGGATTTTATATTTGATTCTGGAGGTCATAGGGGAGCCATTGGAATTGACTGAATAGTGAGTGAGATGATCAGTACTTGGGAAGATCATCAATTGATGTTGGTCAATAAACAAAAATGGGAGAGATTTGAGGCAGGGAGTCAGAGTCAGAATCAATATACATTTATTAAGTATCTACTCTATTGTTGTTGTTTGTCCTTCCTTCTGCAAAAGGACCACGATATCAGGGAAGTGATGCCATGATATGCAAGTGAATTGGATTTAAGTGAGGAAAGGTTATGCAAAGTCATCTGCCTCACTTTCCCCTCCAGAGCCATCTGGGTCCACTGGCCAGAAACAGTGAAAAAAAAAAAAAAAAACTTTCCCTTTTCTTAAAATTTGTTTTCAATGAATAAAAATGCATTTTCTCTCCTTCCTATCTTCTCTATTGGGAAAAAAAAAATCAAACCAAAACAAACCAAAACAAAACATGTCAAATATGCATAGTCAAGCAAAACCAATTCTCTTATTGACCATGTCTAAAAAATAATATATTTCTATATGTATTCTATTACTTTTCTCTGTCAGGAAGTTATGCATCTCCTGTTAGCATATAAGCTGTATTAATCAACAATCTATTAGAATGGTGGCTAGACATTGAATTGACCAGAATTCTTAAGTTTTTCAAAGTTGTTTGTCTTTGCAAAACTGCTATTATTTTACCAATTGCTCCTCTGGTTTTCCTCACTTTATACTGCATTATTTCATACAAGTCATGCTAGGAATCTCTGAAAATACTCTCTTCATCATTTTTATAGCACAATAATATTCAATCATACCATGATTTTTTCAGCTATTCCCCAGTTGAGGTTCTATAAGAATAATTGATATAAAAGATCTCCCAAAGTCTATAAATAGAAGTTTCTATTTTTTGTCTTCAAATATACAAGAATTAATATTATAAATATTTTTGTATGTATAAGTCTTTTTCCTTTTTTCTCTGATCTCTTTGGGGTATAGCCCTAGTAGTGGTATTGCTATTACAGACACTATGCATAGTTTAATAATTTTGGTGACATAGTTTCCAAACTGCTTTCCAGAATGATTGGATCCTTTCACAATTCTACAAATAGTACATAATATTAATAACATTGATAATAATATAATAATAGGTACAACTTATTTCCCCACAGCCCCTCTAAAATTTGAAATTTTCTTTTATTAATTCATCTTTGTAATCTGATGGATCTAAGATGGAACTTCAGAATTTTTGAAATTTGCATTGCTTTAATTATTAATGAGTTAGAACATTTTTATATGTTTATTAATACCTTGGATTTCTTTCTCTAAAATGACTTTTTATATCATTTGACCATATCAAATGTAGAATGACTCTTATTTGAATATATTTTAATTAGTTCACTATATGTCTTAGAAATTAGACCTTTATCAGAGAAGCTTGTGTCAAAGATACTTTTCTCATTTATCTGCTTCACTTCTAATTTTAGCTCTTCTGGTTTTGCTTATGCAAAAATTTTTTAATTTCATGTAACCAAAATTTCCCATTTTACTTTCTGGGATCCTCTCTATTTTTGTTTGATCATGGATTCTATCCATCTATCCATAGATTTGATAGGAAATGCCATCCTCCTTGGTTCTCTATGTTGTTTATGATGATGTCTTTATATCTAAATAATATATTCATTTGGAACTTTTATGTGCTGTGTATGGTATATGGTGTTGATATTGGTCTATACCTGATTTCTGCCAGATTATTTTTTTGTTTTTTTTTGTTTTGTTTTAGCCGAGGCAATTGGGGTTAAGTGACTTGCCCAGGATCACACAGCTAGGAAATGTGTCTAAGGTCAAATTTGAACTCAGGTCCTCCTGACTTCAGGGCTGGTGCTCCATCCACTGTGCCACCCAGCTGCCTCTTCTGCAAGATTGTTTTCCAATTTTCCCAAAAGTTTTTGTTGAATAATGACTAGGTATTTACCTGGTAATCTCTTAAAAGCTAGACTCAGCACTAGACTCAGCTGAGGTAGGATGCAGTTTCAAAGAATGTGACCTTTGGTTGTCTAAAAGCTAACTATGGAACCATGGAGAATCCAACCCTTGAGAGGAAATTCTCTCCTCTTCCCCTTTTCCTTGTACCCATTGACCTTGAAAATTTGCAATATCTCTACTCAGCCATAGGAGATACTACACTCAGAAGGGATTGGTCCAGGAATCCAGGGCAAAATTAGTGAAGGTGGTTCCAAAGAGTATGTGACAAGGAAAGGGGGAAAGGAGGTGGGAGCAGCATGACTCCATGAGAGGAAAAAGGACATCAGATTGTTGTCAAACTAGATGAATGGTTCCCTTGGTCACACATGTTCTCTATGTATGTACCTCACAACCAGAGTACTATTTTTGTCCACTTTTTCCACTGATGCTTTGAGTATTTGTGGAAGAGTGTACTCTAAGTTTATGGGAGGAATGTTTTGTAGCTACTGTTCTTACCATGCCTTTGCTAATTGTGTCTACTGACTGACTATTAGAGGTAAATACATAGATTGGGACTCATGATTTATAGTTTCAGGCTTTAGTTATAGATCCATAGAGTGTTCTAAACCCACTGCAGGCTTTCTGTAGAGGGACCTGACTCTTAAGAGTGGATGTAAGTTACTAGTTACTGTGACCATATCTAATAATAAATATAACATTTTATAAAGCAGATTCTCACGTCTTTAATGGAAAGAGGAAGGTATATTTTGTGGGGAGTTTTTTGGAGGGAGGAAGTATCGGTTCATTGTTTGGCCTCCCTTGAATCTTTTAAATTACATTATTGTAATTATTGCATATACTGTTCTTTTTGGTCTGCTGATTTCATTCTTCAATAGTCCATATAAATCTGCTTTTGTTTGTCTGAATTCTGCACATTGATCCTTTCTTACTGTAGCTCATGCCCTGGAACTACTTTCTTGCATCCAATTACACTGTCAAGTCAAATCCTCAGAAGGAAGGCACTATAGCCTCCTCATGATTCTGGGAATACCTCTTCAAAGTTAGAAGATAGTTTTCTAATGCTATAGTTCAAAATGTACCATTCTATCAATTATTGCTTGATAACAATTAGCTTTTAGTTAGGGGTCTTTCCTAAGATGCTACTATAAGAATAATTGGTACAAAACATCTCCCAAAGTCTGTAAAATATTTTTAATAGTAAGATCAAACTCATTACTCTGGATTGATGGAAGATTTTTTTTTTTCCTCTCTGAGTTACTAATGAAGGTTTTCTTAGGCATGGTATAGCTTTGCTGCTAAAGTACAAAAACCTCCAAATCTTGAAAAGTGGTTTTCTGGTAGGGGATTGGACGTGGAGGTGACAGAGGCTTCTCCCTTCACCCAAGTGATTGCCTCTCAAAACTCTCATCTCTAGGCTGCCAAATTCTTGGACCTCTATTCCAAATCAGCTTTCTGGTTTTATACTGGCTCTCAGGAGTTCTTCAACCAATCTGACCAGACTTCCTCTCGACAACAGTTGATGTGTCTTTCACACTCAATGAAGGTATTCTTAAGCAAGGTGGGATGCATAACTATTGATTCAGTGGAAGTATTCTCACCTGAAAAAGATATATCACTGCTGCATGGGGTAGATGATTTATTGACTGAGTCAATAAATTATTTTTATTACATTATTCTAGCCACATTCTCTTTACTTGCCTCACTTCTCTTGCTTAGAGCTTCTAGAAAAAGAATATGCTTTGTGTAGTATGTGTCTCTGGTGACTTTGGCTTCTATGATTTACTCAGCTATCATCTGTCCCTGGCTACCTGCAAAGGGACAGATGCTCATATTGGAGGTAATGGAAAGGTGGGAATTTATTCAATTTATAAGGATATCTACAAATGCCATCAAGCTAAAGGGAAGCATATTTCTCAAGGATTCCAACCCTTTGCAAGCTTGTCTTTGATCCTATACTTTGTATATGCTCTCCTTGCTAGGGGTATCCCCAGAATCATGAGGAGGATATAGTAGCTTCCGTCTGAGGATTTGACTTGACAGTGTAATTGGATGCAAGAAAATAGTTCCAGGGCATATGCTACAGTAAGAAAGGATGCAAAATTCAGACAAACAAAAGCAGATTTATATGGAGTATTGAAGAATGAAATGAGCAGACCAAAAAGAACAGTATATGCAATAATTACAAGTTTTGGACTTCAAAATCCAAGTAGATTTAGCCCAAGGTCTCCTCAAATGTTACTTGCTGATATTTGCCACTATTTGTTAGCATATACCCTTCAAGATTCAGAGCTCGGTTCATAACCACAATGCCTCAAAGACAAGTGCCTTCTCTCATCGATATGGGGACTGGGTAATCTCCGACTGCTAGTTCCCAGATTGTGAAATCGAATGGTATCTTAGAGATGCCTTTTGTATGTTGTTTTCCACCATTAGATTGCAAACCCCTTGAGGGCAGGAACTCTTTGTTTTTGCTTATATTTATATCCCCCCCCCAATACAGCACCTGCCACATATTAAGTATTTAATAAATGTTTGTCAACTATTCCAAGATCTTATAATTTGTAAATAGAAGAACCTGGTAATTGAATCCAAGTCTTTTGATTCCAAGTCTGGTACTCTTTTCATTAAGCTGCACTGCTTTCTGTGGTTGTTTACTAAGTTCTTCCAACTCCCAAAATCTCCTACCCTTTTTCGGAGGTTGACACCTGCTACAGAGCAGAAGCAAGTCTTCTAATTGGGAAAGTCACCATCAAGTTTTTACTCCACATAATCCATGGCTCATAGCTCTCTCTTTTATATCTTCTTTTCTTCTATAATTGTGCCCTCCAGGACAACATCTGGTGCTGTTATATTTCATGTATGATGCCATAATTCTTGCTTATTATTTTGGATTAATATCTTACTCTGACAACTTTCTTTTTAAATCCCATTTTACTACTGTCAACTTTGTTGTATTTCCCCAAATTTCTTTGATCTTTACATTTATTTTGGCTTAATTTTTGTATTTTTCTTAATTAAAAAAACTTTTTAATTTTTATGTTCCAAAAAGTAAAAGAGAACATAATTTCTGTCAATTTTTGTTTCATTCTTAAAATATTAATGGAAATGTTAAAAACATAAAAAGATCATTAAGTCTTTTTTCCATTAAAAAGATATTATGATATAGATAATAATGATTAACAAATTAAATTGAGTTCAACGACTTCAAGGATTCATAATTTTTTTCAGTATGTATTTACCTCTAACAATGAAAATTGTGACCCTGAATAACTTGGGAGGAATCATGATAGAGTAGAAAATGTACTGTGTAAATTGTGGAAGATATTCAGGTTCATATTTTCTTCAGACAGATGACCCTAAAGAGGGAAAGACTCTGGGAAGTAAATATACAAAGGAGTCAGCACCTCAATAAAGTTGCTATTCTTGACTTGTTACACTAAAGACTTCAGAGAATTTCCTCTTGGGTGAGAACTAGGACTATCTCTAAGTTAGCCTGAGATAACCTAATATAGATTATAATAAGATAATCTCCCTAATAGGAGAACTCATTCACTGTGTGTATTATCTAACATATTCTCATCTGTATATCTTCTCCAATTTCTGTTTACTTGCTAGTCATTGTGAAACTGGCATTTGACAGGTTGTTAAGCCGGGGATATGTAGCTTGGAGTACTCTTCCATTGAGGGAGAGTAATCAGGAGTTGAGGATCAACCTAAAAATTATCTTCCCTAGACAACATTTAGGTGGGGGAACAGATAAATATAATTCTATCCCTATACTCTTTTTCTTAGGAAAAAAGAATGGCTAGCCTTAGACCCTAATCTCCTGCTTCCCATCCTATGAAGAATCAGTCTCCTTTCAAGAAGGGAAGATGGAGGAGTCTAAAGATATCTATTCATGCTTCCCTGTGAAGCACATTTAAACAGACTCATGTAGACTCACATATCCCAATTGGCAATCCCTACAACCAAATTTAAAATCTGAAAATTTAGGTTCATATTTTAATTTAATTTAACTTTCCTAGATATAAAATGAGAGGGTTGGGATAGATGACCCCTAACTTCTTCTCTAGTTCTCAATCTTGATCCTATAATAGACTTGAGGCTTTGAGAAAAAAGAGATAATTTTTTAATAAATAAAATGAGCATATTAGAGGAAAACTGGAAAGGAAATGAGTTATAGAAGAAAGAATTAGAAAGGGAACTAAAAGCTTGGCACAAAAGGTAAAAAACCTTGACAAAGCAACAAATTCCCTATAAAATCAGAATGAACCAGATAGAGCCCATGATTTTATGAGACAACACTAAATATGAAAACAAACTTAAAAGGCTTTTTAAAAAAAATAGAAGAAAATGTAAAGTATCTCATAACAAAAACAAATGATCTAGAAAATAGATTGAGGAGAAAAATATAAAAATCATTGAACTACTTGAACAAGAGCCTAGAAAATCTATTTCAAGACCTTGTATAATTTTCTGGATCCATTACAACCAATTGGCAAGAAAGAAACTTCCCAATGAAAACTCCCAGGAATGTTATAGCCAAAATCCAGAGCTCTAAGTCAAAGAAAAAAAATAACGCAAACAACCAGAAAGAATTCAAGTTTCTAGAGACCACAGTCAGGATCATACACAATTTAGTAGTCACCACTATAGAGTGAAGGACTTGAAATACAATATTCCAGAAGAGAAAAAATACTTAAAGTCCAGAATGTTTTACTCAGAAAAACTGAATATAATCCTACAAGGAATAGAAATGGATGTTTGTTGAAATAGAGGATCTCTAAGCATTTCTAATGAAAAGATCAGAGCTGGGTAGAAATGTCGAAGTTTAAACACAGGAATTAAGAGAAACACAAAAAGTCTATGTTAATGAACACAAAAATTTAATGAACAATTATATAGGACTAAATAAGGATAAGCTGCTCACATGTAAATATAGGGAGATACATGTGTCTCTTCTGAGCCTTATCACTATTAAGGATGCTAGATGGAGTCTTAATTGGTTGAGGTCTGAAAAGTGGTTTTGTCTTAATAATCTTAAGAGAAGAATGGGAAAAGGGGAAGTGGAATACATTAAGGGAGAAGGAAAGCTAAGTTGGGGGAAAATTATCTCACATAATCAGTGTGAGCAAGAAGATATCCATATAAATAAAGAGAGTGGTTGACATATGAACCTTACTCTAAGGAGTGGGAAATACACACCCATATACATACAAACACACAGAGACAGAGAAAGACACACAGAGAGAGACATACACAGAGACACACACAGAGACACATACACAGACACACACAGACAGAGAATGCAAATACTCAAGGAAATGGAAGAAGGGAGAAAAAAAAAACTAACAAAAAAATGTAGGAGAATATAATTTTTTTTCATGTGGCAAGGGAGAGGAATCTGAGAGAGTAGCCATAAACTAGAAGAATGATTGAACAAATTGTATTATAAAAAAGGTGATAGAACACTATTGTATTATAAGAAATGCTGAAGGGGATGATTTCAGAAAAACCTAGGAATACTTAAATGAATTGATGAAAGGTGAACAAAAGCAGGAGAGCAATTTATACAATGACAACAATTTAGTTTTGCTTGTTAAAGAATTATGGATTTTGATCTGTGTAGCAATCAAACATTAATGATGAAACATCCTATTTATTTCCTGATAGACAGATGAAGGATTCAGAATACAGAATGGGACATATGTTTTTGGACATAACCATGCACAAATTTGTTTTGTTTGATACAGGATTTTGTTTCATTTTCAGTGTGTGTGTACACATTGTGTGTGGTGGGGGATGGAGATGATGGTTGAGATGGAAGGGAAAGAAGGTAGATTTTTTTCTGAGTGGAAAAAATAATTTAAAAATCATTTGTTTGCCTAGAGATAGTGATAATCATGGAAAAAGCAGTGGTAAAGTTGTAAACCAGATTGCAGGGAACTGATTAAGTGAGAGTTGAACAAATGGACTCAATAAGAATAGACAACCTATTTTAAAAAATCTGGCTCTGAAAAGAAATGTTCAGCAGGTTCCACACTTTTATGCCCAGTTTCATATCAGCATTAAAAGTAGACTAAGCTTTTGGGCTTCTAAGAAAATGCCCTGTGCAAAGCAAACTGCTATTGTGGTTATTAATACTGGCATTACACAGCTATACTAGTTTTGTTTGTTCCCGAGTGTTCCTAAGTGAACGTAATGCCATTCCAACATTCTGATCTAACCAGGTGAGGTCACTCTTTCTGGTTCCAGTCACTCCCAGAGAAGTGAGTACAAATGCACATAATTGGGATTAGCTCTTCAGGTGACTTTAGTGATTTAAAAATCTGCCTAAAAGCTGCCAGCTCTTTCTGAGAAATAATAAAGCAGGAGATCCAATAAAAACTCAGAAAAAAACTGCCTAAATTTTACCATCTTCTTGAATATTTTAAAATGTATCTGATTATTTGTACGTCCTTGTTCACAAAGTTTTCCAGTATTATATTGAATGTAAGCTCTGTGTTGGGAAAGACCGTGTGCTTTGTTTTGTTTTGTCTTTGTAGCTTCTGTGTGGGACACATTTTTTTGTCCAGACTTATGGTCTTACTGGTGTCTGATATTCCTATGTATGCAAATCAGCAACTGTCTGCAAAGCATAGTCTTAAAAAGTTGCTCAGATCACTCTTATGGTTAAATTACTTTTCCAAGGTCCCACAGACAGCATGGGTCAGAATTAATACTTGAAACCAGGATTTCCTGACTCAAAGACTGTTTTGTTTCCGTTTTTTTTTTTTTTAACCTACTATCACACTGCTTCTCACATAGTGAGAATGTAGTAAGTACTTAATGAATGTTTTTTTAATTGCAATGACTTTATATATACATAATGAATTATTTAATTTATAATATTTTGTAATGACTGACAATGATAATGGATACTGATATAGTATATTAAAACTCATGAAATATTTTATATACATCATATCAGCTGAACCTCATGACAACTTTATGAGGAAAGTACTACAGGTATTTTTATTCCCAATTTTTATAGATGAGGAAACCAAGGCAGAAAGAAAATGATTATCAATATTAAGAAGAAATTACCATGTATCAGCACTTTAAGGTTTGTAAATGCTTCAAAAACATTTTATCCTCACAAGAACTTTAGAAGTTAGATGCTGTTATTATTTCCATTTTACAGATGAAGAAACTGAGGCAGATAGAGGTAAACTGATCTGCCCAGGATCACACAGCTATTGACATAATTAAGGTTTAGTAGGTCCAGTGGTCTATTTACTCTAATACCTTAATCAAAGTTGCAATGCTTGGAACTGTCACACTAAGGCAAGATAGGGATACTGAGTCACTTAACTCTAGCCCTCAGTCCACTAAATCATACTATCCTTAAGCTTTCTGTGTTATTGTACATATGCTTCAATTCCTAGAGAAGCCTAAAGAACAAAGTTTTACGGTGACTGAAAAAAGAATCAAATGTTTCTGTCATCTGTTAGTGGAAGACAGGGAGCTGTCCATCCCTGAGCTATTTAATGAAAACCAATATGCTTTGATTTTTATTCTAAAAACGAGCAACAAAATGACACACAGAAAAAGAACTATCTCAAACAGTTGAGGTTATATGATATGGACACATCTGTGTTCCTGATCTTTGAAATTTGGCTTTACTAACATGTCTGAGGCCTGACAGCTGCCTCCACACCTAACCAAAGAACTGCTGGTATGCTCCTAGCAAGCCCCTTTCCCTAGAAGGGTGGATTCTCTTCTGTAGTAATGTTAGATGAATTTATGAAGTCTTACTAAAAGGAGATAAAATATATGCAGGCAATACCTGAATGTTTCTCCTTTTCTAAGAAATGATAAAAAATCATAACATATTATCAAACCCAAGAGGTGCCATAGCACAGGGCTTCTTAAACTTTTTCCAGTTACAACCCCTTTTTACTTGAAAAATTTTTGCATGACCCTGGGTATATAGGTATACAAACCAAACATTTATTCATAATAAATCATAAAGAAATTTATTTTAAAATAATTTTTGTGATGCATATAATTTTCCCATTTATTAAAGATAAAAAGGCAGCTAAATGGTGCAGTGAATAGAGTACCGACTCGAGGACCTGAGTTCAAATTTGACCTCAGACACTTTAATACTTCCTAGCTGTGTGATTTGGGGCAAGTCACTTAACCCCAATTGCCTTCTTCCCCTCCAAAAAAGATAAAATCTACTTTGCATACTAATGAGGTAGATATACTTGTTTATTTTTACAAAGAGAATTAAATCTTGGCAAAATATTTGACACTGTAGGACATAGAACATTCAGCAACCTTTTACTGTTGACAGGTTTTTTGTGACCCCCACATTCAGTTACACAACCTTATATGGGGTTGCAATCCACAGTTTAAGAAGCTTTGGCATAGGGAATACAGATTGGACTTTCAATCAGAAAAACTTGAGTTCTAATCCTGTTCAGAGACATACCAGCTGTATAACAGTGGCCAAGTTAATTCATGTCTTGATGTTCCAGGAAATTCTTTTAGACAAATTTATGGCTGCCTAACTGAACTGTTTCAGTGGAGAGTTTCCATACCTGGAGGTTCCTATACCAATGAGATCACAAAATTGAACCCTTTTTAAGGAGGAAAATCTTCTCAATCACATCTGTGTCTTCTAAAGAACACTCTGCCTTGCACTTCCATTAACGACTATTAATTCTTACAGAAGATTGAGCACTGAGAGACAGTGGTTCTCAGTTCTTTCCTCTAGGGAAGAGTACAACATAGATAATCATTCTCGTAGGTGATAGCCTTTCAAATGCTTAAATGAAGGAAGGTTGACGGGCACCTATGTGGTACAGTGGATAAAGCAATGGACCTGAAGTCAGGAAGATCTTCCTTCAACTCCCACCTCAGACAATTGCTAATTATGTGACCCTGGGCAAGGTATGTAACTTCTCCTAGCCTCAGTTTCTTTTTCTGCAAAATGGAGATTATGTACCTCCTTTGAAGGTTGTTGTGAGATAATATATTTGAAATGCTTTACAGAATTCAAAGTGATACATGATAGCTATTACTTTTATTATTATAACTTTTAATTTTTACATGTACATCCATTTTTACATATTCCTATATGAATAATGGTAGGAGAGAAAAATCAGAAAAGGAAAAATTATAAGAAAAAAGTAACCAAAAAAAAAAAAGGTGAAAACAATATGCTTCGATCTCCACTCAGTCTCTATATTTCTCTCTCAGTATATGGATGGCATTTTCCATCCAAAGTTTATTGGAATTGTCTTAGATCACTGAATTGCTAAGAAAAGCTAAATCTACTGTACTTGATCATCATACAATTTTGCTGTTTCTGTATACAATGTTTTCCTGGTTCTGTTCTCTTTACTTAACATCAGTTCATATAAGTCCAAGTTTTTCTGAAATCAGCCTGTTCATCATTTCTTTTAGAATAATAATATTCCTTATTGTTCTGTAAGAAATGACCAGCAGGATGATTACAGAGAGGAATGGTGAGACTTACATGAACTGATGCTAAGTGAAATGAGCAGAACCAGGAGATCATTATATACCTCAACAACGATACTGTTTGAGGATGTATTCTGATGGAAGTGGATCTCTTCGATAAAGAGAGCTAATTCAGTTTCAATTGATCTAGGATGGATAGAAACAGCTACACCCAAAGAAAGGACACTGAGAAATGAATATAAACTGCTTGCATTTTTGTCTTTCTTCCCGGGTTATTTCTACCTTCTGAATCCAACTCTCCCTGTGCAACAAGAGAACTGTTCGGTTCTGCACACATATATATTGCATCTGGGATATACTGTAACCTATTTAACACATAAAGGACTGCTTGCCATCTGGGGGAGGGGGTAGAGGGAGGGAGGGGAAAAATCGGAACAGAAGTGAGTGCAAGGGATAATGTTGTAAAAAATTACCCTGGCATGAGTTCTGTCAATAAAAAAGTTATTTTAAAAAATAGAATAATAATATCCTACTATTTTCATATGCCATTCCCCAATTGATGGGCATCCTCTCATTTTACAATTTTTGCCACCAGAAAAAGAACTACTACAAACATATTTTGCATATGGTGGGTCCTTTTCTATTTTTTATGATCTCTTTGGGATACAAACTCAGTAGAGACAATGCTGGATCAAAGGGTATATATGGTTTTGTAGCCCTTTGCATATAATTCCAAACTGTTTTCCAGAATGGTTGAATCAGAATTACTTTTATTATTAATTGAATGCTAACTATAATTATTATAATGCTAGCTACATTGAACTTTTTAAATGCTAGCTATTATTACTGTTATCATTATCAATTAAAAAGCATTTGTAGAGCTCTACAATGATACCAAGCACTAACCTAAATTCTAAATACAAAAGCAGAGACAATTTCTGTCCTTCATTAGCTTATATTCTAATAGAAAAAGGCAATACATATAGAGGAATGTTGACTAGGGAGAGGAACTTTGGTCCAGAACCGTCTACTGCAAAATGGAGTAGATATATACACACTTATTTAAGGATCCCATGTTTCTATTTAGAAGGCAGCTGCCATGTTCTTAAAGGTCTCAAGTCCTTGTATTCTTGATCTTTAGATGACATGGATTCAAGTCCTTCATCATTCTGGTTCTGTATATCATGATTCATTTTTGTGACTAAGGTACAAAACATCAATATTAGTTGCCCAAATGGAGCAGTTATTTGACTGTGGTTAAATCATTTTATCTATGACTTTAAAATGATACCTATTATTTTAGGCAAGTTTCTTTATACTTTTAGTTGCAGGTTTTTTAAGGATCACATTGCAATCTTCTTTCAATTTAATAAATATTAATTGCATACTGTGGGTCAGGTATTTGCTAGATACTGCATATTATATAGCCCTGTTCTCAAGGTAGTTAAAGTAAAGAAAAAATATTCATTAATTCTAAGATGAAGGAAGGAAAATTGTCACAACAAACCATATGATCTATAGAAATGTATCAGTAGGCTACCCAGATGTTGCCCAGAAAAAAAAAAAAAAAACAGAATCTTTCTTCATTGTTTTCCAAATTAGCAAATAAAGATTCAGACTAAAGAGTTCATTGTTTCAGAATTTGTTTGTGCAGAAACATAGTAATGGAACTTGAAAGCATTGCTGTTTGGACATTGGCCATAGTGAAGGAATGGATTAAGTAGATGCCATGTCACCTCTCTTTTACTCAATAAACCTTAAGTGCCTACTATGTGCCTACCCTTTCCAAGAGGACTTCAAATCTTCCATATACCTTTCTAGAGATTCTCCTAAAGAATTGTACCTGATTCCTTTATTTTGCCAACCAAAATGATTAATCGATGAATGAAAGAACATTTTTTCTCAATCTTTTATTCTCAGTATTTTATATTTCCAAATGTACAATTAACCTGTGAAGGAAATAAAAAATGCAAGCAGACAAAAACAGAGAGATTGGAAATGCTATGTAGTGGTTCACACTCATTTCCCAGAATTCTTTAGTTGGGTGTAGCTGATTCTATTCATTATTGAATAAATGGAACTGATTTGGTTCATCTCATTGTTGAAGAGAGCCATGTTCATCAGAATAGATGCTCATATAGTACTGCTATTGAAGTACATAATGATGTCCTGGTCCTGCTCATTTCACTCAGCATCAGTTTATGTAAGTCTCTCCAGACCTTTCTGAAATCATGCTGTTGGTCATTTCTTACCAAACAATAATATTCCATAACATTCATATTCCACAACTTATTCAGCCATTCTCCAATTGATGGGCATCTGCTCAGTTTCCAGTCCAACTTGTATTTGGATACAAATGCCTTCTACCATAAAATTTGATGCTTTCAAAAATTCTCTCCCTCCATTTTTTCTTTCCTTCTTCAAACATTTATTAAATATTTATTATGTGCAATTAATTGGAGTGTATAAAGAAGACCCAGTCCGTGTCCTCTGGGAGATTATATTAGCAAGTTTCTTACTTCTGGCTTGAGATAATCTTTGGCAGTCTCCACTAATCTTTGAGATTCTAATTTCCATTTACTAAAGGACAGTGAAGAACCAAATTTGAAAAAGTCTAGAGACAGATTAAACTGGGAGCTTAGAATAATTATTAATTTGAAAGTTTGTCCCAGAAGCAGCTAGCCAAGATAGTAGAGTAGGAGAAAGTAGCACAGTCCAGCTCCTCCCCACACCCCACCTTCCTCCCTCAACTACTCCAACAAAATTCCCATAAAGAATACCCACCATGTAGTAATGGAAAAATTGAAGAAGAAAATAGAGTTAGTTATCTTTCCAGTCTGAGATCACAAATTCAATGCTAGAGCCAGCTCAAACTGGCTTTGAGAGTCAATTGTTAAATTTTCAGTGTAAGCATTTACTTAATGCTACAAATCAGGGCTTCATTGTTCTGTTTATTGTCAGAAAGTGATTTTAAAAAACCCCAATGCTGATTAAACTAAAAAGTATATCTTTTTTTGGGGGGGTGTAGTTTCACTTGTGGAATGAGTTGGGCCAGGATCATGTCTCAGTACCCAGAGTTCTGAGCTAGGTCTGCATGGGAGGGATGACCAAAGCTGATATTGGACTCAGCAGCTCAGAGCACCAAGAGGCTGCAAGGAGCATAGAATCAAAGTGAGTCTTAAGAAACCTGAACTTTGCCTATATGTTAATATTTGAGTCCAAAAATTCCTGCTTATTCTTAAACTCTCAAATACTAAGGTGCTGGATCTAGCGTTATTATTAATCTGATGGACATGGCTCTTTTCAACAATGAGATGATTCAGACTAGTTCCAATAATCTTGTGATGAAGAGATCCATCTACACCCAGAGAGAGGACTGTGGGAAGTGAATATGGAGCATAATATAACATTTTCACACTTTTTATTGTTGTTCACTTGCATTTTGTTTTCTTATTTATTTTCTTTTTTTGATATGATTTTTCTTGTGCAGAGAGAATTGTATATATCTGTTTATACATATTGGATTTAACATATATTTTAACGTGTTTAACATAAATTAGATTGCTTACCTTCTAGGGGAGAGGGGTGGGAAGGAGTAGGAGAAAATCCAAAACACGAGGCTATGCAAGGGTCAATGTTGTCAAATTATCTGTGCATATGTTTGAAAATAAAAAACTTTCAAAATTAAAATAAAGAGAGAGAATTGCCTGCTTGTATTCTTTGATCATTTATCTATTGAGGAATAGTTCTTACACATTTGTATAAATTTCCTATACATCCTGGATATCAGTTGATCAGAGAAATTTATTGCCAAGTTTATTTCCCCATGTAAGTTAACTATTTACCTTGTAAATCTAACTCTATTAATTTTGTTTGTTCAAAACTTTTTCAATTTTATGCAATCAAACTAGTCAATTTTATCTCTTTTGATCATCCCAATCATTTTTTTTTGGGGGGGGGGGTTAAGAACTCTTCCCTAGCCTTAGCTGTGAAAGATATCTTCTTCCATTTTCTTCCAACTTTTAAAAATATAATCTTTTATATCTTGGTTCTATATTCATTTTAAAGTTGTTGTGGTATAGGATGTGAGTTATTGAGTCAGGCCTAATTTCTTCCAAATTTGTCTTCTAATTTTCCTAGCAAAAACTTTTATTGAATAGTTGACCCCTTATCCCTGTAGTTGTTGTCCTTGGGTTTTTCAACTATATTCAATAACTTCTGTAACTTACTGTCTATTGATCAATTTTTCTCACCAATACCAGTTGTGATGAGTACTAATTTTGTAGTATACTTTGAAATCTGGTACTCCTAGATCCCTTTCCTTCCCACATTTTTCATTATTTTCCTTCAACTCTTCTTTTTTATAGATGGAGAGATTTTGATGCAGAGAAGTGAAGGGACTTGTTCACATTCTTATAAGAAGGAAGTCATGTGGGATTCAAAACCAGGTATTCAGGTTCCAAATCAATTTTACCCCACTGCTTCCCATGGGGCAGATTGATTTCTCCTAGGTAACTTCACTGTCCCCACAAGTTCAATGCCTGGAAGGCCTCCTACCACATTTTTGGTTCTTAAAGGCACATATGATATGACTAGAATTGCTTAGAAGAAAATCTAGGAGAGAAAGTCCTAAACAGCTGTGGACATCAATCGTTTACCTCCTGGGCTATCCCTTCACAGGCTGAACACTTGTTTTTGTCATTTATTCACTTGAGTTACTGTGGTTTTTATTTTAAGTCAAAGCAGTAAAGGGGGAGCTTCAAGTGCCAAGAAAAGACTGGGCTGCACTAAGTGCTTGAATTTCTCTTTTTAAACTGTGATTTGTTACCAGCCTGGCTTGCCTACGGCTGAATTCATACCTTCATAAAGAAGAGATTTGACTTTTTGAGCAATTCTGGGATGAAATGAGAAAAAAAAAAAGAGCTTGAGACTCTGAGTGAAAGTTTAAGCATTATTTAAATGACATTTTCTATTGTTATAACTAGCTACCTTTCTTTCTTTCTGCCCATTACTTTTCTACTTGGCTTTCATTAATTGATTTAGTTCTTTTTGCCTTAGTCAAGAAAATATAGGATCTTCTGTGACTTAGCTTCAGGTCACAGAATCACAGGTTTGAGCTGGAAGGTCATTTAATCCAATCTCATTCTTTTAAAATGAAAAAAAATGCAACATCCAAGAGTTTAACTACAGGTAGTAGATGGCAGAGTTTGAATCCAGGTCTTTCTACTCTAAACATAGCATTTTATTATACCACACTGCCTGCTGGTCCCACCCTGACTTTTAGAGCTGATGGTCGAAACACCACCACTGTTACTACCACCATCATCAGAATCATGTAGGAACCAGATGAGATACATCTCATCCTTGTCATACTGCCGGAATCCTGATGTTTTTATTTAACTACAAAAGAGCATTTATTTGATTCATCTGTATCATAGTTCATAGAACATTA
Organism: Antechinus flavipes; assembly: GCF_016432865.1. Classification (NCBI taxonomy): domain Eukaryota; kingdom Metazoa; phylum Chordata; class Mammalia; order Dasyuromorphia; family Dasyuridae; genus Antechinus; species Antechinus flavipes. The sequence goes on along the minus strand of NC_067403.1, from coordinate 71,689,355 downwards.
AATTAAAAAGTAATAGCAAGATAGTGTCATCCCAGAACTCTTTCTATCTGAACTCTAGTGAACAAGAAGAGAATGATTTTATATAAAAATAACAACAATAATAATGGTAGATATTGATAAAGTATAATGAATCAAAATCCTTATAGAAATATTTTTGGAACAAGCAGAAATCTCTTCAAACAGTTCTCTCCAAAGCAATTGAAAAGGTTGTTAATAGGCCCCTGCCTTTTATCTATTGGACTGAATTTGTCCAATGAATCTGAAAGTAATTCACTTGCAATTAGAACCCATGAAACAACTGAAGAACTAGAATGGTACCTTCTCCCCTTAGACCATCACCTCCAGCTCCTCCCCACTGGGAATCTGGGACTCCACACTGAAACCAATCTGGACTCAATGGTGAGCTTTTGCCTTATCTTCCTGGGGCCAAAGCCTCCACCACACTTCCCATTCATCACTACACCATGCTGTGACACATAAAAAAAACCCTCAATAAATGCTTTTTGAATTGAATTAAACCAGGATAAGGGAAGAAAGGATGGACAGAGGAAGGAAGTCACTTTTCTAAGATCAAACAGTAATTGGTATGGACTTTGATCTCACAGTAGCAGAGAGAGGCGGGCTCCCTAAAAGTGGGCAACAAATCTCACCTGAATGATGGTCAAAGGGTTGAATTCAGCACCCCAATCTCTGCTCCTTTGGCTTTGAGTATAAATGTTACAGAGTCATGTATTGAACAAGAGATTCTCTCAATCCCACGTCAACCACTCTTTTCTAGGTGAGAGATTATTAGGGTATTCTATTTTTAAGGCTACTGTCTTTTCTTTTTTTAAGGTTTACACATTGCTTTTCCTGGCAACTTTGTCCACCCATCCTCTAGTTGCTACCTTTCTAGCCTTCTGGTTGGGGGAAGAGCTGGCAAATTTGAATTATGAATAAATTCCAATCTTTCTCCTAAGTCATTAAGGAACATCACACTTCCTTTGGAAGCAGGGTACAATTACCTTTCCTAATGACTACCCTCTCTTTACATTCCCTTTAAAACTAGGATTAGTTCAGAGACATTTTAAATTACATGGAATGTGTGAGTTTCAAAAGGGAGGATTTCCCCTCCTCATGAGTTGTTTCTTTTGAATATATTTTAGAAGCATGCTACTAAAGTGTAAGGTTTTCTTTATATAGGCATTGTGTTTTGTTTTGGGGGTGTTTTTTTTTTTTTTTTTGAGCTTACACACCCAACACTCACCTTTCTCCTGAGTTCCATTACCAACTGCTTCCTGGACTTCTCTTTTTCCTTTAACTCTCTTCCATCTCACACTAAATAAGTCCAAAACAAAACTTATGATTTCTCTTCTCCCAATTTACCCTTTTCCCAAACCTCCCGATTTCTGTTGAGGACACCATTTAAAATTTAAATTAAATTAAATTTAAATTTAAAAGTTTTAAATTTAAATTTTAAAAATTCATCCAGATTCTAAATGTCAGAACTTATCTTAGACTTCCCTGTATCTTTAGGGTTTAGCACAGAATCTAGCTTATTACAGGATCCTAATAAATGCTTGTTGAGTAGGAAATTGGTGATGAGAGAATGAAGGGAGATACCTATGGAGGTGAGCACAGAGTTAAAGTTCAGAAAATCAGAAGCAGAGTCATAAAGGAAAGTAAACTGATTGTCCTGGTCTTCTCTCAAAATGGAGCCCCCAGGAGAAACTCACCTATGAGAGAAGGGAGCTGACATGCCATAGGGATATTCCATATTAAGAAGGCTCCAACTGTTGAGGAAAGTTACAAGGTGAGATTGTAGTTAAGGCATGGTGTGGAAGTCAGAAAAGTCAGAAGCAAATCTGGGAGAGAATTGAATACATACTGATATGATAAACTTATGACAGATATGCAGATCATATATGTAGTTATCCAATCTACATTTCTTATAAAGATAGCTCAACTATTACACCTTAACTTTTCCATCACTATTCTTGCATAATAAGACCTTGATTTCTTCTCCCAAGAGCTTTTCCCTTCCAAGAAGGACGACTGTGGCCATGATATCAACTCCCAGAAGCCTTGCCTGTTTTCTGAAGTGGAGTCTGGATGATTCAGAGTAGTCTCTTGTAGTCTCTGCTGGCAGACTCATCTGAACAGGGACAGTTTGGCCATCTCAGTTTCAGCCTGCTAGATTATATTTGGGGTTGAGGAGTGGAGAAGTAGTAATAGTGTTATAAAGAAAAAAGAAAACAAAGTTATTTTCTGAAATGTAAAGGATAGAAAGGAGTTCAAAAGTAAACACAAACAGGTTAGCTTTGAAAGTGACATGCTGAATTTATCAGAATTGTTTTAAAAACAAACAATATATAGTAGAGATTTTTGGTTTTGCAAATAATCCTTTTCTGTTCTACTTTGTATATGAAACTGTTCATTTCTTTTTTTTATTATGCTCATAATTTTAAAAAAATTAAACTCAAAATCCTGGTTTCAATCCCTGACTCATTAATTAAGTGAGTAAGCATTCTAAATCTCAGTTTCCTCATCTGTAAAAGATATATAATAATACTTGGGTTCCATTTTTCACAGATTTGTTTTGAAGATGGTGTTTTTTGGAAGCTACATCTTTTAGCACGTCCCTCTTTCATTTATTGGACCACTGAACTGCTGCTTATAGGGTCAGCCAACCAGCCAGCCAGAGAGAAAACTCCAAGGCCAGCTACAAACAGTTAATAAGCACCCCAATCAATCCTACAAATTACTGGCTTTAGATGGATTTCTTGGGAATGTTTTCCAGAGGGAATTTAAGCAGAGTAGCCTATGTTCCAAGGTGTGTATGTTGGGATTGGAATTTGGAAAGATTGGGAAATTTGGGTAAATCCTTAAGAGATGGTACAGCAGCAGTGGGAATTAAAGATGGTGGGACTTGTCCAAGTTCTCAGAAGTAGATCTTATTCAGCAAAACTTAATGGTTCCTCATCGCAGCTGTTCAGAGCAAAAGTGCTTCTAACATTCAACAGAGATCTTCCTTGTGCCAAATATTTCATCTCCATAAGCCACAAACTGAAATAAAGAGCTACTCCCAGGACTGAGAATTAAATATAGCTTGGTTTCTATTGCCCCAGAGATAAAGAGATCATTCCAGGTGTGAGACTCTGCCCCCAATTCTTAGCACCTTCAGACTAGAAGGAAAAGGAAAGGGGTCACAAGCTTGAAAGTGACAGGATACCTTTCTTCCCTCCTCCTTTTCTCACAAATTCAGCCATAAAGAGGGGTGAGAAATCCTTCCCTAAAGAAAACTTTCTTCCTCAGCCAGGTCTCAGTAGCCAGGAAGGGAGGGAAAAACCCAACAAAAACCATTCTTTAAGGTGAGAAGTCAGGTGAGCTGAGAAAGGTGAGTCACCCAGCCAAACTTGTGAAAGAAGAGATTTCAGAGAATTCAAATCTTTTTTTTTTAGCTTTTTATTTTCAAAATAAATGCAAAGGTAGTATTCAGCATCTATCCTTGCAAAACTTTGTGCTCCACATTTTTTTCCTCTCTCTCTCCCCACCTCCTGCTTCCCTTAGAGAGCAAGTAATCCAATCTAGGTTAAATATGTGAAATTCTTCTAAATATATTTCCACATTTCTCATGCTGCACAAGAAAAATAAATCAAAAAATGAGAGAGAAAAATCAAGCAAGCAAATAACATCAAAACCCCAAAAGTTGAAAATACCATATTGTATCAGCAGGATGATTTCAGAAAGGCCTGGAGAGACTGACATGAACTGATGCTGAGTGAAATGAGCAGGACCAGGAGATCATTATATACTTCAACAACAATACTATATGATGATCAAGTCTGATGGACCTGGCCATCTTCAGTAATGAGATGAACCAAATCAGTTCCAATAGAGCAGTAATGAATTGAACCAGCTACACCCAGCGAAAGAACTCTGGGAGATGACTATGAACCACTACATAGAATTCCCAATCCCTCTATTTTTGTCCACCTGCATTTTTTATTTCCTTCCAGGCTAATTGTACACTATTTCAAAGTCCTATTCTTTTTGTGCAACAAAATAACTGTTAGGACATGTATACTTATAATATATTTAATTTATATTTTAACATATTTAACATGTATTGGTCAACCTGCCATAGGGAGGATGGGATGGGGGAAGGAGGGAAAAAACTGGAACAAAAGGTTTGGCAATTGTCAATGCTGTTAAATTACCCATGCATATAATTTGTAAATAAAAAGCTATAATTAAAAAAAAAAAAAGAAAGAAAGAAAATACAATGTTATAATCCACACTCAGTCCCCATAGTCCCTCTCTGGATGAAGATGGATCTCTCTATCACAAGTCTATTAGAATTGGTCTGAATCACCTCATTGTTAAAAAAAAATTCAAGTCCATCACAGTGGATCATCACATAATTTTACTGTTGCTGTGTACAATGCTTCCTTGGTTCTACTCACTTCACTCAGTGTCAATTCATGTAAGTCTCTCCAGGACTTTCTGAAATCATCCTGCTGGTTGTTTTTTATAGAACAATAATATTCCATAACATTCACATACCATAATTTATTCAGCCATCCCCAATTGATGGGCATCCACTCAGTTTCCAGTTCTTTGCCACTATAAAAAGGGCTGCCACAAACATTTTTGCACCTGTGGGTCCTTTAGGGAATTCAAATCTTGACAGACTCAGAGAGGTGTCAGTTGTACTTCCAAATGAATAATTTATCATATTTAACCCTCTGTCCTCTGTTAAAAGCATGATCTACCTCCTATGAGAACACTAAAACAGGCAGCAAAAAATCAACTAGATTGCTTTAGATTTGAATGTTCTAGGAATATCTCAGCCTTTTTACAATAGTCCTGGCAGAATTGTAAGCAGGAATTTGGATGGAGGAGACTAAACCCCAGAATGCTCTGAATCCATGAGTTTACTCATTGTAGACTTAACCATGATCAAGGCATCCCTTGGCCAAGCAGCAGGCAGTCCGGCAATCCATTGAGAATGGAGGTGGGGAGTGTCCCTAAAGCTAGACTTGATCAGGGAAGTATATACTTCCTTCCTGTAAGCAACATCTCCCTCCCAAGGCATTTCTCTGTTGTTGGCCTTGCATTTAGTAAACACCTTTGTGCCAAACATTAGGGACTTCCAAACTCTAGTTAAGAGAGATACTTATTCAGTTTGACACAGCCAGTAAGTGTCTGAACTCAAAATCTAACCTGGTTTCAAGCAGAGTGCTCTACAGCTGCCCAGACTGGGAATTCTAGAGCTCTGAAACAAGCTGATTACAGACCTTGTCGTTTATGCTGCTTCTCGAAAAGGACCATGACATCAGGGAGGTGATGCCTTAACATACACGTGACTTGGATTTAAGTCAAGGAGGACTATGCAAGGTCACTTGCCTCACTTTTCCCTCCAGAGCCATCTGGGTCCAGCGGCAAGAGTCTAACTGGTGACAAGAGCATCAGCCTGAAAGTCAGGATGGCCGAGTTGCAATCCCAGCTCTGCTCTTTGATATTTATATAATCTTAGGAAAGTTATCATCCCTCTGGGCCTTAGCTCTCCCATCCAAAAATATGAAATCTGACCTGGGTGATCTTTTTTTTAAGCAATTCTGAAGCACTTGACAAAATGTATATTTCCATATGTTATTACATTTCCAGACAGATTGCACCGTTTCCTGGAGGATAGTCCTATGTCAAAGGTAGGGATCATAGCTGGCCATTCTATATTAAATGGTCCAACTATATCTATCTATATAATACAAAAAAAGAAAATATATAAATAGTTAAGTCCAGGCAACTTCTTTCCCTCCTCCTTTTCTTACAAACTCAGCCATAAGGAAGGGGGAGAAATTCTTCCCTGAAGGAAACTTTCTTCCTCAGCCAGATCTCAGCAGCTAGGAAAGGAGAGGGAAAACCCAACAAAAAACATTTCTTCAAGGTGAGAAGTCAGGTGAGCTGAGAAAGGCGAGTCACCCAACCAGACTTGTGCAAGAAGAGATTTCAGAGAATGATCAAGCTGATAAAATGATATGCACAGATTGAGAGAAAAGAATAATATTTTAATTTAATTTGTAAATAACCACAATCACTATTTTTTAAAAACATTTCCATTTGATTCATGTTAGTAAAAAAATATCAGAACAAAAGGGGAAAAACACAAGAAAACAATAACAAAAAGGTGAAAATGGGAAAGAAAAATCAGACCAAAGGGGGGAAAAACTACAACAACAAAACAACAATAGCAAAAAGGTGAATATCTACACTCATAGTTCTTTCTCTGAATGTGGATGGCTTCTATCTAAAGTCTATTGGAATCGTCTTGGATCAGCATATTGCTGAGAAGAGATAGGCCTATCATAAATTACTTGCTATTGTGATGTGTCTGATTTTTAGCTACTGTACAATTTCTTAAACCCTGAAATGAGATTAGACACTGCCACTCTCACTTCCTGTTCCACATTGATTTTTCTCTCTTTTTTACCGTTTTGCAAAGATATGACATCATAAAGGAGAAAGTTTGAGGGGTTATTGATGTAGACAAAAGTACAAGTAAACCAAAACATCACAAAGGAGAAAGTTTGAGGGGTTATTGGTATAGCCAAGAGTACAAATAAACCTAAAACATATCTCAAACATTCAGGAATGTTTTGGAAATTGTGAACTACCTCTAGCGAGATGTATGTTCTATGTCCAACAGATGAAGGAGTATTATTGCCCTGATCACCTAGGTGCACAATTTGAAGAGGGACCTTCCAGTAATGACTAGTAATGGGCCCCGAGGCATCTTTCAACTTCTATCTCAGTTACTCCCATCAAATGAACTTGAGACAATAATATTTACCTACCTTCTTCACAGGACTACCCAAGTGGCTTAATTAGTTAATGTTTATCATGTACTTTGAAGATGAAAAGCTCTAAGTGTTGAACAGTAGCATGATTCTTTCACTTTTCTTGGAGGAAAGGGGTTGGTGGAGAATTGCCAGTATTTTAGTTGATCTGTGCCTTGACTATTATATGCTCTAAACTTGGTTGAAACCAGGAATATTTTAGTTTTTCGAGGTGATTTTGAGGGTTTGAAGCATCTAGTTTCTGGCAGGGATCAAGGCTAGGATGGGAGAAAAGGAGCTTGTCTGAACAGAAACTCCAAAGAGGTCTCCCCCTTTACTTGGAATTCTTCTGCTGTCTCAGCAATGACTTTGAACTCACAGTTTATTACATGGTACTTTTATAGCTCCATGTTTCATGGTATGCGAAAATATCTTCCCTAAACCCCAGCCACTCCTCCCTACTTTGTTTTGATGTAGCAGGGAGGAAGAACCAGAGTGAAAATGTATAACAATCTACTCTGAAAAAAGTTTGAGGTCTGTTTTATGGAAACCCTGAGCATTGGGAAGCATCTGATTTTTAAAAAATAATCTTTACAATGGAAAGGCTTCTCTGAATTAATGCAAAGTCAGCAGAGATAGGAATATAATATATCCAGTGATTTAACAATATAAAAATATAAACGGCAACTTTAAAAGACAGCTGGGCTAAAATCTAGTGACCAATCTTAGTTGGAGGCAATGAATCTTCTTTTAGTGGAGGGGTGCGGGATCACAGGTGCAGAATGCTCTCCATGTTGTTCTCTTGGTGAGTTTCCTAACAATTTTTCTCCGTTGTAAAGGAGAGTACAGAGATGGGGGTGCAAATCAGAGAATAACTATTTTATAAAAAATAAAATACATGGATGTGGTTTATTTTAAGGCAAAATATATACACATATATATATTATATATAGATGAGTATATATTATATATTATTCACACACAAATATACATATGTATATGTACTTATTTGTATGTTTATTATATATATATTGTATTGTACATTGTACATATTGTATATGTATGTATGTATATTGTTTTCAATGAATAAAACTCCCTTTTCTTTCCATCTCCCAACCATGAAAGGTGGGGAATCAAAACTGTTGTGACAAATATACATAGTCAAGAAAATCAACCGCATTGTTCCTGTGAAAGAATTAACCTTCCCTTTTGTATCCTAAATTCAAATCCAGCCTCAGACACTTATCAGTTGGGTAATTCTTGGTCCTACTAAATGACCAGGGTATTGAGTCACATGGTCTCTTTGTGACTAGCTTTCCTTATCTGTAAAATGGTGTAAAAGCACCTATCTCCTGAGGCTATTGTGAGGATAAAGTGAGATAATATTTGTAAAGCACTTTGCAAGCTTTAAAATGCTGTAGAAAACTTTGTAATGATCGTTATCATGTCTCTATTAGGAGATGGGTCGCCTGCTTCATCATCAGTCCTCTGGCTGGTCACTGCTATAATTAGAGCTCTTAAGTGTTTTAAAGATATTATTTCTTAATAAAAGCTCAAAAAGTATTACACAGAGAGCAGGATCCTCATATCTGGTGAATTGAAAATATAGAGTATTATGATTTCCTTCTTCCTTCCTGTTGTACTTGGTTTGAGACACCCATTCAGACTTTCACTGTGGTGATTGGGCCATTTTAATCAAGGGAAGTAGAGAGTTTTGGCTACTTCCAAAGTTCTGTGAAGAACCATCTCTAGCAGCTGTGTTGCTGTGTTGGACAGAATTTTTCCTTCCTGGAAACTTGCAGCACCTAGAATGTCTAATCAATCAATAATCAATCAAGCATTTACTAAGCACCTATTATGTTCCAGACTCTGTGTTAGGTGCTAGGTATGCAATAATCTCTGCTCTTGAGGAGCTAGCATTTTATTAAGCTTACCATTATGGCTGGTTAAGTAGAAAAAAAAAATTAAGACACTGATCCTTCAGGAAGGAGGAGAAGATAGGAGATCATGTAAATATATGGGCAATGGGAAGCACTAAGGAATTGCAAAAAACCATCCTCCAAATCTTTGGAAATAGAGGGGAAAGACAAAGATAAAAGTTCTAGAAAGTAGGATCCAAAGCCTTTTATAGTATATTTATTATTGTGAATTATTTTATTTGGCTCCAGAGGATCAGTGGGTAGAAGCTAAAGAGCCAAAATTAGTTTAGATACAAAGAAAAACTCTCTTGAGAAATAAGGTGTCCCTCCTTATTAAAGGTTTTTGCCCCAAATCTAAATAACTATTTGTTAGAGAAGGTCTTATGGTCAGGTATGGGCAGGACTTGATGGCTACTGAAGTCCCTTTCCACTATGTGTGAAAATTCTAGGGAACACTGTAGTGGTATTGGCTATATACCAGTGCAGTAGTATAGTACAGTGGGTAGATACAATAGAATTGAAGCTCTTTGAAGACTGGAACTATTGTTCCATTTTTTCATTAGTTTCCTTAGCACCTTACATAGAGTCTAACATTATTGTTGCTGTTGTTTAGTCATGTGTGACTCTTCATGACCCTATTTGGGGTTTTCTTGACAAAGATACTGACCTGGTTTGCCATTTCCTTCTTCCTTTTACAGATGAGTAAACTGAGGCAAACAGTTAAATGACCAGGGTCACACAGCTATTAAGTATTTTACTATTAAGTAAGTAAGTTAGACCATCTAACTGCTTAACATACTACAATTTAATAATTGACTGATTGATAGAATACTGTAGAGTCCAGAAAATCTATATTTAGAACCTACTTTTTTAGCTATATGACTATCAATGAGTCATTTTTAGTCCTTAAATTTCTCAGTGATAAAATAGAGATAGGAATATCTGGGATACCTTAAAGGTTGTTGTGTGATTCAAATGAGGTCCTGTGTATAAAACATTTTGTAAATTTTAAAGTAGCATATAGGTATCAATCAGAAACATCAGCATTACTAGGAAAAAACTATTGATAAGTTGCTGAGAAAGAGTGGAATCAGCAAAACAAGAAGAGAAAACCTCTAAGATCACTTGGACTACTTACAATAGTACTAATTATAATCATTTACTTAATTGCTATCTATCCTTAAATATTAAGTGGTAAAGATTATGACTCAATAAATAGGCATTAGATAAAATTTTAGAAGATTTGATTATACTAAGCTAAATTTATATTCAGTTTCCATAATTTATTGCTCATATAACAAGACCATTTATTCATTACTTTCAATTTTTAAAAAAGTATTGAAATCATTATTCTTAACTATTTGAAAATATCAAATGGAGAAATCTATAGTAGACCAGTATAGCTCCAGAGGTAAAATGAACATATTTAACCCCCTAAAAAGACTGCTTCAAAACTGGGTGTACTCTGACTATCTGCAATCAATTGAACATAAAGTGAAAGCAAGCATTACACAGCTCATACTTCAGGCTTACTCATGCAATGTGTTGCCAGTAAGATATAATACAACAAGTCATCAGTGGCCTGGAAGTAAGGAGCCTCAAATTTCATATTTAGTTGTGCCACTAAATGGTTTTTAATAATTTATGGCAAGCGTTCTCCTCTTTCTGGACCTCTGTTTCCTCATTTGCAAAATGGAAGTTTTGAACTTGGAGACCTTTCATTCCATCTCATTCTCCCCCACATAGAAATGAGATAGCTTGCTTTTGTGTTTGTATCCTTAGTACTTAGCAGAGTGCCTGAAACATAGTAGAAAAGTGAAACTTTAGAAAAGTGAGTCTTTAGTAATAATATAAAGCAACTGATAGAACTTTTGTTCTTTAGTCAGAGGACCTAAATACTTGGATACTTAACTTCCTGTGTGAACTCAGACAAATAACTTAAGCCTCAGTTTCCTCATCTGTAAAATGAGAGGATTGGACTGGTTGGTCCCTTCCTTCGCTAGATCAAAAATTCTATGATCTGACCATTAGATGAGTAGGATTTGAATAGGATATTATCCTATCAAATATCAGCACTAATAATACTGCTATTTCTGTTGTCGGATAAATTAATTCTCATTCATTATAATTTTCACTCTAATGGATGTAGATATTGTAAATATATTGTGGATGAGGGCATGTTAATATAGATAATGGCCGACATAGAGACCTACATATTAAAATGTAGGTCAATAAGTTAATAAAGCTTATATTTTCCTAGCTGTTTCTGTGCATTATCTCATTTGACCCTCCCAATGGCCCTATGAATAGTAATTGTTAGAGCAGACCCAACAAAAGCACTCTCTTAATTCAGGTTTGATATTGGGAATAAATAGACTATTTGCAAACCATTGAATAGTTAACACAAGGACACTTATCTTTCCCTAACACAGCAAAGATATACAACATGGTTCAGTTGTACTTGGTTTCTTTGGATTTGTCCCACGCTCTATCCCCCACTCTCCATGGAAATGCATCTGGTCAGCAGAGCAGGCTATGGGAACTCTTGGGCTCTTCAGGATTTCACCAAGTTGGAAAGGCCACTTGGGTAAGACTTTTTATGCCCTTGAGTGACCACGAAACTGGGACAAGGGAAGCAGAGGCCAGTGAGCAGCAGGGACAGTTTTGTTGCCTTTAATGGAAAAGGAATCCCTGGCATTGGGGGAGAAGGAGAAATTGTCTTAATTCGAATTGAAAGGAGGGTGGAGGAGAGAAGAATGGACCTAATAAATATTGTGGCAACACTGGCCATAAAATACTAGCACAGTATTGAGAGTGCTATTATCACTATTTTACATATGAGGAAATAAAAACTCAGTGACTTGATGTTTTCAAAGTCACATAACCAGTGAGTATCAGCTAAAACGGACCTTAGTTTACTGATTTCCGTTTCAGTACTTTTTTTTTACTCTATGCCCTGGGACAGTCTAATCTTCAAGAAAATGGAGAATTTTTTCCTGCAATAGGTCCAAGGTATATACATCATGTTTCCTTTAAAAATTCTATATCCAGGGGCAGGTAGATGGTGCAGCAGATAGAGCACTAGTCCTGAAGTCAGGAGGAGCTGAGTTCAAATCTGATCTCAGCACTTAACACTTCCTGACTGTGTGACCCTGGGTAAGTCACTTAACCCCAATTGCCTCAGCAAAAAAAAAAAAAAAAAAGAATTCTATATCCAAAAGCCTGTAAAAAAGCTCAACATTCAGTTTGCTCAGTTTGTTTTATTTTTTTAATTATAGCTTTTTATTTTCAAAATATATACACAGATAATTTTTGACATTCACTCCTATAAAACCTTGTGTTATAATTTTTCCCTCCCTTCTCCTCCCCAAGTTGGCAAGTGGTCCAATATATATTAAACATGTGCAGTTCCCCTATATGTATTTCCACAAATAATCATGCTGCAGAAGAAAAGTTAGATCCAAAATGAAAAAAAAGTGAGAGAGAAAACAAAATGCAAGCAAACAACAATAAAAAGAGTGAAAATACTATGTTGTGGTCCACATTCAGTTCCCACTGTCTTCTCTCTGGGTGTAAATGGCTCTCTTCATCACTGCACAAGTGGAATTGGTTTGAATCATCTCCATGTTGAAAAGAGTCACATCCATCAGATTATCATATAGTCTTGTTGTTGCCATGTACAATGATCTCCTGGTTCTGCTCATTTCACTCAATATCAGTTCATGTAAATCTCTCCAGGCCTCTCTGAAATCATCCTGCTGGTCATTTCTTACAGAACAATAATATTCTATCACATTCATATACCACAATTTATTCAGCCATTCTCCAGCTGATGGGCATCCACTCAGTTTCCAGTTTCTGGCCACTACACAAAGGGCTGCCACAAACTTTCTTGCACGTGTGGGTCCCTTTCCCTTCTTTAAAATCTCTTTGGGATATAATCCCAGTAGTAACACTGCTGGATCAAAGGATATGCACAGTTTGATAATTTTTTGGACACAGTTCCAGATTGCTCTCCAGAATGGTTGGATTCATTCACAACTCCACTAACAATGCATCAGTATTCCTTTCCCTTCCAACATTCATCATTATCTTTTCCTGTCATTTTAGTCAATCTAAGAGGTGTGTAGTGATGTCTCAGACTTGTCTTAATTTGCAGTATGCCCAGTTTAAAAGGATGACCCAAATCTCACAGGAGAAAGGAAGAAAGATGTGGGGAGATGGCTAAGATGGAGCCCACCTGATCCTGATGTTTGGAGACTGAGCAGAGGCTACTTATTATATTTATTTTCTTTTTATGGGTATTTGCTCTAATACCTATGTAAAAATCTAGCGGAAAAGTTTCTCTTTTTTTAAGTAGTTGGGAGATCAGGGGATTGTCCTGTGATTCACTGAACCTGGGAATTGTAGAGAGGCTTCAATTATGGGGACATTCATATTCATCTTCTTTGTTATTTATCTTGCTTCTTACCTTGAATAAAATTGCAATGGATTTATATCTAGTAATAGAATAACCTTTGAGGTACATAGTAGGCATTTTTTTGGTCTAATTGTTGAATATCTTTCTTGCATTAGCTCGCAATTCTCTAGTATTATAAGGTTTGTCATTATTATCTTGTAACAATCTTGGGTGGCAGATCATGAAGATATTTTCAACTCTGTTCGACAGATTAGGAAACTGAGGTTCATAGGCATGAAGTGATTGATGATCCATTCAATTTTAATTACGTACTATTCAAAGAATATGGAAATAAAATTAAGAATGCTGAACTTGGAAATGTTGATTTCACCTTCAAAATACCATTTTTATTCTTCCTATTTCTTTGCATGTAGCAAAATCTCTATTCTAATTATCTCCAGCTTATTACCACTTTGTTCTTGTTTCTATCCTATTGGCCTCCTCTGTACTCAATAATATTCTCTATTTGTATTTCAGCATATATGTTCATATTTGTGTGTACATGTTTTCCCAGGATATAAATAAATGTAAATCATCTGTCTAGTCATCATCATCATGATGATGAAAAGCATTTATTATCCATTTGCTTGCACGTGCTTTTCTCTTCAAAACAAAACTGGCAAAGCTCTTGCCATCCAGATACTTATGATTTAGAACAGAGAAAATGGAGATAGAGATAGGAAGGGTTGAAAGAGACAGACCAGCTTCCAAATGTCCCTAATGTACTTCCAGATTGTAGTTTGTGTTTGGGGCAAGGTTGACTCAGTGTATTAGATTAACCCCCCAAAACACACACACACACACACACACACACACACACACACACACACACATTTCAGAATCTCAGATTTAGAACTAGAAGAGAGCTCAGAAGTCATCTGGTCTATACAGTCTGTGGAGATTTTGGAAGGATCTATGAACTTGGGATTTTTCATAATTTAATAACTTCATTCTATTAGAATTGGTTACCTTTGTAATATGGTATATTTTATTTTATGCATTTAAAAACCATGATTCTGGGAAGGGTGCATAGACTTTTTCATACTTCCAAAGGCATCATGATACCCCAAAAGGTGGAAAAAACCCTTGATCTAGTTCAATCTCTTCATCTTGTAGAAGGGTAAACTGAGGTAGAGGAGAAATTATTTGTCTAAAGTCATGTAGAAAGTAAGCAAAAAAGTCAGTTCTCTAATTGAAATCCAAGACTGTTTCCATTGTATTTTGCAGCATTAGTTATAGGATCATAGGCTCAGAGCTGGAAAAGTTCTTAGAATTTTACCAGATGAAAAACTTTAGGCCTAAAAAGGTGACTTGACAGGTAGTAAATGGAAAAGTCAAGGGTCAAGATAAGGGCCTCTGACTCCAAATCTGATTTTTCCTTTTTATTTCTCCCTTCCTTCCTTTATCTTTTCCTTTTTTCTTTTGAAAATTCTTTGTTCATGAGTGTGGTTCACAACATAGCATTTTCACTCTTTTTGTCCTTTGCTTGCGTTTTATTTTGTTTCTCTTTTTTTCTCTGTTTTGATTTGATTTTTCTTATGAGGCAAGATAATTGTATAACTATGTATGCATATATTGGATTTAACACATATTTCTACCATGTTTAACATATATTGGACTACTTGCCATCTAGGAGAGGGGGTAGGAGAAGAAGGAAAATTGAAACACAAGGTTTTGCAAGGACTAATGTTGAAGAATTGTCTATGTATATGTTTTGAAAAATAAAAAGCTTTAATAAAAAAATTATTTATTCATATCTTTCACAATCTACTAATTGGGGAATGGCTTTTGGTTTTATATCTTTATGTCAACCCCAAAAATGTTTAGGATATTAGATTTTTCTCGAAAGATATTTTATACTTTTCATTCAACCAGTTCTTTTTGCATTCTAATCGTATTGATTTTGTTTGAGAAAAACTTTTAAATTTTGTATAATCAAATTTTTCTAATGTTTTAGTGTTTTTTTCACTGACTGGCATAGTGGAAATTCACTTCTAAATTGTAACTTAAGATTTGTGAAACATTTCCCTTCCCAGCAACCTTGGGATAGAGGCTATATAAGGTCATCCTGGTTTTATAGATGTGGGAAAACAGAGTTCTGAGAAACTTCATGATTTGCTTATGATTATACATATTCTTCCTTATGTTCCTCTGGAGCCTGGACCTACCAGATAAGCTTAGGTGAAAATTCAATTTAACAATGAAGGTTGTTCCTCTTTCCTAGAATATTCACTCCTCCCAAGTTTTACCTATTCAAATACCACTTAACCTTCATGTCCTAAGTCTGGAGCCATCTATTCCAGGAAGTTTTCTTGGCCATTCTCTTCCTTCTCTGAACTCCAATACCACTTGTGATATCATTTTGACCTTTGATCATATATTCCCTTTTACTCTTTTATATGTGTATGTTTGTCTTCCCAGTGAAATAGTGCAAGAAGCAAGTCTTGTACTTCTTTTATCTTATCCACACCTTTTTTTTCTTTTATCTTATCCAAGATGAGATTGCTGAATTGAAGACATGATATGAAAATATTTTCCCCATAGTATTCTTTCCCACCTTTAATCTTCATTCATGAGAGGCAGCTTTGTTTAATGGAGAAAGAGATGGTCTTTGAGAGAGGGAGGTTCACACAAGTTATCCTGGATAAATCACCGAATCTCTCAGTGATCCAGACAACTCTGACTATAAAGTACAGAGTGGGTGCCATTCTGCATTGATAGAGAGTCTCCTCATCTGGAAGTTCCTTATATCAAGAACACCTTCTATCTCCCTCTTCCCCATGCCTCGTATATCCTCCCTCACCAGGATCACAGAATCAAAGACTCAAAGTGTAATCTAAAGAATTGTTGAGGTCTCTGAAACCCTTTCAGAGGGTCTACAAATTCAAAATTATTTTTTATTTCTAATATAGTAAATAGCTATAAATATAACCCATGTGAACAAAAGCTCTTTGAACAGATCCTCGATAGTTTTTTAACAACATGAAGATATTGAGAACAAAGGTTTGAGAAACACTGATTTAAAGTATCAGCATTCATCTATTCCAACCCACATCTGAAAAAGAATCCCCATTATTGCTCATTCCACAAGTGGTTATCTAAGCCAGGGTTTCTTAAACTTTTTCCCTTTTTTGCCCAAGAAACTTTTGCATGAGTCCTGGGAAACATAAATGAATCAAACATTTACTGATAATAAATCAAAATTCTGTGACCCCCATATTGGGTTATGTGACCCCCATAGGAGACCACGTCTCACAGTTTAAGAAACTTTGATCTCATCTTTACTGGAAGATCTCCAGTGAGAGCAGAACTCACTGTTTTCCAGGGCAGCCCATTTCACTTTTGTTTTGTTTTAATTGATAGGAATCTTTTCTTGACATCTAGTCTATCTCTGCAGATAGGTGGCTCAGTGGGTAGAACATGGGACTTAGCTGTGTGACCCTGGGCAAGTCATTAAACCCTGTTTGCCTCAGTTTCCTCAAATGTAAATGAGCTGGAAAAGAAAATGGCAAACCATCCCAATTTCTCTGCCAAGAAAACCCAAATGGGATCACAAAGAGTCAGATACTACTCAATAACAAACCATGCTTCCCTCAACTTGTGTTTATGAGTGTGATTTTAAAATCTAATTGTGAGCCTTCCATTTATCCCAATTAGGTTTAATTTTCCTCATTTCAGCCCTGTATTCTAAATGTTAAGATCTTTTTGAATCCTGGCCCTGCCATCCAGGTGCTAGTTGTTCCTCCTTGTTTTGGGTTATGTTATGATAGATAAGGTTGCCATTTGTAGCATTATCCAACTCATCAATAAAAAGAAGCTGAACAGCTTCCCTTCTCCATTGGTTTCCTTTTTTTTTTTTTTCTTTTTTCTTTTTTATTAAGGCTTTTTTATTTTTCAAAACATATGTGTGGACAATTCTTTAACATTAGCCCTTGCACAACCTTGTGTTCCAATTGCCCCCCGCCCCCATCCACGCCCTCCCCTAGATGGCAAGTAGTTCAATTTATGTTAAACATCTTCATTGGTTTTGAAATATCAAGAGAGTTCTTTCAGGATCTCATAACATAGTTTGTCTTGGCCAGATGATATGATTCAAGTCACTTCAACGTATTAAGTGCCTACTATGTGTCAGACACTGTCCTACTTGTGGAGATACAAGTATAAAAATTGAAACAATCTTTACAAGAAACTCCAGTTCTAATGAGGGAGACAAATGCATAAATATCAAGTGAATAAATGTAGAAATTTACAAAGTAGCTAAATACAAGGTTGTTTGGAAAGGAGAACACTATCAGTTGGGAAGGGATAGAGTACAGGGAAGAAAGACTTATGTAGAAAATTGGAATTGGTGGCGAAGGGGAGTCACATGACTCATCAACGTCCCCTCTTTGTTGGTTCCAACTCATCGTTTAAAGCACATCTTAAATATTACTTCTTCTAGGAAGCTTCTGCTAATCCTAATCCAGTTACTTGCACTCACATAACATGTTATGTTCCTCTTTTTATGCATGTATAATGTCATTTGTGTATTAGAGGTATTTTGTCTTATCTCTCTACTAATCTACTAACCAAAATTTTTGTTGTTGTTAAGTCACTTCAGTCATGTCCAACTCTTTATGACCCCATTTGAGATTTTCTGTGCAGAGATACTGGAGTGATTTGTCATTTCTTTCTCTAGCTCATTTTACAGATGAGTAAATTGAGGCAAATAGCATTAAATGACTTGCTCGGTTTTACACAGGTGGCAGTTGAGGCTGGATTTGAACTCAAAATGAGAAGTCTTTCTTTCTGAGTCCAGGCCAGTTCTATCCATTGTGTCACTTAGCTGCCCAAGCACTAAGGGGCCCTATTTAAATGTTTATTATATATAGTCCAGCTCTCTACACTTTCTTTGAGAAGAGAAATGGATAAGGGTCTGTAATTTCATGGCTGAAACAAGTTTCCTTATAAGGGAACTCTGACAATTTGATGGGTCACAATTTTGTAATTTTTAATCTTCAAAATTGCCTGGGACAGTATTGTTTTCTTGACTAGTATTAGATAGTCAGTGTATCAGAAAAAGGACATGAACTATCGTGACTCGGGATGGGCTTTCTAGCTAATTTATATACCAAGCTGTCTTTTTGTACAAAGCAGATTTTTTCAAAAAAATATTTGAAGGAAAGAAATATTAAGCAATATTAAGACTAATGGCACAAGATTTTAAAACATTTTGGGTGAGGAAAAAAGCACAGTGCTCTCATTTTAAATGAAATTTTATTCTTTTCAGTTACCTACCCTCACTGGAAAAAAAACAAACAAAACAAATTTGGGGAACAGATATTCCTAGTCAAGTGAGACAAGAGCATATTGACCATGTCTGAAAATGTGCCTAATTCGGCATTTTTGATCTATCACCTCCCTATTTGGAGATAGATAGCATTATTCAACACTGATTCTTTGGAATCATGGTTGATCACTGCATTGTCTACATTTCAAAGATGTTTATTTTGCAGTGTTAATGTTATAAGATAAATTATTCTAGTTCTGTTCACTCTTTTCTGCATCAGTTCATACAGCTCTTCCCAGGTTTCTCTGAAATTTTCCCTTTCATACTTTCATCCAGCACAATAATATTTCATCACATTCTTGTACCATAATTTTTCAACTGTTCTCCCTATTTAGTTTCCAGTTCTTTGCCATCACAAAAAGAGATATTTTGTATATATAGGATCTTTTATTCTTCCTTGGACATCTTTGGGATATGGACCTAACATTGTTATCACTGAATTAAGATATATGCACAATTTAGTAACTTTGAGGTAGGTTATGGTTTCAAATTGCTTTCCGGAATGGCTGGATCAATTTGCAACTCTCAATAATGCATTGCAGTACCTGTGACCCCTCCAACATTTGTCATTTTCCATTTGGGGGAGAGGTCAACTTTGCCAATTTGATGAGGGTCAGGTAGCACCTCTGACTTTTTTTTTTTTTTTTTTAGTATTTTTTTTTTATTTTGAAAAAAAATTTCTTTACAACATTATCCCTTGCACTCACTTCTGTTCTGACCTTTTTCCTCTCTCCTTCCACCTCCTCCCTAGATGGCAAGCAGTCCTATACATGTTAAATATACTCTGGCTTGTTTTTGTTTGCATTTCTCTAAATATTAGTAATTTAGAATATTTTATATGACTCTAGATAAATTAGATTTCTTCCCTTTGAGAATTTCCTGTTAGTCAAAATTTACTCTAAATCTTTTATTATTCAGCTCTATTTTCTTTCTTGGGCTCAAACAGTGTGTTCTCTAGGTGAAAAGAATAGAGTATCTTTCGCCTCTTGCTCCAATCCTCCTCTTCGTTAAGGCTTAGGTGAAAGTTAGTGATCAGCCCTTGAGTTCCAAACTCAGCTGTTGTGTGCATCCTGACTGACATGTATCTAGTGAAAAAGGAGCCATCAGCAATATTTTTCAAGAATTGCAGGCAAGTGTATTCTCTGGCCCCACTTCATCCACATTCTTTTTTTTTAGGCTGAATGCCTGAGGTTAATTTGGTACAGGTGCTGGGGCAAAAAAGGTGGGGGGAATTCCGAATCTATAGCTCTTTTATTTTTGTTTTTTTGGGTTTTTTGTTTTGTTTTGTTTTTTGCTGAGGCAATTGGGGTTAAGTGACTTGGCCAGGATCACACAAGCTAATAAGTATTAAGTGTCTGAGACCAGATTTGGACTCAGGTCCTCCTAACTCTATCCACTGCACTACCTAGTTGCTGTAGCTAGCTATCACTCTTTTAACACCATAACAGTCTCCCTAAAAAAAAAAAAAAACTCCCCCATTATCAAAGGACTTTCAGCCATATCTTCTCAGAAAGTTGACAGGAAGCTCATTTAAATGGACTGGAGAGCTTTTCTATCAGTTAACATTTCATGAAAATTAATGGAGCATGAAGACTATCTCTCAGATATCCCCCATGTGGGAGGAGTAATATTATAGTTACTGTCCTGAAGCAATTTAAGCTAGTTTTTCCCTTAAAAGGGATTGAGACAATCCTTGAGATTTGATTGGCTAAGAGGACTAAAGTCTTGGGTTGTTTACATCATTTTCTGGTCACCTAAATATCAAATAGCTATGAAATGCTCCTGACATTTTCTTTGATGCTTGGTGGACCACTATAGGCAACCCAAGCAAATGAGTTTCACTCAGGTGAAAAAACTCCAGATATCCTCAATGACTATTCTTGTTGAACTAGCCTTCCTTCTTCTTTTATGGCTAAGTAAATCTCTTTTTGTTATTTGTTGAATAATCTACAAATGTCTAAATTTCATCCAATATCAAACCCAAATGACCTAGAGGATTGTCTCAAATCAGTCCCAACCCATATCTCCTCATCATGTGAGCTTCTTACCTTTTTGTTTTAATCACACATTTCTCTAATGATATTCTTTTATATAGTCTCTTTTTTGTAAAAAGGGTTATATAGGTCACTATCTGCATCACTTACTAGAGGTAGCATCTATGTTGCTAATATCATGGAGGCATTGGGATAATAACAGGCATTTATATGGATCTTTAAGGTTTGCAAAGCACTTTACAAATCTCTCATTTTATTCTCACAATAGCCCTAGGCAGCAGATGTTATTATGATGCCCATTTTACAGATAAGGAAACCGAGGCAGGCAAAGATTAAATGACTCACTCAGGTTCATAGTGCTAAGTATCTGGGGACCAATTTGAACTCAGTTCTTCCTGATTTCAGATCCAGTACCTCTGAAGCTTTACCACATACATTAAATTTATAAAGTTTAATTCCAAAATGAATCCTCTGATAGACAGTAAGATGTCATCCAGCTGGTAGACTATGGAAGGAAAGTTGGGTTGAAAGCATGATTTTTCAGAAAAGGATGTTTTTCTACCTAAATAGGCAATGCCTTAAGTATGACTTTTTTTTTTCAGGACCTTACTACTATGCTCCAGAAGTTTTGCAACAGTATCTTTTTCTAGTTAAAAAATAATGATGGTAATTGTTCCCAGATTTATTTCTCTTGTTATCCCATTAGTTCCGGGTTCACATTTCTTAATGTATTAAATTTTCTTTTTAGAGAGGGGAAGTGGCCTTAAGGGCAAAAAGTCACAGTCAGGTATCAGGTATAATGAGAGACTTAAGTGGGGGAAAATGCCTGGGGAAAAGACCTGTACAAGTGGAGCAGCTTTTTAGGGTTAGCTTGCATTCTGGGTCAGTGAAACCAAAATTGTAAAAAACATGTATCGTTTTTTAAAAAGATAGTATTTTTTTTTGGATTACATGTAAAGACAATTTTAAATAATCATTTAAAAAGTTTTTTGAGTTCCAAGTTTTCTCCCTCCTCTTCTCCTTGACTTACAATGCTAAGCAATTTGATTCAGGTTATATATGTGCAATCATGGAACACCTATTTCTAGATTGGTCATGTTGTGAAAGAAGAAACAAACCAAAAGAAAAAAAAAACAACAACAAAAAAAGAAAGTAAAAAACAGCATGTATAAAATTGTATTCAGACTCTTTCTGCTCTTTCTCTGGGTATGGTCAGCATTTTCCAACATGATTCCTTTGGAATTGTCTTAAATCTTCATATTGCTGAGAAGAGGTAAGTTGATCATAATTGATCATCATATAATGTTGCTGTTAATGTGTACAATGTTCTTCTGGTTCTCCTCACATTACTTTGCATCAGTTCATGTAAGTCTGTCCAGGCTTTTCTGAAGTCCACCTGCTCATCATTTCTTATAGTACAATAGTGTTCCATTATATTTACATACTACAACTTGTCCAGCTATTCCACAGTTGATGATATCCCCTTAATTTCCAGTTCTTTGCCACCCCAAAAGGAGCTACTGCAAATATTTTAATACATTATATTTATACATGTACATTTTTATACAATATTTTATATATGTAGGTCCCTTTCCCTTGAAAAACATGGATCTTGAAAGTGAGTTTTGTCCCTTACCAGAGCTAAATAAGAAAACAAGTAAAGGGCTGGGGGTGTGGAATAGAATGGAGGTTGGAAGGGTCATGACCCATCATCATAGAAATAGTGTATGAGAAGCTGAAAAGTCTTACAGAAAAAAAAAAGTGGGAAAAGTAGCTCTTAGGAGAGCTTCATGTACATGTATATGAAAATATGAAATACTGTTTGGAAAACTCAAGTCCTTTGGGCTTCTGATATGCAGAATATCCCAGATTGTGCAGTTTATAACTGCACCAAGATCTTGAGACATTCTATATTTTGTTAAACGAGAACAAGTTCTAAAATTCAATTTGTTTTCAATTAACAAACATTTGCTTTCTCTCTCTTCCCAATAGAGAAAAGGAAGAGGAAAAAGAAAAAAGACTTTTGCAACAATATGTACAGTCAGGTGAAACAAATTCCTAAATTAACCATGTCCGAAAATGTATGACATCACTAAAAGTTGAATAACTTTTGGAACGTAATTCCCAATTGCTTTCCAGAATTGGCTGGACCAATTCACAGCTCCACTTAAAAATGCCCTTTTTTTCAGGTTTGAGTTTGCTTATATGGCAACTAAGATCCCTTCCATCTTCAAATTCTGTAACACTAAAGTTTCTTTTCTTTCTCCTTTCCTTCCTCTCCATTTCCCCCTCTCCCCACCCCCTCCCGTTTTATGTCTATGCCTTACAAGGGTCCTCACACTTTTTAAATAGGGGGCCAGTTCACTGTCCCTCAGACTGTTGGAGGGCCAGACTATAGTAAAAAGCAAAAACTTTGTTTTGTGGGCCTTTAAATAAACTTCATAGCCCTGGGTGAGGGGATAAACGTCCTTAGCTGCCGCATCTGGCCCGCAGGCCGTAGTTTGAGGACCCCTGCCACATACCAGTATAGCCTACATCTTGCTCAGCCCCTCTGGTTGTCTTCAGTACTAAAGAATTTTCAAACAGAAAGAGTATATAATGGCAAGACTCCAGGAACCTAGAACTAAAGCCTGCTTCTACCATCACCACCATTATTATTGTCTCTGATGTTCTCTTCACCAAATCTCCTAAAAATTGGATTAGTCTTCTCTAAAGAATAATTCTTAGACTTCCTTCACTAGAAACATACAGAACTTTTTCTTGATATATTTCCAACGCGTTCTTTTCAATTCCTCCAATGAACCGTTTCTAAACAATACCATCATTCCAATCTTCTCTCTCTCTTTTTTTGCATTATTAGAAAAGGAAAGTCATGTTGAGACATCCATGACATTCTCTTAACAGATCCAAACATCTTTCTTAAAAGGATGATGACTTCACTATGCCACCATCCAGGTGTGTATGAGTGTAGGAAAGAACACTAGGCACGATGTCAGGCAAAATCTGGCTTCAACTTCCACCTCTCACAAAGTCAACCTCAGTTTGTTCATCTGTGAAATGGAGATTAATAAATCCTGGAATACTTCAGGGCAGGTAGGTTGCGAAGTGGACAAAGTGCTGGATCTAGAGTCAGGAATACTCATCTTCATGAGTTCAAATCTGATCTCAGACACTTACCAGTTGTGTGACTCTGGACAAGTCACTTCACCCTGTTTGCCTCCGTTTCCTCATCTGTAAAATGGCAGAACCAGATGGCAAACCACTTCTATATCTTTGCCAAGAAAACCCCAAATGGGGTCATGAAGAGTCAGACGTGTCTGGAATGACTCATGTACGGTAACAAAAGTAGTACTTCAGCTCCCAGGATTGTTTTAAGGATCAAATGAGCTCATATATGTAAAGTACTTTATAACCTTAAAGTATTACATCATTGATGTGGCTATTCCTCTCACTCACTCAGATTACGGCCCCTTTTATTTTAGCAGACAGTTTTTATGGGTTGTTGTACCCCCCACCCTAAAAAAAAAAAATCTCTGTGACCTAGCTGGGCTTGAATCTTTTTGAGTTTCACTAAGACAACGGCCTCACTCCAGCTGCACAGATCATAGCCAGGCCTAAACTTGAAGATTTTCCAGATTGGTTAGAACTTGTCAAGGCTCGTGTTTTACAGGCAGAGCCCTTGAGAATCTGGGGTCACCCCCTTGTCCCAGTGAAGCCCCAGAGGAAGATCTATCTATATAGATTGGCATATATACATGGACGCATAGAACAATATTACCCATTGGGGATTAGCACATGCATCTGTGAAGGTGTTCTGCCAGTCCCCATTCCTTTTTTGCTTCCTGCTAATTTATCATATACAGGAAACCTTAATGTATCACTGGTTTCACTGGATAGCAATCCAGACGCATAGAAATCTTCAAACTCACCCATTTTCCTTGGAGTCCTAAGGACTGCTTTTAGCTCAATATCTAGTAGATGTTTAATTAATGCTTATTGGCCGATTCAAAAAGAAGCAGGGTCCCTACCCACCAAAGAAGGGGAGATTTCTGCCATTCTCTTCCCCCCAAACTGAAAGCCTCCTTGCTGGATTTTGGAAGAAGGGTTAGGATCAAATTGACTAGAAACAAAGGGAACTGAACTAATGGGTGACTCCTGTTAAAATCTGGCTCTGGGTTGCTCAGTGAGATCAATAGACATCTGGAAGGGGAAGTGCCCACTGTCCTAATCTACTGCAGAAAGTACATTTTGGGAGCCAAGGATACTCCCTTTACTCCAAACCGGGCTCATTTCCCATATAATCCCCTGAGACAATAGGGAAGGCTATAATCTCGGAGTTTTCTTCAGAGAAAGCCTGGGTGGGTGAAACCCGCCCCTATGGGCACAGGTTCAGAGACAGCATAACCCTCACTCCTCCTTCTACTCATCCTCTTCCTCCTTCTCCTCCTTCCATAGCACTCAGCCAAACCTCAAAAGTCAAGTCCCACTTCCTCCGCCACAGGAAATAGTCTCACTCGGGGCACGTGCGCAAATGCATTTGCTAAATGTCTGAACAAGTTCCCGAACTTTAAAGCAGAAGAGGGAAGAGGGAGGAGAGAGGCAGAGAACAGGGGCAAAGGGAGAAGGACGGGCAGGGAGGACGGAGTCAAAATCAAACAGAAACCCGAGTGGAGGATGTGGGGCAACAAGTCCAAATGTGCCCGGGTTGGCTGAGGGAAAGAAAGTCTCCCAGTGCTCTCACGGATCATCCCTCCGCTTGCCTTGGCCGAAAGTGAGATTTTTCGCAAGTGACTTCCCCCTCAGGACAGGGAAGAAACTCGGAGTTCTTCATTAGCACTTTCTCTTGCAAGTGTAGCCAGCATCCAAATGTATACCACTTGTGTCGGGTTTTTTTTCCCCTCAGTCCTAAGGGGAATCATTTGTATCCTTGCGAAATGAGAACACGATTTTTATCCCATAGGCATAAGAAAAGAAAGCCAGAATGTTGAAAAAAAAAATAATAAACCCTAGCTCCCAGGTCTATGCTGATCAAAGGGAGCTACAGATTCTAACTCAAAGCATGCAAACTTGATTTTCGACGTGTTCTTAGATGTAGTGAGTCCTGTGGAACTGGGACACGGTTCTGGATGGGTAGATTTTATTTAAGAGAAACACCATAAGGAAAAGAAGGGGGGGGGGGGAGACAGATTGAGGAGCACTGTATATCAAAAAGAGAGACTCATGGGGAAAAATCCCTGAACCAGAGGCAGGAAACATAGAGGAAACCATGGCGGGGAGAGGGGGATAATCAACTGAGGTTTTAGAAACAAAAGCAATATTATCACCAGAGTATACTATGTAGACTAATTGTACTAAAAGAAAAACTAGATGAGGAATGTGTTTGGAATCATGTTTGTCATAGATGCTTGATATAACAGGAATCAGGGGACTTCAATCTTCCAAACTCCAACTGGAAAATTTTCTCTCTCTCTCTCTCTCTCTCTCTCTCTCTCTCTCTCTCTCTCTCTCTCTCTCTCTCTCTCTCTCTTTCTCTTCTCTCTCTCTTCCTCCTCTCTATCTCTTTTTGTCTCTCTTCTCTCTCATTCTCTCTGTCTATGTCTCTCTGTTTCTTCCTCTTCTCTCTGTCTGTCTCTCCTTCCTCTTCTCTCTCTCTGTCATTTTATTTCTATCACTTTCTTTCTCTCCATCTCTCTGCTCATCTTTCTGTCTGTCTCTCTCACTCTGTTTTTCTTTCTCTGACTAATCTCCATTTCTGTTTCTCTCTCATCTTCGTATTTCTCTTTCTTGCCCTCTCTTCCTCTTTCCTTCTCCTTTTCTCTTCCTTCTCTCCCTGTCTTTCCCAAAACAGAACAGCTAATGATTTCTTGTATTGCCTTAATAATACTTTATCATTCAAAAGGGTGAAGGAATTAATGAAGGTAAACTGTTATTCAGAATCTCATTCTTATCAACAAAGAGGAACTATGTACTGGGATGAATATGATGCAACCTTGGTGGTAAGAACCTTTCAACTTGAGAATTTCTAATATGAAATAAGAAAAAAAATCTGGACCTAGTCTAACATGACCCCTAGATTTGAGGACAACAAATTTCAAAGAATTTAGAGGAAGGGTTAGAAGGACTGCATGATATGAAATTCTACAAGGGGAAGTCAGCCCAGGAGAATTGGGAAGTTCTTAAGAATGAAAGAGAAATAATTCTAATGAGAGAAAAAAGGAATAGAGATTGTTCACAGAGACTGATGTAGATTTGCAGCTACCTCATCAAAAAACTTAAAATTTTAAAACAACTGTTAGAAGATGGAAGTAAGGGTTGTTAATTGTCTTTTATTTCAAAGAGGACCAATGACATCATGGGGTGATATCTTGATTTGTATGTCAACTGGATTTAAGTGAGATAGAGTTATACCAAGTCATCTCTTTCACAGTCATCAAAGTCCAGTGAAAGGACAAAAGTCAGAATGACCGGTGATGGCCCAGGATATGGTAAATGACCTTAGCATCTTTGACATCTGATCAACCTCTAAGATATCATGGTTGTTGAAACAAATTGCTCTCATCCAACCTGCTGGGGGATATCTTTACATGCTTGGAGTAGACATCCCCCTAATTCAGATTTGAGGCCTGTTGGTTACCCTCAACCTGGTTTAGCCAGCCTGCCAAGTTTGTTTTTACCAGGGTGTGGCTGCTGCTCACGCTAGAGCTTTTTGGAGTCACAGGTAAGGGTTAGGTGAAAGATGAATACCAAAGAGTAAGAGAGGATAAATACAAAATATAAGAATAATGTCAAGAATGTTTAAATTCAGAATTACTTGTGATCACAAATAAAGCTGTGAACAACCACAATGACAAGTTTAAAATTATATTAGGAAAAAGATAAACAAAACACAGATCAGGAATTGATGCTTGGGGTGGATGGAATGATGATAAGTTGCAGCAGAGAGACCATAGAACTGTTCAACTAGTATTTTAATTCCTTTCCCTTTTCCAGAGAAAAAGATCTTTGGATTAGAAAGCATGGGGGTTGCGGAGAGGTTGTGTAATAGGGAGTTGATAAGCAAAGAAATGAGATGAGAGCACCTCTCTGCCTTTGAAGACTTGAAGACATTAGGCTCAGTTACAAACTGTATTATAAGCTTTGATGATAGAGGCAGTCGGTTATCTCTGAAGAACATGGAAAACAGTTGGAATACAGCAAGACTAGCAAAGAAATGTGCTGATTTCCAAAGAAAATCTGCAAACTACAGGCTAGCAAATTTATCTTTCAATCCTGGAAAAATTCAAGGACATTTGACAAAGTCTCTAGTATTATTCTTGTGGGGAGAAAGGGAGATGTGGGGGAGAGCTGACAGTCTAATTAGATGGATTTAAGGCTGTTTGAGTGGTTAAATCCAAAGAATAGTCACTCATTGATTCCATGTCATCTCTAATGGAGATCTTTAGTTCAGAACTACAGGGATGGCTCTCTCTGTGTGTTGCCTAACATTTATATCAGTGACTTGGATAATAAAGTCATAGATGGCATGCTTATCAAATTTGCAGAAGACCTAAAGTTAGGAGGGCTAGCTTAAATGTCAGAAGAAGATCAGGATTCAAAAAGATTTTTGACAGTCTAGAACTTTAGGCCAAATCCAAAGAGGTTTAATTTAATGGGAATAAATATAAAGTGTTAACATGAGTTTTTAAAAAAGGATAAGATGAGCTAAGTATGCATGACAGAAGTTTGAGGCTTTTCAATGGACTACACCACAGTGTGAAATAAAAAACCAAAAAAGTCTTGATTTTAAGCTACATTAAGAGACACCTAGAGGATAAGACTTGGGAAACAATGGTCCTGCTAAGCTCTCTTCTGATTATAATTCATCTATATGAGTGTGTGCAGTTTGGGTTGCCACATTTTAAGGACATTGATAACATGCTGAGCCAAGGGAGGGCAACGGGATAATGAACTGTGGGTTTATGTATTCCAGAACCAGAAAGAACTGGGATGTTTAGTCTGGAGAAGACTTAGTAAGGCCATGATAGCTGTTTTCAAGTATTTGAAGGTCTGTCGCTTGAAAGAAGGATTAGCTTTATTTTACTTGGTCCCAGAGGGCAGAAGTGAGAACAATGGATGGAAGCTGGCAAGGGGAAAGTAGTGGCTAGATTTACAGAAACACAAACAAAACAAAAACAGAAAAAAGAAAAAGAAAAAGAATTTCCTGCCAATTAAAGCTATCCAAAAGTGGAATGGACAATTTCCTAAATTGTGAATTCTTCCATGTTGAAAGTCTTGATGATAGCTTATTGTACATGTTTAGAAGGAATTCTGGTTCAGGTGTCCAAGGTCCTTTCCTGCTCAGATACAGTGATTCTGATGTAAATACTACCTGAGCAACTCTTACTCTTCAAGGGAATAAGAAAACAAAACAAAACGAAACAAAAACTTCAGACTCTGGAAACCTGTTTATTTCCCAAATAGCAAAGGTTAAGCAGATGTAACCTTTCCTTTCATTTTTTTTTTTTTTTGTTCAGGGATCCAGTAGCTAAGCTCTGAACAGCTGACTCTCTAGATACCAACTCTTTTATGCTAAAAAGTGCAAATGACTCATTCTCCACAGTGGCTTGCCTTCCATCTGGAAAGGTGCTTAGAACCCATCAATTCAAAGGCAGCATAGAAAAAAATCTGACTCTTGAGACAAAGATCCAGCACCATATGCTCTGAGTTGCCGGTCTATAGACAGAGAAGTGGTCATTTGCTGAGTGAAATGAGTACATTAACTCATTTCACTCAGCAAATGACCATATTTTTACTAGGAGAGAACCAATGGTTTGACATTCCTTCTCCAACTCATTTTACAGATGAGGAAACTGAATTATGTGTCTCTTTGTCTAGGATGACTGTTTTAATGTCTGAGGTAGGATTTGAACTCAGGATGTGGAACCTTCCTGATTCCAAGCTCAACACTCTATCCACTGCGCCACCTAGCTGCTTAACCCTTGCTAGTATTCAGAGTATCCAGTCTCCAAGCAGTTATCAAATGTGGTTTCCCTGACCCTTTTGTGAGATACTAAGGGCAGAGCACGCTTTGTTGAGGCAGTCAACACTGGTTATTTTTGTAATGTCTGGGAGGAGAGCAGATCCAAAATGACAGATTAAAAACAAAAACAAAAACAACTCATTACTGTTTGACTCAGAAAAGTGATTCCGTAATTACAGTAGAGTCTGGGTGTGTCTGATATTCTGACATTTCAATTGGAAATAATGATGAAATGTATGAAGACTCATCTCAAAAGCTATCCAGTTTCCTTACCTCAGGAACAGGTCATCTCTTCCTTTCTCTATTCCCAGCTCTCTCAGAATGAGACCTTCCCAGGAGCTGTGGGAGGATTTAAGTTTTTGGGTTTCAAAGGGTTCTCTGCAGGAAATAAAAAAGGGAGCAGATCTTTATAAAGTGGATTAAGCCAGATCCTGTAAGGATGAGGAAAGGTCAATAAAAACAGCCTTAAGAGAACTAAGTATTCTCGAAGCAATAACAACAAACAGATTCTCCTCTAGATAACAGATTTGCTGTAGATAACAATAAACATCTTTGGGAAGATCCTGGGCTTGCTGCCTTGGGCCACCAAGAGTCAGGAGTCTCCCCCAGAACATTCTAAGAGCTCCTATACTTTGTAGAAATTGCAGCACTGGGAAGGGATTCTTGAACGAATTTTGAATCTTTGTTAAGAATTCCAGGAAGTAGAATTGCTGAGTAATGGGTGAATTCCAGGAAAGGGAACTGCTTTTTCCTAAGCAAAAATTGCCTCTGTAATGATATAGCAAGGTCATTGTCCTTATCTTTAACTGAGCCCTTTTAATGATATAAATAGGTATCATTTTGGACCATCTTCCAAGATTGACCAGGAAGGAGAAGAAGGAGGAGGAGGAGAAGACCTGTTCCTCTCATAGACCCCTTAGATGGATGTAGAGCTTCAGGTGACTCAGCTCTGAGCACTCTCCATAGTGAATAGTTATTCTCTTCCTTTCTGATCTGATATACATTTGGCTTCTAGTCCATGGGAGCTCCCAGACTCTATTTCCTTCTCCATGTCTTGTTCATATGTGAATTTTGAAAATTTACAATTTTCTAGTGAAGAGATTCTTTCTGCAAAACTCAAAATACTTTCCTTGATGCCATACTTCTCTGTTAGAAGGTGAAAAACACACTCAGTCATTTGTCCCATGGCCAACTGTTAGTCTTTGCATTGCTCAGAGTTCTTTCAATTTTTTTTTTAACAATATTATTGTTCTTGAATAAATTATTTTGGATCTATTCTCTTCACTCTGTACCAGTTCATATTACTTAGGATTCTCCAAAATCTACTCTTCTGCCATATTCTTAAGGGATAATGATATTCAATTATATTAATATATTACAATTTGATTTATCATCTCCCAATTGTTGGGCACCTCCCTTAGATTCTATTTCATTGTTTTTATTTTCTACCTTTTAATTTCCCCTTTCAGGAGCAAGAGGTTTGGCTACTTTTGTGACCACTCCCTCCCTCATATTTGTTGTTTGATTGTTGTAGTTACATCCAATTCTTCACGTCTCCATTTGGGGTTTTCTTAGCAAAGATACTGGAATGATTTGCCATTTCCTTCTCTAGCTCATTTTACAGATGAAGCAAATAGGGTAAATAAGGTTATGTAATTGCCCAGGATTATATAGCTTATACATATCTGAGATTTGAACTCAGATAGGTCTTCCTGATCCTAGAATGGCACTCATTCCATTGTACCATCTAGCTCATATTTTCTCCCTCTTAGTGGTCCCCCCAAAACACCCCAACTCATTTCCCTGTCTAATGTAATTATCGAATTCGGATTGATTTATTCCAGTTTTCAGGGAGGGAGTGTTTTACTTGGATAATGTTTAATACTTTCTTTTTAAGCTATTTATTTTCATTCCAATTCTTTCCTTTTAATCTTTTATTTCATGTTTAATTTTTTGCTTCATTTCTCATAAGTATTCACATAATCCTTATGGAAAATCTATTTTTACCTCTTTGAGTCTCTCCTTGCAGTTGCTAAGAAGTTATACTTTGCTTTTGGAAAAACCTTTAAATCTACAAAATTTTAAAATATTGTTTGGTGCTTACTTTTGTTTACTTATTTTTATATTTTTTATCCAAATTGGATCTTGGTGCCAGGGTTAGGATCTATCTTTTCCTGCACTTTGATGGGTGGGGTTGATACTGTTGGTTGGGCTATGTCCTTTGAGTTTTGGGGTTGACTTCTACCTTCTATCCTGGAAGCCCCACTGGACCTTTGAGACTGAGTGTTGGGAGATCTGGTTCTCATTCTAGCACGTCAGAGCAAAGAACTGGGGATTTTGGAGTCCTTGGGAACCTGGGTTGTCCCACTCTGAGCATTGCTACCCCCCATTGGTTCTATAGCTCACACAGAAAAGCTTTTGTGTTCTATTGTTGTTGGTTTTTGTTTTATTTATTTATTTATTTTTGTCTGTGCTGGTGTTGGCTGTATTGATGACTCCTGTTCTATTACTCATATACTTCCCGATGATATTTTGAACAGTTTGGGAATAGAAGAAGTCATTTTCTATTGTTTCTCATTAGAAACAATCATTTGGGGATCGTGATTTTTGTCTGGTATAAACTTCAGGTTTTTCTGTTGTAGGCTTATAAAATCCCGGTGGTCTGCTTCCATTCAGGAAATAATCTTGGCCTGAAATCTCCTCTTGTTCTTTTCCATTTAGTTATTTCCCTGTGACTCCAATGCTGTGTGAGTAAAACTCTGCACTATTTGTACAGCCCCATGTCCCTTACTCTAATGATGAAATCATGATCCCTTTTTTCATTCCAGTTTTCCCTAAAAATACTCTGCTAAAAAATGAAGCTGCCACAGCCCAGCTCTCAAGTCTTATGGAATGACTCGTCTATCTCCATTTTAGACCCTCATCCTATCAATTTGGAAATACAAATAAATATTTTCTGACAGTTTCCGAAATCGTATTCTTCCTACACTGTTCTTTGGAAAGAGGAGACTGGAGAGGCTAATTGGCTTTTTATCTAGACTTTCATGGTGAGGAAGCCAAGGAAAAATATATGATCCCAGTAGCTTGATGGCCAAACCGGTCCTAAAGTGGTACAAAAATCACACTTTCTTTGCCTCTGGACTGGACTCTTTTGGACTGTTCGTTTCTCTGTCACTCCTCCAAGAGCATCATATCCTGCGAGATTGCATCAGCCTTGGATTCATACTTCATTATGCCCTCTGCCCCTCTGTCTGGAGAGCTCCTCCCCAAACCTCCATTTAGGGAGGATGCCCACACTAGCTAGCTGTTCCTTTCCCACTTGGCTATATTTTTTGGATGTTGTTTCTCTCTCTACCCTGCCCTTCTCCTCCCTCCTCCTTTTTGGCTTTCTTTTGTACATTGTCTTTCTCCAGTAGATTGTAAGTTCCTGCCTGTGTTTTCTGATTATATCTATATCTCCATCACTTTTCACAGTGTCTGGCACATAGTAGGTGCTTAATAAATGTCTGTCACCTAAATTTTAATTGTTTAAAGGTACAGATCTTTTAGAGGCAATGTGAGACAAAGGGAATTAGATGTGCAATTGAGAAAGCATAAATTCAAATGCCACCTTAGACACTTATTGATGATGTGATACTGGGCAAATAATTTAATCTCTCTGCCTCAGTTTCTTCATCTCTAAAATGGGTACTTTCTTAGATTCAATGGTTTTTAAAGATCCTTTCCGACTCTAACTCTGTGATCCTATGAACTAGGAGAGCATCACCTTTCTCTTCACAAATGTTTAGATCAAATAATAAGTTTCTTGGATACAAGTGAAAGGATCAAAAACAAAACAAAACAAAAACAACCAAAAAAAAAAAAAAAACCCTTTATGAAGGGAATCTCTCCGAACAGTGGTAGGCAGTCTGGCCTTTTGTCTGCTGGACAGATTGCATTACATTATCACAGCAATAATTAGTCTAAAAAATGTCATTTCTGTGCCAGTGGTGAAAGGAACCTGTCTGGATGTCAATATAAATAGACACAGGCATACTCTGTGGGAAGTTGAAAATATCTCTGAGATTGTGGGTGTTATGTTGGCAAAACAAAGACAGTGAGTGAGCACATATGTTGTTGCAGTAAGCCACAGGCTGCCAGAAACCAGAGCGCAAGGGACAGAAGTGGAGATGGGGGTTTTACGAACAAACATTTGCTTACTGTTAGCTACAAATACCTGAGATGTGTCTGTGCAGGTTCGGGTCTCATTTTTATCCTGGGACAGGGTGTGAAGGAAGGAAAATGTGTGCTTCGGGAAGGTATGTGGAATCAGTGCGATTCATAAGGAGCCTTAAATTAAAGGGATTGTATATGAAAGGGATAACATATTCCATTCTAGAACGTACAGTTACATCTTAAGTGACTCATGTAGATACTGAGATGATAACAAGTAGCCTAAATGTTGCCTAGACTTTTTTAAAAGAGTAGGAGGGAGATTGTTTTAATTTTTTTAATTAATAAGCATTTATTTTTTTCTCCCTTCCTTTGAGCTATCACTAAAAATAGGAAAAACACATCATTGTGACAAGTATGAATAGTCAAACCAAACAAATTCTAATATTGTCCATGTCCAAAAATGTAAAGGGATAATATATTCTACCCTAAAATGTATGTACAGTTCATCTTAAAGTGACACATGTAGATACTGAGATAATAACAAGTAGTTTAAATATTCCCTAGCATTTTTTTTAAATAGTGAGAAAGTTGCTTTCAAATTTTTAAAAAATTAATAAGCATTTATTTTTTCTCCCTTCCATCCAGCCACCACTAAAAATAGGAAAAACACATCATCATGACAACTATGAATAGTCAAACAAAACAAATTCTAATATTGTCCATGTCCCAAGATGTAAAGAGATAATATATTCTATCCTAGAATA
Source organism: Antechinus flavipes (assembly GCF_016432865.1). Classification (NCBI taxonomy): domain Eukaryota; kingdom Metazoa; phylum Chordata; class Mammalia; order Dasyuromorphia; family Dasyuridae; genus Antechinus; species Antechinus flavipes. The sequence continues at coordinate 71,654,898 of NC_067403.1, read as the reverse complement.
TACAGTTACATCTTAAAGTGACACATGTGGATACTGAGATTGTAACAAGTAGCCTAAATGTTCCCTAACACTTTTTTTTAAAGTAGTGGGGAAGGGTTTGTTTTTAAAACTTTTAAAATTAATAAGTACTTATTTTTTCCTCCCTTTCATCCAGCCACCACTAAAAATAGGAAAAACACATCATTATGACAACTATGAATAGTCAAACAAAACAAATTTTATTATTGTCCATGTCCAAAAAGGTATATCTTCTTCTGTATCTCTCTTTCATGGGTAACATGCATAATTAGCACTTCCCCAGAACTGTCATTAGTCATTGCACTGATCAGATGTTTCTCATATCTTTCAAAGTAGTCTGTCATTGTTTACAATGTTGTTGTTATGTTCTAAATCATCTTCCTGGTTTTACTTACTTTATTGTACATCAGGTCATATAAGTCTCCCTAGATTTCTCATTATACTCATACACCACAATTTTTTCCTAAAATTCCTAAAATGATAAATAGGGTCAAAAGATGTGGACAGACAGTTTTCAAAGGAAGAAATCCAGATTATTAATAACTGGGGAAGGGGGGAAATGCTGTTAAGTATCTAATAATCAAAGAATCTCTAGTATTCCACCTCATATTGAGTGGATGATAATGTTAACAAAAAAAAAGGGAAATAGCAGGTTGTACATGGTAGATTTACAGTTACATGTACAATCATTTTTATTGTACTGTATTATAGAAATGTTTTTTTGTTCTGTGAATTGAAAATAAAATATTTTTTAAAAATATACTCCAAGAGTTATTACTAATATATGAATATGCCTTGATCCAGTGAAACCAATACTATTCTTAAACCCCAAAAAGATCAAAGAAAGAGAAAGGGGCCTCATCGATTCTTTGGCTCTTACTATAATAGCAAAAATCTAGAGATTAATGGGGTGTCTATTGACTAAGGAATAGCTGAACATATTATAGTAGCTATAATACCATTATATGAATCTCTAATGTTTTTAATTAATACTTTTCAATGGCATTAAAATAAGTATATTCAAACATTCCTCCTCCTTTCCAATCTCAAGAAGTGCATGGGATAAAAATTTATGGCTATCACAGAAACATTTTTATCTGGTAGCAAAGACTTGGAAACAAAGTAAAGGCCCATTCATTTGGGAAGGTAGCACATAAATAGAATCTGTACTGATTCTAGGGTCAGAGACCTGGATTCAAATCCCACCTCTTATCACCTATGTGACCTTGAGTAATTAACTATTGAACCTCATATTCTCATCTGTAAAATGACTGAAGTAGATAATCTCTCTGGTCTCTTCTAGCTCTTTATGATCCTATTTCTTTCTCCAGCTCGTTTTTACAGATAAGAAAACTGAGGCAAACAGGGGGCGTGACTTTCCTGGGGTCACATAGCTAATAAATGTCTGAGGCCAGATTTGAACTTAGGAAGATTCATCCTCCTGACTCCAGGACCAGTGTACCACTGTACAGTGATCCATTGTACCTAGTTACCCTGTAGCCACTCCCTAATCCTATAATTGCAGGTCCTTGAAGCTAAAATGAATTGGTTGATTGGATTCTTAGTTGAACCCTTGTTAGACCAGTCAGTCATCTTTTTCCCTTTAAGAGTGGGGGCTACTTTTTTGCTTGGTTCTTTCTACCTTTGCTAGAGAGGGTTTAGGGTATGCTGCAGCTGTTTTCACTGGACCCTTCTCCTTTGGAAGCTAATGGTTGCATTGGGGCAAAAACAAATGGGAGTCAATTGTACCCAAGGGGAGAATCTCTAATGACCTTTCTCTTTCTGAGCACAGGTCATAGATAACTTGAAAGTGAATTTTCCCAGCCAAGAGATAGCATCATTTAGCATGGTATGGAGTATCCTTGAAAAACAAAAATGACTTAAATGTTCCAGCTTTAGGAGCTGGAGAGGAGAATTTCAGACAAATCTTTCCTGACCCACCAGCAGTTAGTTATGGAAAAATTTTCTAGGTAGTTTATTCATGGAACATGATGTTCTAGCCAAAAGGGTGAGATTTCTTGGGCGGTAATCTCTTGGTAGTAATCCCAAATTCATGAATTGGGGGATCTACCATTTGGCTAGAGAAGAAGGGGACTTTCCAGGACAGGATGCTTATTAGAGAAGAGCATGGGATAGTGAAGGACCTTCTTAGGAGAGGGCTTTCTTAGAGAAGGTCACAAGGGTGACCATGCGGCTAAGGAACTAAAGCTACATGGAACAAAAAAAAAAAACAAAAAACAAAAAACAAAACCTTAGCTTTGCTCCCTGGTGATAGAATAAGAGCTGTAAAGAATGTAGATTGTTGGGTTCACATCCCATCATTGTTACTACTGATTTTCCATGTGACCTTTTACAAATCATTGGGTCTGAGTCGTCATCCATAAAATGAGAGACTTAGACTATTAGACCTCTGAGATTCTTTCCAGCACTAAATATATGATCCCACGACTCTACAAATGATTTGGGCAATGTAGGTCTTATTAGGAGGAAGTCACGACTCTAAAAATTATTTGGGCAGTCTTATGAGAAGGAAGTCAACTATTCAGCAGCTCTGAAGAAAGTTTCCCACCAGAGTGGCAAGAACACTGGAGGTTCTTGGGAGAGTTGGCCCACTTGCCCCCCACCCCATTCAGTTTATGTCCAAGGAGAGTCCTTCCTCAGAAATATGATTGAGTCAGAGGAATTCTAGGACCTGTGAAGAGTGAAACCCATTAGAGAGAGAAGAGAATTGGGAGAATTGTGTTGATTTTTCATGGGCTATTAAGAATCCCTTTATGAGTTTTCTACATTTATTTATGGACTCCCAAGAGTCTTGCTAGTTTCATGTGTTTTCTGAAAGGTCAAATAAAGACTGTTCTGTATCTACTGTTGCCTTGAATACTGTGTGGGAGCTGGACTGGAGCTAAACCCTGTGGAAATATTCTCTTATTTGATCCTCAGACAACCCTGGGAGGTAGGTGAGTTAGGGGTAAAGCCCAAAAGCCTCCTTTTGCAGGAAAAAAGAGACACAAAGGTGTCTCTAAGTAGCTTGCCTAGGTGCAACATAGTTACTAAATATTGGATCTGTAAGATCTGAGACCAGCTCTCTATCCACCATGACACCTAGTGCCAGACCACTCTGGTACCAATATTTGTTGAAGCAAAGGCAGGAACTGTATTTGCAGATTTTCCCAGAGTAAACCCTGGGTACTCTTACCACAAAACCATATTGCTTCCAAGCAAAGTCATTGAACAAACATGAATGCTTTTCTTCCCATCGTTAACATTCTCCTGAAGTCCCCACATGACTGGGAATCAGGCTCTCCCACTATCTCTCTCCTCCCTTGCCAATAGAATCTGACAATGTATGCAATATATTGTACCCATACTCTCTCGCTTATGCAGAAAATGAAAGAAAATCTTTTAAAATTCCTTTTGATGGGGGACTAAGCTTCATTATTTTCATTACAGAGAGTTCAGGGGTTTTGGCAGAGGCAGAGTGGCTTTCACTAAATCACTAAGATCTGTATTAAAGTCCCTTTCAGAAAACATTCTAGCTCTGTGACCCTGGACAAGGCCACTTTTGCAAGCCTGAGGTTGCATCTGTTTTGATAAAAGGAATTCCTCACAGGAAGTTGCCTCCTACACCCAATGAAGTTACACACACACATACACACACATACACACACACACACACACACACACACACACTATATATATATATATATATATAAAATCAAAATCTTGGGATGGAGGCAATAAGTCAAAGAGATCTTTGCATGAACCAAATTCAATTTTGAGAATGGTCCGTAAAACCAGAACTGAACCCAGAGCCACAAGTCAACAAGCATTCATTAAGTGCTTACTGTGTGCTAAGTATTTTCTAAATTCTGGAGATATAAATATAAGCAGAAAGAAAAATAGTCTCGGATCTCAAAGAGCTTACATTCCAAGGTGGGAAAGATGAAACATAAAAGGAATTGATAAAGGAGTTGGGGAGAAATGAAGATACCCCACAAATCCATTGTAGACAAAATCCAGGGAAGTTAGAAGTCTAGGCTGGAGAGGAATGGAGACAGGTGAATTGGACCTCCTCCTTAAAACGGAGGATCTGGGAAGAACAGAGGAAGAAATCCCACAGCCAGAGGACACTTCCAATGTAAAGTCTAAGGGTGGAGTAAATTTCCAGGGTGAAGATATTTTGGGACATCTGGGAGAGTTAGGAGTGCATCCTGGAGAAGCCACAGGTACATAATTTGAACATGTCAAAATAATTTTCTTCTTTCTATTGAGAAACTAGAATTTTTTCCCATCAAACCTGTTCCAAATGATATTTTATTTAAACTAATATTAACTTGAGTTTGCATATCCCGAGTTTGCTTGAATTGATAATAGGATGACCACAATGCACGTTGGGTTACAGGTGGGAACTAGAATTATAAATTCTCAGAATTTATAGAATTTATTTAATTTGTAATTTAACTTTATAGAATTTATTTTATTATATTTATAGAATTTATTTGATTTCTAATTCAACTTTAATTTATAGAATTTATAATTTCACTAGAATTATAAATTCTCTTCTACATCATTAAAAATTAATCGATCATTTATTCTCTGTGTGAAAACTTCCAGGGGAATACATACTAGGCAGCATCTATAAAGGTTTGAATACTGTAGTCTCCAATGCTGTTTCTTCACCATGACTATCAAGTCAAAGGACAGAGGTCTCAGGGGGTTTTGTAGACTCCTAATCTACTATAGCCCTATTCCCACACACCCTATATCATCTTTCTGGCTTCTCCTGGTCAGGACTCAAAAAGTCCTCTTCTAGGTGCTCATGGACTCCCCCTTGAAAATGACCACGACTTTCCATTGTGATACTCTTTGGGCTGATCCAAGAGCCTCCCTCCTGCTGATGCTGGCACTCAGTCAGCAGCTGCTGGGGAGTGTGTCCCTCCTCCTGGCCCCTCAGCCAGGCAGACCTTTTACATCATCTACAATCTTACTGATCTCACCATGGGGGATTTAAACTCGCTTAGCAACTCCTGGTCAACAGTTTAGCGACTAATTTCCAAGTACTCCTTTTCCCAGGTATCTCTCTCTGGGGATCTAGAAAGGCTCCTGAGTTTTAGGCAGCTCATATAATGCAGTCATTGCATCTTTTAAAAAACTTTTTATAAGCATTAATTTTCTTTTCCTCCTACCTCCTCCCACATTGGAAAAAAAAGAAAGAAAGAAAAAAGAATAACAAAACCCTTGTAACAAATTGCATCATTTTTTCTTTATGCCTCCCCCAGTGTTTATCTCCATCTCCAGGGAGCCATAGAGTTAGAAGACCATAGAATTAGGACTGGAAGGATGTCAGACTTTCTCCTTTCCCCTTCTCTCCAATCCTTACAATTAAAGATGAGGAAACTGAATGCAGGTCATTTAACTCCATGGGCAGCTAGGTAGTACAGTGAATAGCGTGCTGAGCTTGGAGTCATAAAAACTCATCTTCATGAATTCAAATCCAGCCTCAGACACTTACTAGTTGTATGGTTCTAGGCTAGTCATTTATCCCTGTTTGCCTCAGTTTTGTTATCTGTAAAGTAGCTGGAAAAGGAAATGGTGAATCATTCTAGTATCTTTGGCAAGAATCCCAAATGGGGTCATGGAAAATGGGACACAATGACCAAACAAAATTGTTTCTATTTTACAAACAACATTAGCACTTAATTATATTAAAGAAGGACCATCAATAGCTATAGATTTTAGGATTTTTTTCCCCCAGATTTGTCATGTTGTGAAAGAAAAATGAAAACATAAGAGAAAAAAGCAAAAAAACAAAAAGATAAAAAAAAAATATGGTTTTTGATCAGAATTCAGTCTCCAAAGTCCTCCCTCAAGGTGCAGGTAGAATTTTCTATCCCAAGTCTGTTGGAATTGTCTTGAATCACCACATTACTGAAAAGATCTATCATGGTTGATATGATCTAAATTTTAGGATTTTTAATATAAATGGGAGCTATGTTTTGTCAAAGGCTTTTTTCCTGTTGCAGCTACTAAAATATGGGAACTACTCTAATCAAGGGAATTGTGTAACATCAGGACCAAAATTGTTTATTATGATTCATCGGCCTTTAACTATCTTTTAGTGTTACTATCATTTATATTACTAAAGTCATGATGCATGTTGTTTAAGATGGAAATTTATAAAACAATGCTATTTCTAAAAATGGGAGAACCTTTGGAATATTTCACAAGTCCTTAGCTAAAGATATCAAAAGATTCAATCCAGAGATACCAATACTATTCCTCATATATTTGCATTTGGAAGAACAAGTATAATGGGCTGCCTCAGTAGGTAGTGAGTCATTTCTTTCCCTTCCACCCCGAATTCCCCTGGAATTTTCACATAGTGAATAAATAATCATTTATTCTTTGATGATGTAGAAAATATCCTTAGTTCTGTCCAATTCTGAGAATTTATGATTCTAGTTCCCACCTGTGACCCAACATACATTGTGGTCATCTTGATATCAGTTCGAGTGAACTCAGTATATGCAAACTAAAGTCAATATTAGTTTAAATAAAATATCATTAGGAACAGGTAAATTAGTTTTAAGCACCAAAGACAAATAGGACTTGGAATTGTCTGCTTTCCTAGACAGCATGGGGCCAGAGACAGATCCCTGGGACTCCACTAAAGATAATGTCATCTCCAAGATGAAATTGATCCATTATCAATGGAAAAGGATGCTCAGAAAAGTTATAAGTCCTGGTCATGGTCACATAATAAGCTTCAGAGGCAGAATTTATCACTCACTAACACTCTGCACAGCATCTCTTCCAACCCTTTCAACTGGAGGGAATTGAGGGGATTAGGACAGTAAGTGGTTAATTGTGGGAACAGAGTGTATCATATATGACTCCATTTTATGACTCAATTCTGGGGTTAGCTCAGTTACATTTCTATTCAATTATGGAATCTAATCTAACTTCTGTCTTGTGAGAAAACTTTATTCATTGTAAAAATTGGGAGAAAATGTTATTGCGATTGTACCATTTAAATTTATCCCTGTTCTTGTTGGAAAACTGGAACACCTTTCCTTAACTGCTGAGAAACCCTTAATTCAGGACCATGGTTATGTTAAACAAAAACCTAATCAGTCCCAAAGACTGATCACAAAGAACTCTCACAATTGTACATATTAAGCAATTCATATGACTCATCTGAAAACTGGACCCATACTCATCAATTATCATTTCCTTGTTCCTTTGTTTATTTACAGACACTTGTGGGGGAATGGGCCACCTCTTTTTCTGAATTCAGGGAACTGTCCTTCCTTGCTCTCCCCCTCCTATCTTAGAAAGTCCCTAATCTTTCATCCAAGGAAGAATCGGATTACTTAATATCAGATTGTTTCCTTTTAATTATTTGGTCTTATTTGATCGTTTTTAATACTACTTATATGACCACTCTTTATCTCCTTGGGTGGATCCTCTTTCAGATGCACAAGAATCCCTCAGAGTTCTGTGTTGTACTTTCCTCTCTTCACTGCACTACTTCACTTGGTGAGCTCATAAACTCCTATGGATAATTAAATCCATGGTAATTAAACTATCTCAATGCTAATGATCCCCATTTCTACCTATCGTGCCCCAAACTCACCTCCAATCTTGCATCAAGTCAAGTCATCGAGGGGGGAATAAACATGAATGCCTTTCGTACTGTCCGTAATATTCTCCTAGATTTATAACATAGTTATATAAATCATGGTACTCCATAGATTCTGAAGCATATAAATTGCAGGTAACTTGGGGTGACAAATGGTGGCCATAAATAATCTGCAGCATATTTCAAGCAATAACTTGTGAACAAAAATAGCATCCAGGACATGATCCCTTATATGTTTGACTGGAAAAGCAGGTGGGTCATTAATGGAAAAAGAATGAATGACAAAGAATTGAAAGACTATAGAATGCTGATCCATGTGATGACCTATCAAAACTTGCTAAGACTGATAATGAAGCATGTTTCCCACTTCTCAGCAGAGAGGTCGATGTTGGAGGAGAGATACAGAAGGAGATAAACATTTTCAGACGTGGCCAATGGATGAATTTGTTCTGCTCGACTATACTTATTTATTGCAAGAGAGGTCTTCTATGGGGGAGGGAGGAAAGAGTAGAGAGGAGGAAGCTGGTAGAGAGAGATAAAGAAACAAAAAGAGAAGCAATGAAAGAAGTATTAATGAAACATTTTTAAAATACACAGAAGACAGCAGAAGGAAGAGGGAAGTTCATAAGGGAATATCAACAAGCAGGCTGGTTTTGTTATTGTTTTGTTCAATTGAAATATATGCTTTAAAAATCAAATTAGATATAGTAGAAGTTCACTATTTCATATAGAATCCTCCTTTCTGCTCTTCTTTTTATGTTGAAATGCTTATGTTTGTTAAGTTCAAATGTTAAAAAAAATGACAATAGTTAGACAATGTCTTGATGGTTACAGAGTAGGTCAAGGCATCTAAAGAAAAGTCTCTAGCATATTAGATAGAGCCTCTATGAAAACTTTAGGGAAGAAGGCATGAATGGCCTGAGAAGATACTATATCATTGGTTAACCAATATAACCAATCATCTGTCAACCAATGAAAACAGATATGGAACTGGAAGGAACCCAAGAGATCATCTAACTAAATCCTTTATTTTCCAAGTGAGGAAACTAAAGTTTAGGGAGGTTAGTGTCTAACCTAAGGTCATGGGACAAAATTATCAGAAGTAGAATTTGACCCCAGATTCTCTGACTCCAGAATATATATATGAGTTTTCTTTTCACTCTACCATGATCTAAAAGAGAAATGTTGCCTACTCTGGTTGCAGGATGGAGAGGGAGGGAGGAAATTGTCTTTTAAGTCAAAACTTAAAATGTAGCCCCCAAAATTAATTTAACTTAAAAAATTCTTTTTAAAAAAGAAAATGTTCTATTTTTCTAAGGCTTAGTTAGAGAGATGAGAAGATTTGCCCATAATGACTAGGTAATGAATAAAAGAATTAGGTCTAGGACTCAGATTCTTTATACTTCAAAGTTAATATTCTTTTCACTGTATCATGCTGCTTCAAACTTATACGTGGGTATTCTGGTGAATCATTACAAAAGAATCAAATTCAGGAATGAATACACAGAGAAAAAAGATGGAATCTGCAGTATTGTCTCAACTGTTTGGAAAACCATTGCAAGGCAACAATTCAACAGGAATTGTGACCCAGAGGTATAACTACCCAAAGCAAACATCCTTGACAGGAGGAAAACAAAAGTACAGCTAAGCATATTGACAAGGACATGTACTGGGAGTTTGCTTCCTGGGGTTGAACACAAAGTCAAAGTGTCAAGATTTTAATCAATAATTTATTTTATGTGTTCTGATTTCTCATTGGCTGGATAACAATCGGTACTATCTGTGCTCTTTATTCATAGACACTGAGATCTTATTTGATTTTAGAACTAAAAATAAGAATTATGATGGATAATTTTTTTTAAAAATTATTGTCAATAAACCCTGGTGATTGAGATATTGGATAAACATACCAAAAATATATATACTTCTTTATGCATTCATAGGATTTAAAATTGGAAGTGACCTTAGAGAACATTTAGTACAAGCTCCTTATTTTGATCTTTAACTTGGATTCAAGTTTCCCATCTGACCCATACTGACTATCATCCTATGTAAGACTCTTAACCTCTATGCAGATCTTTAAGACTAAAAGTTGCTGCCCTTTATTGGTAGAAGGAATTTCCTTATCCAGAAGTTCCTTATATAAATGAAATCAGTTTTGTTCCCTGTCCAGAGAAGTTGGTGGTACAGTGAATAGAGCAGTGAGCCTGAAGATCTGAGTTCAAATAAGCCCCAGATACCTATTTGCTGCGTGACCCTGGGCAAATCATTTAAACTCATTTATGTCAATGGCAAAAAATGGGAGTAATAACTGTGCCCAAAGGGCTATAAAACTGTGACCCCAGCAGTGCTACTACTGGGTCTGCATCCCAAAGAGATCATAAAAGAAGGAAAAGGACCCACATGTCCAAAAAATGTTTGTAGCAGCCCTTTTTGTAGTGGCAAAAAATTAGAAAATGAGTGAATGCTCCTCAGTTGGGGAATAGCTGAATAAGTTACGGTATATGAATGCAATGGAATGTTATTGTTCTATAAGAAATGAGAAATAGACTGATTTCAGGGAGGCCTGGAGAGACTTACATGAACTGATGCTGAGTGAAGTGAGTAGAACCAAGAGAACACTGTACATGGCAACAGCAAGATTATGTATTGATCAACTATGATAGATTAGCTCTTCCCAGCCAATGAGTGATCTAAGGTAGTTCCAATAAACTTTGGATGGAAAATGCCATCTGCATCCAGAAAGACAACCATGGAGACTGAATGAAGTATACTATTTGAACCTTTTTTCCCTTTTGTTTTTCCCCTTTGTTCTGATTTTTCTTCCCCAACATGACTCATATGGAAAAATGTTTTTAAAAAAATTAATGTATATGTATAACCTAAAAAATTAAATTTAAAAATCAGGGTAGTAATAGCTTTTGTTTCATGGAATTGTTGTGAGGACCAGATGAGATAATATCTATAAAAAAATTCTTAGCACAGGACTTGGCACCTAGTAGATGCTATGTAAATGATTTCCCTCAGTCTCTACTCCATCATAATTTTCAGGAGAAGAATTGAGTCCCATAAAGGTGATAAGTAACAAAGAAAGTATGAAATCCTGGCTTTCTGACTTCAAATCTCTCCAGTTCTCTGATTCTACTGCTCATTATATTCTGTTTCTTGCATTTCTCTAAGATTATATCATAGCTAGATGATTTGCTGATGATGTACCATGCCAGTCATTACTATTACTCCTGCTAATAATGTTTAGAGAGTGCCTTAATATACTTTTGCATTTGCTCTTCAGCTCCATCGAGTCCTAAGCAACCCCAATGCTGTCTATAGATACTCAGAAGTTCCAAGAACATAGTTTAAGTTCCTGACTTGGAATCCTCCTCTTTCTCTTTCTCCTCCTCCTCCTCTTCCTCTTCCTCTTCTTCCTACTACTACTATTACTACTATTACTACTACTACCATGGGAGGAAGTAGAGTGTCCTGGCTAGGCATGTGCTCTAAATTCATGCTGGCTCCTGCCTTTTGAGTTGGAGTCATCATTGGAAGTCCTGTTTGCACCTCAAGGGTTCTTCATCACTAATAGCTTAGGAAAGTGAGACTCAAGGTTAAGCAAAAGTGTACAGAGAAATTCCTCTTATCCTATTCCACCAAGAACCCACCTCCTCCTCAAAGGCAGCCTCTGGTAATCTGTACATAAATATTGCTTCTTCCTCCAGTCAATTCCATTTGTAAGCCACTTGTTTTTGGCCACACTTCCAGCTCATCTGACTTGCTACTGTCACCTTGAACTTATTCCTGTCTAGAGGAACAGCCATATCTTCATAATCTTATCCAAATTTAGCATAGGAAAGTGACTAAAGATCCATATGTGAAATCTTTTCATGGGGATATTATTGCTTTGTCTTTATTTCCCGCTTTTCTTGAAGTTCATATACTGGTGGCCAAGGTCTCCCAGTACATCCAGGGCCATCTCCAGTCAAACTGTTTTACAGCTGACCACTAGACCCAGATGCTCTGGAGGGGAAAGTGAGGCAGGCGACCTTGCACAGCTCTCTCTCTCTCTTCAATCCAATTTACTTGTATGTCATGGCATCCCCTCCCTGAGATCATGGTCTTGGAGAAGAGAGGACAAATAACTGGCCAGCCCAATTCTACCTCTCTTTCCCTCCCCTCCAAGCACATATCTCTCTGAATGTCCAGACTTTCTGTGTCTAGTAATAATAATAAAAATCTCTGAGATGGATGCCTTCCAGATAAGTTTATTATTTATATTACTCAAGATCTTCCTTAATATTATAGTAAAATAAAGAGGTTTTGGTCATATTAAATACTATTACTTTCATTTAAAAATATTTTTATTGATTTTTTTTGGTTTTATTCATATTTTCTGTGGTCAAAAAGAAATCTGAACTCAATGCCTCCCAGACTTCTGAGAAGTCAGGAAGGTGCAATAAGGATGGTATACACCAAAGAGATGGGTGAAAAATGATATTCAAAAGTCTTTTCAACTTCCTTCAGGATCTTTCCAGGGAACTTGTGTAGAGACCAGAAATTGGGCTGCCTTTATGAGTTCATCATGAAATCCATTTCAAACTCAGATCATCTAAAAAAAAGTCCTTCTCCTTCTGCAATATTTTCATAGCTAATTTGCAACATCTGCCTAAATAAACAAAACAAACTTGAAAAATCAAAACATAAAATCATGTGTCTGGTAAATGTAATAAACAAATCAACCCCAGATGGGGCACATGTGGCTGTGGAAATGCATTCAATTGATTGCACAGTTTAACAAAGACAGCACCATTTAAAGTCGAGTGAAAGCTTCCATGCAAAAGTGTTCCTAATGGGGATTCTATGACGCAGAAAACAGAATCACAAAATCTCCTCATTAGGTGGAATCTCAGAGACCATCTAGTGCTATTTCAGTCCTTTTTGAATGATAATATTTTATATAATATGCTCAACAACCACATCTCAAATTTAGGGGAACTTTCCAAGGCAGACCAGTCTGTGTTTAGAAAACTTTCTTACCTCAAGTCTCAGTTTACCTCTTTGTAACTTCAACCTGTTGTCCCAAGTTATACCCTCTGGAATTGAACAGAGCAAATCTAATCCATCCAAAAACTTTTCCCTTGGCTTCAGAAGCCAAAATGCTGGAGTAAAGTTAGAAACTTGCCTACACAATCTTCTTTTCTCTAGACTAAATGTCTTTATTCCCTTTAAAAAAACTTCATATAGTTATCATCTTGGGACTTTTCATCTTCAGGTTCACCCTCGCCTAGCTATTCTCCATCTTCCCAATGTTCTTCTTGAAATGTGATGCTGAGAACTGAGAATATTCCAGATATAGTCTGACAATGACAAGATTATCACCTCCCTTTTCTGGGACATCGTGATATTCTTAATGCAGTCTCAGATTATATTAGGTTGTTATTGTTGTTTGTTTGTTTATTTTGTTGGCTACCATATTACATTTTTGACTGATTGAAACTGCAGCACATCAACACTCAGATTTTTTTCAGATGAACTCTTTTCCAACTTGCATTATGTTTTCAGTTTAGGTTTGTTGTTTTTTTTTTTTCATGAGGCGACTGCTAAATTCTTTCTATTTTTTGCGTTAGCCTCTGTTTATATGAGATTATTTTATAGATTCTTGAAATTTGACATCTGGGGCTTTTGTTTGGTTATGATTTTCAGGGAGGGCAACAATTCTTTAATTATTTCTCCTTACCCTGTTTTTCAGGTATTCTGTTTTAGATAATACACTTGACATTTTCTTCTATTTTTTAAAACAATTTTTTGACTTTGTTCTAATATTTCTTGTTGTTTCACAAAGTCATTGAATTTTGCTTGCTCCATTCAATTTTTCAGGGAGCCCATTAGACAGCATTTTTTACCTTCTAAGCTACTTGTTCATCTCTCAGTTTTTCCTCTAAAATGCTTTCATTTTTAATGAATTTTTAAAACTTTTGCTTCATTTCTTCCATCATTTCTTGGCGTAATCACTGAGCTGGCTGAGCTAGTCAGTAGATTTGATTCCTCAAAGAAAGGAGAGACAGTTGGAATGCTGACCAACACAATGGATTATTAGCCTTGAGAGGGAAGTTATGGGAGTGGGAATGAACTGGGTGCACACACACACGCACATACACAATAGCAGTAATCAAGGGAAGGGAATAGGAAATGGTCCCTATAGCACATTCTTCCAACAGTACTGAATTATCTCTAGGAAGAGATATGCTATTGGAACCTGGGCATTTTAATTCCCTTACAGGACCTTATCAGGAGAAGGGTAGCCCCAGAATTCTTGCAAGTGGGGTTTTTAAATGATGCAGTATTCTCATTTGCTGTATTTCCATCAGGATCAATCAATTATGTCCATGTCATTGTCTATCTTTTGAGATATAGTTGTGGGGTTACTTCTTTTGGATTTATTTCTTTATCTTCTCCAGCATATCATATTTTCATTGTTGATTGTTTTCTTCTGTTTGTTCATATCTGCAGCCTTAATTCCTGGTTTGGAACTTTGAGCCAGACTCAGGATTTCCATAATCGTACACTCCTAGATGTGACAGTCAGCCCTCATTTGATTTTGTTTCTGATTTCTGGTGCTTCTGCCACTGGCTTTCTCTTCTCTTGGTTTTCCTGTGTTGAGTGACCTGCCAGGTTTTAGTTCCAACTAGAACATTTCCAGTATATAGGCTTCAAGCTCCCGTGGAGCATCTCTGGCTTGAGTTGTGGGCTTCTATTCTCTCCTTCTATCTCCAAGCTTCCCCAGCTAAAGTGTTATGGGTCTCTGGAGCATCCTTATTTAAAGTTTTCATGGTTTCAAGATCCACTGGAGTGACTAGGTCATATTAGTGAGACCTTCCAGGGCTCCTAGACCATTCCTGATCAGAATGTTTTGAACACTCCAGTTTCAACTGGTAGGTCTTCAGCACTGAGGTCAGTCTGGTTTCCTTAATGAGCTGCTTCTTCCCTTCCTCCTTTTTTCTTTCTCTCCCTTCTTCCCTCCTTCTCTCTCCCTTTCCCTCTCCCTTTCCTTCTCCCTTCCCCCCCTTTCTCCACTCTTTCTCTCTCTTTGTCCTTCCTTCTTTCTCTCTACCTCTCTTTCTTTGTCTGTCTGTGTCTCTGTCTCTTTCTCTGTGCCTCTGACTCTCTATCTCTGTCTTTCTCTCTTTCTGTGTGTTTTTATAGATTTCTAAACATCATTTTGTGCAGTCCTGAATTGGATAGAGGGTGTGGTTTCCCTCTTCATTCTTGATCATTATTCAATCTTGTGCTTAGATCTTAAATCTTTCCTGGAATATATGCGGGAGAATGGGATTCTTTTAAAACTTTTCAAACAGTGATATTAGCTGTAACATGTCCCCATCATGCATTGTGAAGTAGATTTTTTTGAATCCAGTTATATGACTGTGATAGGACCAATGTTTCCCTGATGCAGCATCCAAACATGGGGTGACTTTACCTAAAATAAAGGTAAAGCTGCCCCCCAGTGCTGATTGAGCTGTGCTTCTTTGACACAGCTCCTGGTTCACGGGAAGGCTAATCCTCACAGACTTGCAGATTTCTGAAGATCATACAAGTCTCCATGAACTTCATCCCATCCTGCCCTTATGAGTAGACAAGTTTCCATATGGATATGATAGGGGGTCACTTCTAAAGAAACTACCTGCTAGGGTGTTCATATGGTATAGTTTTGTTGAATAAAATCCAATATCAAACCTGAACTAAGAGATATTTGGTGTTAGAGTTGTGCTTCTGACAAAGACATGACATTTATCTGTATTATTCATTTTCTGTATTATTGTATTATTCACCTTCTAATATTTGGCCCAATGTTCTAGCCTATCAAGGTCTTTTGACCTATGATACAATGTTTTAGAAATACTTTATAATTTTGTTTCCTGTAAAAATTTCATGAGGCTGTCATCCACATCTTTATCCAAGTCATTGCTGAAAATGTTAAACATCACAGAACCAGCATAGATCCTTGGGTCACTTCAGTAGATACTACCTTCCAGGTAGATTTAAAACAAGCATGAGTTTGGGTCTAGTTTTTTGATAAAATCCCAATCCTCCGACTATTCAGTTTTCTAGTTCATGTCTCTCTGTCTTGTTTTCAGGGATAGCAGGAGAGATTTTGGCAGATTCTTTGCTGAAATATAGCTAACCTATATCTATAGCATCTCCTTGATCTACCAGTCCAAAAACCCTGTCAAGAAATAGACATGAGATTAGCTTAATTTGTTTTTGATGAAGCCATGATGAGTTTTTTATAATCATCACTTCCTTTTCCAAATGTCCACTATCCATCCCTTAAATAATTTATTCTCATATTTTGACAGGAATGAAAGTCAAAAGTCACAATCTATATTTCATATATAGATTTCTTTCTTTTTTTTTTTTAAATGGGACATTTGTCCTCTTCAAGTCTTATGGTCCCTCTTCTATTATCCCTCATCGTTCTGCAATAGCATCTTCCAGTTCTTTAAGTACTCAAGGTTATAGTTCATCTAGATCATGCTAATCTGAACTCATTCAAGGGCAAACACTCACTCTCTTACTGTCTTTTTTCCAGTCAAAGGATAATTTTCCCTGATAGAGAAAATGAAAATGAACGTGCCTTCTCCTTATTGCCACTCATCATCACCTCCAAGGAGAATTCTGATGTCTTCTTTGATCGTCTTTCTCCAATAAAGCTGAATGTCAAAACAAAACAAAAACTAGACTTTTTTTTTGTCTTTAGCATTTCTTTCCAGCCTTAACTTATTTTGAGCTTTAGCAGTCTTGACATTGTTCTTACAAGATATTGCCACGTTCTTGTGTTTATCATCCATTTCCTGTCTTTATTTCCACTTGTTCATATCTTAAAAATCAACCAATCTGTTGATATGGATAGGGAACTCCCCGTTTTCTATCTCATTATAATTTTCTTTCTTTATGGCTTCAGATTTATACTCAAGAATCTTCTTTGGGGAATAACTTGACAAATAAAAATTTAGTCCCTACAATACGACCTATCCTTTCTCTGATCCCTTTGAAATCTGCCATCCTAAAAGCTAAATTTCATAGCATATCTACATACAATATTTTTTAAATATTTCTCTCCAGCCCAAAGTCTAAAATGGAGTAGTCTCTGCCTTGCAAAATTCCTGTCATTTTACTTCTGCAATTGAATTTGTTGATAAGAGATGGTTTTCTTTAGACAGGGAAAATATTCAAATTTTTGCTGCAATGATTGCGTTGTAGAAATGAGATAGAGTGAAGACACTGGCATCTTCCTGAAACTAGCTGTCACTGGTCCACTAATTCCTGACTGAGAAAAACTGAATTATGCATTGTGGTCACGAATCACTCATCAAATAAGCCATGGTTATAATGTCCATCTTCCCTTAAGAATTTCAACTTATCATTAGTTTCTTTAGATAGCTAAAGATTTCTCTTAAAATGCTAATTAGAAAGAGATTCCAATGTTATTTTAGGGGCTCAAATTTACATGTCAACTAAAAGCACCAGAAGATCAAGACATATGTTTTCTTTGAAGTAAAATTGCAGGTATGGCCATCAGTTGGGGAATGGCCGATATGGTATATGATAGCTAAGGAGTACTACTGTGCTGGAACAAATATGAACTCAATGATTTTAGAAAAACATGGAGGGATAGCTAGTTGGTGTAGTGGATAGAGCACCAGCTTGAAGTCTGGAGGACCTGAGTTCAAATATGACCTCAAACACTTAATGCTTCCTAGCTATGTGACCCTGGGCAAGTCACTTAACCCCAATTGCCTCAGCAAAAAAAAAGAAAAAAAGAAAAGAAAAGAAAAGAAAAATATGGAAAGACTTGCATGAAATAAAGAACAAAATGAGTAGAACCAAGAGAACATTGTGTACAGTAATAGCATTATTGTTTTAAGAACAACTTTGAGCAAATAAGTTATTTTGACTACTGTACTCAAATGAACTTTAAAGAATATATGAAGAAAGGTGCTATCTGGAAGCAGAGAAAGAACTGATAAATAGATATATAGAATAATTTTGCATAATACATACTATGCATATACACATATACATACATGTTACCATGTATGTTCACATGTGTGTAATATATATCTGTTTGTGTCTAATGGTAGTCATCTCTCTAGGGGGAAGGAAGGGAAAAATTTATATGATAACTTTATTACATATTTAAAAGAAATTATATATATATTAAAAGAAATTTAAAAGAAATTATGTACATAATAGGTTTGCAGTTCCATGTGCAATCATGTTTTTATTATACTATCTTATGGAAATGCTTGTTTTATTTCATAAACTAAAAAGAAAAAGACCCAAGTCAAGATTGCTGTTATCAAGTGTATGTGGATGGGGGAGAGGGAGAACGTATCTTTCCACTTAGCTATGCTTAGTCATGGGTAAGCAAAACTCCAGAAACTTGGAGGACTTTTTTCCCCTTTTTTAATTATATCTTATCATCAGTAATTCCACTCACTTAAGGATTTCAACATAGCAATAATAATGTCACTTTTCTTATTCTTAATCAACAAAACTAAACTAAATTAGATTACAAATGAAATTCTTTCAAGTCTTCTACTTTATAATTTTGGAGGGGATGGCATGTCCGGTCTGGGGTGATTTCACTGGTGCAAGAAGCTGTCTGGTGTGGAAATTTCCTCCACACTTGTAAATGGGGAATTTGACTGTAATTTACCAGTTCCTTCGTCTGCAGCTCTGAGAGTTAAGTCATGGACCATGGTCACATACAGTTAGTTTATGTCAGAAGCAGCCCTTGACTTTCTGACTCCAAGATTGGTCTTTATTGCTTCACATTTCCTAATAGTTATTAATAATAACAATGAGTAAAATAACCCCTTACTTTGAAAATTCACAAAGCATTTTGGATCTATGCATTCAGTGAATCCTAAGACTAGAATGCCACATTGTTATGTTCTAGCATATAGTTTTCTTTTTTCTCTTTTTTGTAAAATATTCTTATTGACATATTTTGCTTTTTCTTCAACTTTATGTTACTATATATTCCTTTCCACTCTTCTTAAAGAGTTATCCCTTTTAGGATGTCCATCAATTGGAGAATGGTTGAGTAAATTGTGGTATATGAATGTTATGGAATATTATTGCTCTGTAAGGAATGACCAGCAGGATGAATACAGAGAGGACTGGCGAGACTTACATGAACTGATGCCGAGTGAAATGAGCAAAACCAGGAGATCATTATATACCTCAACAACGATACTGTTTGAGGATGTATTCTGATGGAAGTGGATCTCTTCGATAAAGAGAGCCTTAATTGATCAAAGATGGACAGAAACAGCTACACCCAGAGAAAGAACACTGGGAAATGAATATAAACTGCTTGCATTTTTGTTTTCTTTCTTGTTTTGTTTTAACCTTATAAAGGTTATTTATACCTTCTGAATTCAATTCTCCCTGTACAACAAGAAAACTGTCCGGTTCTGCACAAATACATTGTATCCAGGATATACTGTAACCTATTCAACATGTAAAGGACTGCTTGCCATCTGGGGGAAGGGGTGGAGGGAGGGAGGGGAAAAATCGAAACAGAAATGAATGCAAGGGATAATGCTGTAAAAAATTACCCTGGCATGCGTTCTATCAATAAAAAGATATTAAAATTAAAAAAAGAGTTATCCCTTTTAATAAAGACTAAAAAGAGAGGAAACCTTTCCCCAGCACTTCAGCAAAACTAATCATAATATTCACCAAGTCCGTCAATGTTCCAAATCCATAAACTTTTACTTCTACAAAGGGAGGAAGTAACATTTTCATATCTCTTGCTCATTATAATTATACAGCATGTAATTTCAATTTTTTTGGTCCTTTCCCTGTATAAAACATTTTTGTCATTAACACATGTTTTTCCATGCTAGAAAAAAGGACAAATATGATTTAAATCAGAAAAATTTCCATGAGAAGTTTTCTACAAGTTGCTTAAGATGTGCTCACTTCGCCAATTAAAGGGAGTTGATATCCATGTGGACCTAGAAGATGGAACAACCCGTTGGCAAGTCAGCACACAAACACACACACACACACACACACACACACACACACACACACACACACGAAACTGTCTTAAGAGTCAGTCAAGGAACCAGAAATAGAAACTTTTTTGTTGCTAAAGAACTCTTAGATGTGTGTTTTTGCAAAGGCTTATGATCTTCATGAGTAGTCCTTCAATATGTGTTAAGTTTGCTTTATAGCTGATACCATGGAATATTTGTTTGGTTTTTTAAAAAAAAATAATTCAGAAAACATGAAAGATAGTTTTCAACATTCACCTTTGCAAAACCTTGTACATGGAACAATATTTGTGAAAATACCATGATAGATAATTATACAGTATAGATTTTCCTCAACAAAAATATGAATACAAATAATCCTGTTCTGATTTGATCCATAGACAGAAAGGAAGTCTGATCATTTCTTTTGTATCTTGTAGTTTTTTTTCTCTAATCAATGAAATGTTTGTATAGAAAAAGAAAATGAATCCAGCATCCATTGATCAAGAAGATGCAAATGTGTCTATAGTAGGTTTTGGTCAGGTCCGGATGAGATTCCTCATAAGTCTGGCTTGTTTATATTGAATCAAGATAAAGAAGTACTCTTTGGGTAACAGTATGGTGGAAATTTAACCCTGTGGAAAACAAGATTGTGAAAATAGAGAAGGAAGAATATTTAGTGCCATGTTGCAGAACTCCAGACAGACCGTGTTTTTGAGAATTCCTCCAGAAACTATCCTCCTAGTCTCAAGTTGATATGGCATTCAGCATTTGAGGAATAAAAAAAGTTTTGGGGGAGGAGGATCCTTACTATTCTAACATGGCAAGATTTTCACTGTTCCAAAATTACTGCTACTGGGCCTAAGAATCTTCCTGTAAGGGACCAAGAGATGAACGAGAAGTCAAGTTGACTATCTACTGTATATAGCTTTCATCAGGGGTTCTTAATTGTCAATGTTCCTATATCCTTTGATCTTAGTAAAGTCATAATTAGTATTGTTGTAATCCAAATGTTCATCCACACCAAATCAAGACCCTGAGGTCCCACAGTACTAATAAAAGCTACTTGGGCATTTTAGTGTTATGTGTGTGTGGTTTTATTTTTTAAATAAGGAGTGAAAAACTTGTCTTCTAAAATCAAAAACAGACAAATTCCCTACAATCCTGTTTTTAATACGAATCAAGACCAAAATGTACTGGACCTTAAAAAGACTCTGTGGACTCCTGAGGTATACTTTCTTCATGGTACTTGTTCTTATTTTGCGGGGGGAGGATATAAAGATTGGAGTGATTCATTGCATGGACTCGAGCCAATTTTAATGCAAGTAGATTGAACAAAAGCCCACACAATTTTCCTTAATGCACATGGAGCCCATATTCCCTAAACAAGATTCTGAATTTATATGGAATGGATTCAGATTTGGAGGATTCTTTTCTAATATATCACGTTTGGGCTTATTCCCCTTCCCAATGTTTCTCCTGTAGGAATATCAGAATTTGGTTCATTTAACCCCATCTTGGATTTTCTCTGGAAATGTCAAATTTTGTTTAGATCTAGGTTGCCATGAAAAGGAATAAAGGCTCTCAAGTATCATTCAAAAACCCAGGTTAGGAAAACATTGAGTAAAGGGCAGACTTTATTTTCCCCCAAATGATGTGTAAAACAAAAAAATCAACAAACACAAACCTATAGTTGAGTAAACTCTCCTATCTTTTCTAGTGGTCCTCTCAGGGACTTAAATAGTCTTCCAGACTACACCGGTTGAAGTTTCCACCTCCAAGTGGAAAGAAATTGGGGTTGCTATAATTGTCCCCTTCTTCAACTGGAATGGTTCCCTTGACTTGTTGCATCAGTGAAGAACATGGTGCAGATTTGTTTTTCCACATATAGGTTTTATGTTTTGAAATGCCTTTGTTCTTTGTTCTTTGATCCAGGAAGTCTTTCCCTCAATTTGGTATAAAACTCCTCCACTGGATGGTGATTCCTCCTCTGACCACCCCTTTGTAACTCTGCCAGTGTTGATTCTCTTTGAGGCAAAGAAGAGATGGGGGATGCAGAGATGGGGATTAGGTTTCCATCTTTCTTAGCACCCTCAGTCAACAATCTGTCTAACCTCTCACCTCTCTGTCCTTCTCCCAAAGTTCTCCAGTTCTATTTCTCTCTGTTTTTTAAAGATCAAGTGCACCTCTAAGGATATTGATTTCATCAGCAACAGACTGTTAACTGGGACAAAAGTTTTTGGGAATTTCTTCAAAGTAGGGCTAATTTATGATACCCAGGACAATGTGATGCTTCCATCACCAAATGCCGAACAAAGTCTCAAACATTGTGTCACTGGAAATACTCTTATTATCCAGAGACATTTTCAAAGCTAGACAATAACATTTGGTAAAATAAATTTCAGTTGCAAAGTCATAATTACAATCTTCAAAACCATAAGTTGTATGTGACTCAAAAATACAGGTTATATTTTATAACAATAACTTACATGCAAATGGATGTCATAGGATAATCTTGCCCTCCCCCCAAATGAAAACATCTCACACTCTTATCAGTCTTTTCTTTTATAGCAAAATGCTTTTGTGATACCCCCCCCCAAAAAAATTAACCCATTCCCAGCTCAAATGGATGACTTTCAGACGATACAAAAACAAAGTTGGGTTTTTTTCCTGTAAACATTTTACTGAAAGAATCAATAAAAACCTTATTGTCTTTAACAGTGAACTCTGTGAATGTAGTTAACCCTGGGTGGGCTTCTCCTGAGTGTACATTGCAGCAATCCTCTCCCTCCTCCCCCATCCTCCCAGTCCCTTGTCTCTGAACTCTTTATACTGATTGGCCTTCCTTCTCTGATGGTATTGAAGTCAATGGTGTTTGGGAATCAAAGTGAAGGTGAAATACAAGGCTCTGAACTTGCTTTCATGGAAAGGCCAAATAAAAGCTTGTATAAAATGATTCATTTCTTTATGGTGTCATTTTAAGAGAGTTAACAATTTAGAATTCCACTCTTCAGTTTACTAGCTTTTGAATTGAAATGCAACTGTTTTACTTATGAAGTTTCTCTTTCCTTCTTTCTTAGGTTTTGTTTTTTGTTGGTGGTGGGTTTTTTTTTTTTTTAGATCATAAGAAACTCATTTAGTAAAAGTGACCCTTAAACGCACAAAGCACAATTGACTTCATCCAAGGAGAATTTTCTTCACATGTTCATACAGTTGTCATTTGTTTATACTAAATACAAACAAACACCCTCGATTATTGGCACATTAAGCAACCATTACCATATGTCTGACATCACCGTAGGGAGAGGGTAAATTTTAAAACACAAACAATTTCATGCATTAAATGCCTTTTAATGGGGGTGGGATGTTTTGGAGGGAATTCAAGGAATATCCTTAGGCAGGGGCTTCCAAGACAAAAATTTTAATGCAAATTGAGAACTGAAACTTGGAAATTCCCCACCAGTAATGTACCACACATATTTTTTCTCTTACTGTTGGCCAAGAGAAGTGATTTTTTTTTAAAGTTCATATTGCATATAGGTGAAATACATGTGTTCAGCTTCACTGAGAATGATGTTGACATGAACTATAATGCTACATACGTTAAAACACACACATTTGGTGTGCATAAAAAGGAGTACAGTATATTCAATAACAGTTTATCAGAACACATACCATGTTGTGTCCTAAGCAGGATTGTATTTACTGTGTATAGTGCTATAAGATTGGCAAATGCTTTCTTTTCAATCACCCTGAAGAAGTAGATAAGTTTAGTGTAGCTATTCTAATTTTACAGATAAAGAAACTGAAGCTTAGATGGGGGAAATGACTTTTCCAGCATCATACAGGTAGCAGCAAGATCTGAATGCCCACTCCCAGAATACAAGCCCCATGCTCTTTCCATCATACTCAGTTATGTCTCTGAAGACAGAATATCAGACATGGTGTCAGAATTTGAAGCTGTCCTGCTATTTGCTAGCTATGTGATCTTGGGCACGTTTTTAACTTCTCTAAAACTCAGTTTCCTTATTTGTAAAGGGTGGATAATCATATTTACTCTGCTTACCTCACACAGGGTTTTTGTAAGACTCAGAAATGATTAGTGTCTATAAAGGATTTTATAAACCATAAAGGTTCTGTAATGTCACCTACTAGGATTACTTTATTATTACTTCATAAAGTGATCAGCAATATTTTCATTTTAAGTTAAGTTTATATTTTTATTTTGAATTTAAGCAACTCCTTTGGAAGGAAGGAAGGAAAGAAAAAAACAAGGAAGAAAGAAAGGAAGGAAGAAAAAAGAAAGAAAGGAAGGAAGGAAGGAAGGAAGGAAAGAAAAAAACAAGGAAGAAAGAAAGGAAGGAAGAAAAAAGAAAGAAAGGAAGGAAGGAAGAAAGGAAGGAAAGAAGGAAGGAAGGAAGGAAGGAATGAAGGAAGGAAGGAAGGAAGGAAGGAAGGAAGGAAGGAAGGAAAGAAGGAAGGAAGGAAGGAAGAAAGAAACTTTCATATATATATGTAAGTCTTATAAGCTTTGGAGTCAAGAAGACTCAAAATTCAAATCTAGCTTCAGATACTAGCTGTATAACCTTTTCCCGAAGGCAGGACAGAGTTGAAGCTACTCTCAGCATACATGCTCTCAGAACTGATCTCTCATTGGTCAATGTCCTGCTAATACACAGTTTGTCCTTACGTTGTTTCAGTCATGTTTAACTCTTCCTGACTCCACCTGGGTTTGATTTTGTTTTTTGGCAAAGACACTGGAATAGTCTAACATTTCCTTCTCCAGCCCGTTTCACAGATGAGGAAACTGAGGTTAACAAACTTAACTGACAGATCATACAGCTAGTGAGTGTCTGAGGTCACATTTTAACTCAAAATTTTTGTGATTCCAGGGCTGGCACTCTATTCACTGAACCACCTAGCTGTCCTTAATACACAGTAGAAGAGGAAAAAAGAGCATTATATATTATTATGTATGTCAACAATGCTTTTAGAAATTGAGACAAGTGACTCCATAAAGCTGATTATACTAATGGAGATTTGATTCAACTGCATTTCACACAATTTAAATGAATGAAGCCATTTTATCTTTAAACTAACAATTCACATCTCTAAAGCACTTTAGGTTTCAAGCATTCTCACCCATTAACAACTCTGGTAGGTCAACAATGGAGACATTATTATCCCCTTTATACAGATGAGAAAAATGAGGTTAATTAGAAAGGCCATCATCAAGGTCATTCTAAGTGTGCATTCACTAGAGAATGGGTATTTCTATGTGATTCTTAATGTTTTTTTTTTATCAATATTTTCGTGGGTCTCCCAGAGTCTATTCTAAAACATTCTTAATATCCATCACTGGTGCACTCTGGAATAGCTACATATAAATAAGCAAGGGCTACATTGGTGAATCAGTATTGTTGTTCGGTTGTTTTTCTCTCTGTAACTCCATTTGAACTTTTCTTGGTAGAGATACTGGAATGGTTTTCCATTTCCTTTAACAGCTCATTTTACACATGTGAAAACTGAGGCAAATAGGATTAAGTGATGTATCCAGGGTCATAATATAGCTAGTAAGCATCTGAGAACAGATTTGAATTCAGCTTTTCTTGGCTCCAGGCCTGGTGCTCTGTCCACTGTGCCTCTTAACTGCCCTAGTCAGTATGAAATTTGGAATTTTGCTGTCAGAGGACCAAAGTTCTAAGCATTGCTTTGCTACTTATTCCTTGATAAACATAAAGAAGTCTCTTGCCCTTCAGTTCATCTATAAAATGATGAATGTTGAATTAGAGCATCTAAGGTCTCTTCTAGTTGTTATTGTTTTTCATTTTTAAATTAAAGTTTAATTTTTAATTTTTAACTGTAACAAAGGACTGACCAATGAGAGGATAGCCCTTATGAGCACATATAGCTTGCTCAGAATTATGTAGCCCCCCATGTGAATTTCTATGTGTATACAATTATTCTATTAGTATTTCCAGTCCATTTATTATATATTTTTGATTGATTGCGCACAGTTCTACAGAACCACTTCAGTTTCCTCCTTCTCTGGCTTCATTTGAATGAAAAGGCAACAACCAATAACAATAAGCATGCTTTTACAAAGAGTGCTAAAATCTTTTCCTCCTCCCTTGGACCAACATGGGGTGATGAGCTCATGCTTCTGCTCCCTGTTGTGTATATTCTTTTCTGCCTTAGAGGAAGGAGTCTTGGAGATGTAACTCACTAGTTTGTAACATTTTGGATTTCAAAATTCTGTCAGCAGAACACCAGAGATACAGAAATTGGAGAACATTTCAGAGGCTGCTGGCAGCAATCTGCTTGTCCCTAATAGCAGTGGATGGACGAATGGATGGGAGTCAAGAGGGAATGAACAACTCATCCATCAGCTAAGTGGAATTTGGAAATGAACTTAGTGTAAAAACCACATTAAGTCTGAGCCCACTCTCCCAGAGAACCAAAAAGGTGAAGTAGAGAGTGTGTTTCCAAATCATTGGACTAAATGTATACTGCTCTTTTATAAAACAGTAAATGTTTCTTTATAAAAATTCTTGTTAATTGCCCAATTTGGATATCAATTTGGGTGTCAATCAATGGTATCAATGATATTAGAGATGACTTACTGAAACGGTAACTTGACCTGCTAGTATTAGGGAAGACCCTTGCTCCAAAAATAAAACTGAGGGATGAAATGTATTTAGCTTACCTCTGGTAGTGGCAGTGGGAGCTGAGATAAGGATTATTGCTGTTATTGTTCAGTCCTGTCCAGATTCTTTGTGACCACATTTGAGGTTTTCTTGGCAAGGATACTGGAGTGGATTGCCTTTTCTTGCTCCAGCTTCTTTTGGACTGGTACCAAATGATGAAATTAGCACCAAATGATGGGGTTCAGATAATAATCCCCAGTTCAAAATAGAAGATGCAAGGCACATGGGAAGAATTCACCATGGTTTTCTTGTTGCCAAAAGTAACTTTTATTTATGAGAAGTTACAGACAAACTGAAAAGGTAGAATAGAGAACAGGAGTGGGGAATCTGAAACCGTATCAGGAGTGCATATAGTTAGCAAGGAAAGAGGTTTTCATAATTAACAAGGGGAAAGACAAGTTCTTTAAACCAGGAGAAAGATATTACACAATGAGGCAGCATTAGCAGGCTAAATCATGGAGGAGTTTAGCACCCTAAAAGAGTTAGCTATAACAAAGTGAAAGACACCATAAGGTAGGAGATTCAGAAAAGATGGCATAGACCATGGACAGAGTTACAGGGGAAATTTAACTTCTGGATTTGACGTCATAACTTGGTTTTCTGAATGGAAACAATAAGATGGGGTTATTCAAAATCTCTACGGGAGTGGGGTTGTAAGATTGAGCTGATCCCCATCAATGCCCTCCCCTGCTTGCCTTAGGAAATATTATAATCTTATCAGTTTCTTGAGGCTTTCTCTGCCAATCTCACCTAGTTACCCAGGTCTCATCAGTTTTACAGATAAGGAAACTGAGGGAAACAGGGTTATGTGATTTGTCCAGAGTCACAGAACTAATATCTGTGGCTAGATGAGACTTCCTGAACTATCCACTATACTGCCCTGCCTTGAGATAAACCATACTTCATGTGGCTACTTAAAAATCTGTTTAGTTGAATTTTAGTTTCTCCCATTTGTTGAATAAAAATATCATCTTTTATTTTAATCCTTTAATTTTCTTTACAAGATAGCGTGGCATGATGAATACATTGCTGGTCTCAGATCAGATACTTATACCTGGGTGATGCTACTAGGTAGTTCTGAGTTTCCTTCCTAGTCTACATAATGGTGATGATAATAATTCAGTCTTGTGAGGCTCAAGTGAGAAAATATATGTAAAGTACTCTGTGAATCTTAAAAAATGTTATGTACAATGTTATGTAAAAAATTTGCAAAGTGCTGTATGAACCTTTAGAAATGTTAGCTATTATTATTCAACAAATTTTTGCCTCAAAAAATAAAATTGAGTGCCATATATACTAATAAAAATATGTTGCGGAGTAGCTGAAATCACTGAATTGCAGTGAACAGAGCACCAGCCCTGAAATCAGGAGGACCTGAGTTGAAATTTGGTCTCAGACACTTAACCCTTCCTAGCTGTGGGGCCCTGGGCAAATCACTTAACCCCAATTGGCTTGGCAAAAAATAAAATAAAAATTTAAAAAAGCCACAAAAAAATGGTGCTCCCATCTGTGAGGGTCATATAATAGTAATTGTGAGCAACAAACCTTGAATCCAGGCTTTCCTGACTCCGTGTTCAGAATAACCCATTGACGATCTAACACAGAGATAGGCATAAAATGGAATGGCGAATGGTAGATTACCACACATGAGACAACCCCTTCAGTGCCCCTTTTCTTCAGGCTAAAATTGGTATGCTCAATTTGAGTATCCATTTAGGAAGGAAGAAAATAAGTATTTATTGAGCACTATGTGCCAGGTGTCATAATAACAGCTTTTGAAGCATTATCTGATTTGATCCTCACAAAAACTTCAGAAGGTAAGTCCTATTGTGATATGCACTTTTAGAGAAGGAAACTCTTCAGAGCTAGGAAGGCTCTGAGCCTAGATTTAAACTCAATATCTTCCTGATAGGTCCAGTGCTCCTTCCACTATAATATATGCTTCCCATCTACTGTATAATAAGAAAAGTGATCTGGATCTTAATGGAAGGAAAAATAATTAATAAAAATGGAGAGAAATCATATGTATTGTGGATTGATGGGGTCATCTGACTTCACAGTAGAAACATTTGGGAAGCTATGAAAAATATTGAAACTATTTTATAACATGCCATAGACATAGACCCATGAATAAATATGGCAAAAAAAAAATCATTTCCCCTCAATTACATGAATATTTCATGTGAAGAAAAGCAACTACATTTTCCAGGCAACATAAAAATAGTAATAGTTCACAAGGTTTCAGGGCTTTCAGATTCACAAAACATTTTCCTTATAGAAACCCTGAAACAGGAGATAAAATATTATAACAGAATCCCATTTAAGAGATGAGAACATTGAGATTCAAAAAGTGAAATTACTTTTCCCAGACTAAAAAGGAATTTGAACTCAGATCCTTCTTTACATGTACTTCAAATTTGATGCTTTTTCACTTTCTCTGGATTTTTAAAACTTATTGACTTTTAAACTTTTGAGACCCTGACCTAAAATGTTATGTCAGTAATATGATTTTGCTGAAACCTCTGTTTGTTTCCTAAGTGGAGGATATTTAACGTTGATGGGTTCTTCAAAAATGACCATCTGAACTCAGATTTCCTGACTCTAAGTCCACTACACCCCATTAAATGTCCAACTGCTCAAAGATATGTTCGATATTGTAAGAAAGGGGCTGATAAATGGCATGAGACTAATGCACCTTTTTCTTTTCTCCATCTTTCCTTTAATTTAAAAGGCACCATCAATAAAAACAAATGGCCAAGAAAGATCATGACCCCTAACTTCAAACAATTCTGGTAAAGAAAGGGGAATTTTTGTTCAAATTTTCTTTGGTTATCCTGATAATACTTATGAAGGAGACTCTGATGCAAAGTAAGCATGGTGTTTTAACAAGCCAGGAAGACATATCTCCTCTGGCTTTAATGACAGGACACAATCCTTTTGAGGAAAGTACTCACAGTCCTGCTAATGAATCTTTACCATTAAGTCCAATACATTAGGCAAAAAAAAAAAAAAAAAAAAAGAAATCAAACTGTGTTACAGAAACCATTGTGTTCTAATGGACCAACAATCTTGCTAGTCAGCCTTCAAAAAAGCGGCTGAAAAGAATCTTTACTGGTTAGGTTCTCATTTTTACTCATACTGTGATGGAAAAAATATGGCAGAGTGAAAAGAATGTTGGTTTTAGATTTAGTGAAGCTGGGTGAGAATTCAAGCACTGCCACTTACTGCGTGGTATCTCCTCAAATCTCAGTTTCTTTAGCAGTAAAATGAAGGACCTAGATTAGATGACCTTACTTGTGCCTTCTGGTTAAAATCTGACTGTGAGTTGGGTCAGCATTTATCTGATTGGTGGGTTACTCCCCTGTTTTGGCCACTATTGGTGAACTATGCTATCCACCTCCTGAGACAGAGAGGGGATGGAATCAAGTTGCAGAAATAGACATGCATCTATGAGCATGGATGATGGGGGGATGTATTTTATTTGACTATTCATATTTTTACAAGGAATTTTTTTCTTATTTCCCCTTCCCCCTCTTCAGGGTGAAAAGAAAAGAAAATTAATGCTTTATAATTGAAAAAATACTGCCCAAATATATACTGTACAGGGTCTCTTACACTTCTACCCCAATGCTTTCATTTTCTGCAACCTGAATGGTCATGGAATCATTTACCTCTAGGTAAACATTTACAATCCAAAAAAATGTGAATTTACCATAGCTGCTTCTATATCTCGTTAGAATGTTTGTCTTTATTTCCCTGGTACTTGATACTGCTAATATATTGCTATGTCAGTGGGAAAAAATAAAAAAAGAAAGGCATTTTCTACGCCGATTGAAGCCAATCCCTTCCATTTATAGATGAGGAAATTGAAATCTGAGGGTCTGTAAGTTCCCCTCACAGTGTGGTATATAGTGAGTTCAAATCCAGCTTCAAGTCACTTAACCTCTGTCTCAGTTTTCTCATTTGTAAAGTAAGGGAATCAGACTCAGTAGCCTTTAAGGTCCCTCTAGATCTATGATGCACTTATAAACGTGGGGGTCAATTTAATCAATCAAACAAACAAGATGCTGATACCTTTGTTAGATGAGAGAAGGGAGCAAGTATTTATTAAGTGCCTATAACATGCCAGACATAATAGACTAAGCACTTTACAAGTATCTCATTTGATCCTCATAACAACACTGGGAGTGTTCTCATTTTACAGCTGAGAAAACTGAGGCAGAAAGAAGTAAAGACTAATTAAATGTCTGAAGATAGATATAAACTCAAGTCTTTTTTATAGAAATATTTTTCATAACTTGACTTGTGGTTTCTTAATGAGGGTTGAGGGTGGAGATAAAGGAAAAAATCTGGACCTGGAAACATTTGTTTTAAATATAACTGAGGAGGGGGCAGCTAGGTGGCGCAGTGGATGAGCACCAGCCGTGAAGTCAGGAGGACTGAGTTCAAATTTGATCTCAGACACTTAACACTTCCTGGCTGATCCTGGGCAAATCACTTAACCCCAATTGCCTCAGCAAAAACAAATGATAGATAGATAGATAGATAGATAGATAGATAGATAGATAGATAGATAGATAGATAGATATAAACTGAGGGAAAATATTAAATAAAAAATAAACTCAAGTCTTCTGGACTTCCAGCTGCTCATTTGAGAACATTTTTATAAAATCAATAAATGAAAGACATCAAACTAGGTGTGAAAATCCCTTAATCAAATTTGAAAGGAATAGCACAATTCCAGCCTTTAGATGCAATGAAACAGAGGAAGTGTTTCAGGACTGGAGGAAGACTTAGTCATACTAACTTTGGAGAAATAGTGGAGGATAGAAAGATCTGATGTACTATGGTCCATGAGGATCACAAAAAGTTGGGTCCAACTAAATAGCAAAAATGGTACTTGGAATAAAACCAGCAAGCTACTTTGGAATAGGGCATTCTAGCTGGGGATCAGCCTGGTGGTAGAATCTATTCCAGTACAACTAGGCTTCTGAGATAGAATCACTTGGTAGAGCATTTGGGGATGGGGTGGGGAGAGAGAGTCTTGTTTCTTCTCCCTCCCTTGAGCAGAGGACGACCTTGTGAACTGTAAAAGATCATAAGATTTGGGACTTGACAAGAAAATTGGCTTACGGCATTT
The DNA here is from genome assembly GCF_016432865.1 of Antechinus flavipes. Lineage (NCBI taxonomy): Eukaryota > Metazoa > Chordata > Mammalia > Dasyuromorphia > Dasyuridae > Antechinus > Antechinus flavipes. The sequence goes on along the minus strand of NC_067403.1, from coordinate 71,623,347 downwards.
CCAGTGGCTATTCCTCATGCTTGGAATTCTCTTTTTTCTCATTTCTGCCTTCTTATTTTCTTCCTCTCCTCCAAATCCCAGCTAAAATCCCATCTTCTGTGAGAAACTTTTCCCAATTCCCTATAATGCTGGGCCAAAACCTTTGTCTTGCCACTGGTCTCTGATGACTGGAGAGGAGAATGAAGCTGCAGAGCTCAGCCTTAAAACCAGTTCATTTGTAAATCAAGACATCACCCTCCTGATGTCATTGGTCCTCTTTGAGAATGAAGGGTGAATCAGTTGGGGAGTGGCTGAACAAGCTCTGGTACAAGAATGTATTGTTCTATGAAAATGATGAACAAGCTGATTATAGAAAGACCTAGGAAGATTTAGATGAACTGATGCTGAGCGAAACAAGCAGAACCAGGAATACATTGTACACAAAAGCAGCAAGAACGTGTGATTTTCAACTACGATAGACTTGGTTCTTCTCACTAGGTCAGTGATTCAAAGGAATCCCTATAGACTTTTGTGGTGTTCTCTTCTTTAATATATAATGGTTCTCTCTGAGCAGGTTTCTTGGGGAGGTTTTCTGGAGGCAGCCTTAGTTTCAGTTAAAAGTAATAATCACTCCAAACGCAGCCAGGTGATAAAAGTATAGTCTTTTATTATCTCTTCCATTCTTATCTCCTTCACTTGGGGCTCTGCTAGTTTTCTGGAGGTCTCAGCTTTCTCCAGCCAGCACCAAGATGAAAATTGGAATGAATCTACCTACCAAAGGAAAGTCAGGAATTATATGAGCAAAATTACAAAAAAGTTTTCACACAAATAAAGTCAGACTTAAATAATTGGAAAAATATTAAGTGCTCTTGGATAGGCCGAGCGAATATAATAAAGATGACAATACTCCCTAAACTAATCTATTTATTTAGTGCTATACCAATCAGACTTCCAAGAAAATATTTTAATGATTTAGAAAAAATAACAACAAAATTCATATGGAACAATAAAAAGTCGAGAATCTCAAGGGAATTAATGAAAAAAAATCAAATGAAGGTGGTCTAGCTGTACCTGATCTAAAATTATATTATAAAGCAGCAGTCACCAAAACCATTTGGTATTGGCTTAGAAATAGATTAGTTGATCAGTGGAAAAGGTTAGGTTCACAAGACAGAATAGTCAACTATAGCAGTCTAGTGTTTGACAAACCCAAAGATTCTAAATTTTGGGATAAGATTTCATTATTTGATAAAAACTGCTGGGATAACTGGAAATTAGTATGGCAGAAATTAGGCAAGGACCCACACTTAACATCACATACCAAGATAAGATCAAAATGGGTCCATGACCTAGGCATAAAGAACGAGATTATAAATAAATTAGAGGAACATAGGATAGTTTATCTCTCAGACTTGTGGAGGAGAAAGAAATTTGTGACCAAAGATGAACTAGAGACCATTACCGATCACAAAATAGAAAATTTTGATTATATCAAATTAAAAAGCCTTTGTACAAACAGAACGAATGCAAGCAAGATTAGTAGGGAAGTAACAAACTGGGAAAACATCTTTACAATTAAAGGTTCTGATAAAGGCCTCATTTCCAAAATATATAGAGAACTGACTCAAATTTATAAAAAATCAAGCCATTCTCCAATTGATAAATGGTCAAAGGATATGAACAGACAATTTTCAGATGAAGAAATTGAAACTATTACCACTCACATGAAAGAGTGTTCCAAATCACTTTTGATCAGAGAAATGCAAATTAAGACAACTCTGAGATATCACTACACACCTGTCAGATTGGCTAAGATGACAGGAAAAAATAATGATGAATGTTGGAGGGGATGCGGGAAAATGGGGACACTGATGCATTGTTGGTGGAGTTGTGAACGAATCCAACCATTCTGGAGAGCAATCTGGAATTATGCCCAAAAAGTTATCAAACTGTGCATACCCTTTGATCCAGCAGTGTTTCTATTGGGCTTATACCCCAAAGAGATACTAAAAAAGGGAAGGGGACCTGTATGTGCCAAAATGTTTGTAGCAGCCCTGTTTGTAGTGGCTAGAAACTGGAAAATGAATAGATGCCCATCAATTGGAGAATGGCTGGGCAAATTGTGGTATATGAATGTTATGGAATATTATTGCTCTGTAAGGAATGACCAGCAGGATGAATACAGAGAGGCTTGGAGAGACTTACATGAACTGATGCTAAGTGAGATGAGCAGAACCAGGAGATCATTATACACTTCGACAACGATATTGTATGAGGATGTATTCTGATGGAAGTGGATTTCTCTGACAAAGAGACTTAACTGAGTTTCATTGGAGAAATGATGGACAGAAACAGCTACACCCAAAGAAGGAATACTGGGAAATGAATGTGAACTATTTGCATTTTTGATTTTCTTCCCGAGTTATTTTTACCTTCTGAATCCAATTCTCCCTGTGCAGCGGGAGAACTGTTCGGTTCTGCAAATATGTATTGTATCTAGGATATACTGCAACATATTTAACATATATAGGACTGCTTGCCATCTTGGGGAGGGGGGAAGGAAGGGGAAAAAACGAAACATAAGTGATTGCAAGGGATAATGTCGTGTAAAAATTATCCTGGCATGGATTCTGTCAATACAAAGTTATTATTAAATAAAATAAAATTAAAAAATAAATAAATAAATAAATAAATAAAGAGAATGAAGGGTGAATCAGTTGGGGAGTGGCTGAACAAGCTCTGGTACAAGAATGTATTGTTCTATGAAAATGATGAACAAGCTGATTATAGAAAGACCTAGGAAGATTTAGATGAACTGATGCTGAGCGAAACAAGCAGAACCAGGAATACATTGTACACAAAAGCAGCAAGAACGTGTGATTTTCAACTACGATAGACTTGGTTCTTCTCACTAGGTCAGTGATTCAAAGGAATCCCTATAGACTTTTGTGGTGTTCTCTTCTTTAATATATAATGGTTCTCTCTGAGCAGGTTTCTTGGGGAGGTTTTCTGGAGGCAGCCTTAGTTTCAGTTAAAAGTAATAATCACTCCAAACGCAGCCAGGTGATAAAAGTATAGTCTTTTATTATCTCTTCCATTCTTATCTCCTTCACTTGGGGCTCTGCTAGTTTTCTGGAGGCCTCAGCTTTCTCCAGCCAGCACCAAGATGAAAATTGGAATGAATCTGACTTGCCTCTGAGAGAGGGTTCTGCTGAACTGACTGACTGGCTCACTGAAGCTCTTTTTATGCTCAGTGTAAAAGGATGACTCCTCCTCGGAGAGAGTGGGATCATGGGATCTGAGAGTGGTATAAAAAAAAATAATGACATCAACTAAACTTAAATAGAAAAATCAGCATTCTGTTCTCTTGGAAGACTTTTGCTTATATTTTTTTCTTAATGGATAAAAAAATTTTTGGTAGACTCAAAGAGACTCTGATGGTAGAGGAGAATGATTGGACAGTGGATGATGGAATAAGAGTCCTCAATTGACCTCCCTAGGCTAGGAATGTTTCTAACATGAGGTCAGATTTAAGAAGAGTTATAATGTCCTAATTTTTGGCTCATCCTACACAGATTTTTTTCTTATTGTAGACTCCAGGAATGTGTGTGCTTACTTAAAAATAAGAATTTGAATATTGCCTCTAAATATACCAGGCATTCTGCACAAGCATTTAAACACAAATCAGACATCAATTAAATTCAGTTCAGCCACTATTAAGGACTCATTGTGGAATGGATAAAGCATTGGTTTTAGTCACTTATTAGCTGTATGAGCATGAATAAATCAATTAATTTCACTTAGCCTCAGGTAAATCTGCACCAATGGAGGTAGGCCATTAACAATAAAATTTATGCATTGATATTTAAATATAAGACCAACTGTTGGGCCTTTATTTATTTAATATTTAATTAATTAATATTTAACTTAATTATTAAATTAATTTATAATTTATTATTATAATAAATAATATTTATTTAATATGTAATAACATAAATAATATTATTAATAATAAAATATAAATAGATAAAATTATTATAAAATTGATTAAATTAATAAATTAAAAGTTCATTTAAAAATTAATATTTAACTATAAGAACAACTGGGACCCTACATCATCTCTCATTTTGTTCAGAAATCCCTCTTCTCTGGACCAGGGTTGTGTATGAATTCAGTCCTTAAAAAGCCTGGCTATCTAATTTATATTCTCTGGCTCTTTAAACCCCCCAACTTGGAACCCTGGGAGAAATTTCTTAAAACTTCAGTTTTGTCTCATGTTGAGGATCTCTCCAAAGCAAAGAATAGAAAGGTACTCAGGATACATTGCAGATCAGCTATTTCTTTCTTCTACACAAAAGAAATACTAAATATTGATACAACCTACAAGGGCGCATTGATAGAGGAAAAAAAACAAACCTATCATCTAATAATATAATAATTGTCAAACTCTCAGAAAGCTGATACAGCAAGATGTAATGCAGTTTTCAAGACGGCTAAATAGGACTTTACATTTCACCTTGATTTTGTACTGACCAACAATTTTCTCCAAGTCCATATCTTTTGGCAAGACAAGCTAAGGGTTGACTTCCTCCCCCTGAGAATAGTTATTTACTCTGCTTTTTTTTTTTTTTTACCTTCCCCCACCCCATTCAAACAAAACAAGAACAAAAGGTCAAGAATCTCAAGGATAATCATGAAAAAAAGTGGAAGGAAGGGGTCTATTGGTACCAATCTTAACTGTATTACAAAGTAATAATTCTGAAAATAACTTGGTACAGGTTGAAAAAAGAAAAGCCTATCACTGGAAGAGATTAAATATACAGCATGGAGAAATAAATAAACACAGAATCATAAAAATCAGATACCAATTACCATACTCACTATCTATCAAAAATTTGAAACATTTGATAGCAGTTTGGTGGAAATTTAGTTTTGACCATCACTTCACAACATATACATACACACAGAAAAAAAAAAAAATAACTTGAAATGATCATATGTCATATAAACAAATTTGAGGGAAAAAATTACCTTTTCTTACTAAAATTACCTTTCCATTTATTTTTTTTCCTTTTTTTTCCCCCTATGGATAAGGAAAGAATTCATGACTACACAAATAATAAAATGGATAACATTGATTACATAAAATCAAAAAATTTTGCACAAACAAATCTACCATAGGAAAAATTAGAAGGCCAATAGATTATTGGGGGGGGAGGGGAAATCTTTGTAGCAAGTTTCTCTCATAGAATTCTCATTTTCAAGCTATATAAAGAACTGGTTCAAATCCATGAGTCTAAAATCCTTTCCCCAATAAATAGTCAAGTAGTCAAAGAAATTTAAGTGTAGTTTTCAAAGAAAGAAATCCAAGTTATTCACAATAATATGAAAAATACTCCATATCACTAATAATTAGAGAAATGAACAATATAACAACTTTTAATTTCTTTAGAATTTCAGATCCTATTCGATTTCTAAAATGACCAAAAAAAAAATGACAAATGTTGGAGGTACAGTGAGAAAATAAGCATATTCATGAATTATTGGTGGAGATCCATGAATTGGTCCAAGAATTCTGGAATGCAATTTAGAACTTTGCCCAGAATATTACGAAACTGTGCAAGGCCTTGCCACAATATCGTTATTAGGTCTGTATCTCCAAAGAAGTCAGAGAAAGAGAAAAATAATTATGCTTATGAAGATACACATAGCAGCTCTTTTCATGATAGCCCAAAATGGGAAACTAAGGGAGCATTAGGGAATACTTAAAAAAAATTGTAGGATAAATATAATAAAAGATTATGTCATAATAAATGACAAAATTGATATTTTAAAGGGAATTGGGAAGAACTTTATGAGTTGATATAATTAGCAGGACTAGGGAAATAACATATAATGATAACAACATTATTGAGAAAAACAACTTTGAAATACTTTAGAACTCTGATAAATGAAATAATAAATCACAAGTCCAATAGAATAAAAGTAGAACATGACATGCTTCCCAACAGAAAGTCAATGAATTTAAATTGCAGAAAGAAGCATATAGTATCAGACATGGCTTAAGGTAGAAATTTGTTTAACTGTACTATGTAGTTATGAATGAAGAAATTTATTTTTCAGGTTGAAAATAATTTACTCAAGGGAGGGGCATAGTGGGAAGGACAGATTAATTTCAAAAATTCATGTTACTTGAAAAATAAAAATAATAAACCATTTAAAACAAGAAAATCAAAGCAAAAGAGACAGAATAACAGGAGTTCTAAATCCCAAATGGGAGTAATTGCCATAGGTATGGGGATAAATGAAAAGATCACCTGCTTCCCTTCTGAATACCTCCAAGAAAGGCCTAAGACAGGAAAAGAAAGGAGAAGTAGAGAGTAGAGCCCTCTCTTTTTAAAGTCAACTAAGTTAGAGATTCTTCTTGATTAATGGTCAACAATGAGATCACTTTATAATTCCAAAGAAGCCAAATTTTTTAGCACTGAGTTATTTCCTGTAAAGTGGCCAGGGTACAAGTTAAGTACTTTATGAAGATTTCTCCAAACTAATCTCCATTACCAATGTATTGATGTAGTCACCTTTAAAAAGTTTGATCAGATAAAGAGATAAAAACTGAGTAATAGGCTAGGAAAATGAGCAGACAACAAAATATGTTTCTGACTGTTGAAAGTTATTATGGTGACAAAGAAGATCAAAACATGCACTTAGAATATGATAAAAAAAAAAAAAAGTCAAAGCTCCTACATCCAAAGCTTCCAAAAAAAAAAAAAAAAAAAAAGAATTAAGCTCAAGGCATGGAAGAGTTCAAAAGGGATTTTGAAAATCAAGTGAGAGAGATAGAGGAAAAATTAGGGAAACAATTGATAGAGGTGCAAAAGGAAATACAAAAAACTAAAGAAAAATGTTTATTAAAAAAAGGAAAATTGGTCAATTGCTAAAGGAGGTACAAATGCTCACTGAGAAAAATAATTCCTTAAAAAATAGAATTGAGGAAATGAAAGCTAATGGCTTTACAAGAAATCAAGATACAATAAAGCAAATACCAAAAAGAAAAAAAAAATGTGAACTATCTCATTGGAAAAACAACTGACCTGGAAAATAGATCCAGGAGAGATAATTTTAAAATTATTGGTGTACCTAAAGATAATGATCAAAAATAGAGCCTGGACACCATCTTTCAAGAAATTATCAAGGAAAATTGTCCTGATATTCTAGAACCAGAGGGTAAAATGAAATCGAAAGAATCCACTGATCACTTCCTGAAGGAGATCCCAAAATAAAAAGGCTGATCAGTGTCTCTTTTGATGAACTCAATAAGCTCACTAATCAAATTGATGTAATTACAGGGCATGAATTTTTTGGTTTGGTGGCATCTGAGGGACACCTTGTCATGGCGTATAAGTTGATAGAATTGATGCAATGCTTATAGGACACAGGGAACTCAGTGTGTTTGACACTGAAATTTGAAAAGATAGATGCTTGTTGAAGAAATTCTTCTCCATTTTCCCCGTGTTGAATAAAAGCAAGTTAGCAACTCTTTTCACATTCTCTTTCTACAGGATTTCTTTTTTTTTTTCTTTTACTAGTTCAGAAGATAGATTGGTATGTAGTATAGAAGACCTTCCTTCTGTTTGAAGGGTGAGGACCTGAGAATGGTAGGATCTATGTCCATGCAGTTTCCTCTCCCAGGAGTACTTGATATTAACTTGCAGCAGAAAAACATGGCAGAAGTAGATAGATATGTGTTCTCATGTGACCTGAGAGAAGAAATCCCACATGTACGTTCCCAACTCAACAGATGGTCACAGCTGAGTGTCTGATAGATTTTTCACAGAAACAAATGGCAGACAAACACGTTGGAATATCCAACATCCAAGAGAATCTTTTATAGACAATATTCATGAATATCAGCTCCTGTGTAGGAGAAGAGGGATAGCATCTTCCTGGAATCTAGCCCTTTAGTCATAAAAAAGATTTTCTGGGAAGTGTCTCATAGGTAATTCCAAGTTTGAGAGTTTGGTGATCATATATTCTATAGAGTAAATGATATTTCTTGATGCAGTATGCTTTCTGGAGAAAGATCAACCACCTACTCCATAAGTGGGTGCACCATACTACACCCTATTTGAAGATAAAAGCAGTGAATTACACAGACCATGGTACTGTATGCATGTCCATTTTCAAAGAGAACAAATGACCACTGAATATAATTCTTCTGAGAATAGTGAGAAAGGAATTCTTTATTGTGTATCTCTCAAAGTATATTTACCTTCCGGGGGAGTCTAATGCAAAGGGTGGAATTATGTGTTCTGGGAAGACTATGTAAGACTCGATGAGAAAGAAGGATTCATTAGAATGCCCAAGTGTTACCCTGATAGCAATCCCCAAGTTCCTTTTTTGAGAGGAGGGGAGGCTATTAAGCTAACTGAGTGTCTATGTGTCTTCTGTGTCTGTTTATGGGTTAATATTAATGTCTTTTGCATTTTTTGTGGGGTAAAATAAAGGTTGTCCTGTACTTAATAAGCATTTAGTACCCACAGAGCAGATATGGGAACAAAGGTTCCCTTTTACCCATATTTGGGGAAACCTAGATGCAAATTATACCCTGAGGATATTCAGAGATTTTCTTGGAGAAACTCTGGGTACAGGCAATGAGCCAAAAAGAGCAAGTGATCAATCCCCTTTGGGGTAAAGTCACCTGAACCAGACAAAGGTCCCTGTGAGCACAGAAATCATTATGGGGGAAGGGAGGAGGAGGAGGCCCTAGGCCACAGTGACATATTTATGAGCAAGGCATAGAATTATTCCTATGAGCCTTGTATGACTTATAGATATACCTGCATTTCTGTGAACCATTCTACATCTCAGTCCTTGAAATTGATTGTCTTCACAAGACTTTATAATTTAATCAACAAATTGCCAGATAGAGTACACTACTTGGAAAGCAAGGGAATTTGGGACATCAGAGAAATTGAAAGACTGAGAAACTGATGTAACCTCTGGAATAATTCAATCTGATCTGACTGAGACCAAGGGAGGCTCCATACTTCTTGCCTTATGACCTAAAGTCATTGAAGAACTTTATTATCATAAAGTATCTGAAATGTTGTTCTTTTAATTTCAAGGTCATAAAATCTACAAACTGTTAAAAAGACAAAATACATTATACCATTTTCAGTCTTTGCTAAGGTTCAGAATTAAAGTTAATCTTTACTAGAAGATTCCAACATGCTCTTCCTTGCATGACCTTTCATGGTCTATTAAAGTGGGAAAATAGAAATGCTCTTTCCTTTTGAAAAAAAAATTGAATTATCAGAGACAAGCACTATAGGGAAACAACACCACTTTAGGAGTATACTTGAAATAATGTTCTTTTTATAAGGTCAGAATTTTTATCTTTCAAAACACCTTAAAATTTTATATAATATTTGGTTAAAAAAAAAAAAGCAATGTTCTGCATTAGAAATTCAAAAAATGTCATTGGAAAAGGATTAGAAGAAAGATCAGGTGGGGGAGAAGAGGGGGAGAGAGGGGGAAGAAGCCTGAAGGAGAGGTCAAGAGGACCAAATTTTAATCCTTCTGTTGTTCACTATCAGTGCAACTGTGCAAATCACTTACTTAACTGGACCTTAGTTTCCTCATTTATAGACTGAGAATACTTTTCTAGATGATTTTGAAGATCCTTTCTAATTCTGATATCCTAGAAATTACATGATATCCTCACACACAGAGAAGATATTCTACTTCCCATAGTTTCCTCCTGACCTTAAGTTCCTTAGCCTTTAGCTACTAAATGCTTATTCATCAAGGAAGAAAAATATGTAATCCTAATTGATTTGAAGTGGATTTCAGCAATTCACCTTCAAGTTCAAATATTCACATTCAAAGAGAATGTAGGAGTTCCCTCTTTGCATTAGAAAATAAGTCAGAGTTGTCTGACTGTTCTATCTCTTCTCTCTACATAGTCCCAATTACTGGATATTCATGGAGTTGAGACAACTACAGCAATCAGAAGGAATTAGTTGACCCAAATGAGCAGTCCTCAATGTGGAAGGGAAGAGGAAAAGACACAACCCCACATAGGAGAGACAGAGAGCCTGAGACTGTTGTTGAGGAGTTTGAAGAACAGAAAGAGGATGGAGGACCAGACATCCCCCTCTAGGGGCAAGACAGAGAAGTTGGGGCATTGGTTCTGTAGTGGCCAGTTTGAAGAGGGAGCTTTCCCCAGTGTTATTATCTGGTAGCTTTCCATTTTAACTCATTAATCTTCTTAATTAAAAGCTAAACTCTGTTTTTCTCTGCTTCTGAAAGACTAAATTATTGTAAGCACCAGGAATTTAGTGGGGAAAAACTCACCCCATTCTAGTTAGAACTCTGGGTAGGGGTGAGAGAAAAGGTAATATCCTAGAAAGAACCCTGAATAGAGAGAGGAAAAATACTCATTCTCTCATTCTTCCTCCCTTCCTCCCTCTTTCCTTCTCTCTCTTTGTATTTCTCTGTCTCCCTGTCTCTGTCTCTGTCTATCTGTCTGTCTTTTTGTCTCCCTCCATCTGTCTCTCTGTGTGTTTTTCTCTGTGTTTCTCTGTCTCTGTTTCTGTATGTCTCTCTGTGTCTTTCTCTGTCGCTCTCTGTCTCTGTGTGTCTGTCTCTCTCTGTTTTCTCTCTCTCTGTGTCTCTCTGTTTCTCTTTTTTTTCTGTCTTTCTCTCTGTCTGTCTCTCTCTCCCTCCCTCCAGCTGTCTCTCTCTGTATTTTTCTCTGTGTTTCTCTGTCTCTCTCTCTGTCTCTCTTTTTTTCTCTTTCTGTCTGTCACTGTCTCTATCTGCCTCTCTCTCTCTCTCTCTCTCTCTCTCTCTCTCTCTCTCTCTCTCTCTCTCTTTCTCTCTCTCTCTTTGTGTATGTGTATGTGTATCTGCCTGTCTGTCTCTTTTACACACACATAATCAAGCATCTCAAAGCAATTTTTTTACCAGGAAGAAAGGAAGAAGAGAAACTTTGCTCAACCTAATGAAATTAAATTCTTGACTCATGCCATCCTTTTCAGAATCGAGTGATTGTCAGTGAATAAGTCATCCTGAAGGCATTGGCACAAGACAGACTTCTGACTGTTCTTATTTCATGACCATTAGTGCAGACCCACGTGAGTATTCCCAACATCCACATTACTCTGTGTTAACACATTTAACCGATGACCTTCGCTATGTTGCTTCTTTAATACCAAATTGACTTACAGCCTTATCCATTAGATTTAAATACTTGGATGATTCATCATTTACAGTAAGTCTATTAGAGAGGTTACACTGCAAAATTCACAATTGTCTGCATAGCACGCCTGCCTGGAAGTTAAGTATGGGAACGGAAATTGAAGCCGAGAGATTCCTACCCATGGCTTGAAATTGAAACTTAGACAGTATGACAAACATCTGAGCCCGAAGCCGGAGAGGGAAGAGGCATCTGTCACATGTTTTGCATAGTTTACTCTAATAATAGTCTCAGATTGTTTCTGAGGGGAGACTAGTGCCTTTTTTCATGAGGAAAAACCTTGCATGTGACAACACATGAAAAACACTGGCATTTTTCCTTCTTTCTCCTTCCTCCAGACTCCTGATCTTAAGGCTCGCCACATCGCTTAGCAGGTGCGTGTCCCAAATGTTGGCTTTGTGCCGGTTAAATATAGTCCCGAGCCAGGAGCATGTTCAGCAGTGGGCTAGAACTTACAGATGTGATCCCACTAATAGTAAGTGAGCTCATCCTTGGTGCGGAGGTTTATTCATTTGGGAGAGAATAATGAAAGTGATATAGTCATTACATCATCTTTTCCTGTACATTATTCTCCCCCCAGCTAATAGGGAGAGCAGGCTGCTGTGTCAGTCCTAAGCCATCTTGTGTTCCTGCTTAACAGAAAGACACAAACCTAATCTGGGGACTCTCCTGATTCAAGTTATTTGGGAGGTATTCTTTGATGATTTAGATACTAAGAAGCATGAGCTGGACTTTGTGGCTTGGAATTGCCTGAATCAGTGTGCCCTGTTTCTCTGGGCATTTGATATATATATATATATATATATATATTTTTTTTTTTCTCAGAGGCATCCCTTTCTCCTTTTTCCTTTGTAGGGATTTTTTATTTCCCCCAAATGGCCACTGGAGAGGAAAAACGACTCAGTTCTAGACATATGGAGACTTCTGAATAATAGAATAAACTTGTTTAAAAAATGCTCATGAGATCATGTCTTGATATATCTAAGTGGCTCATTACCTACCAGACTCCGACTCCAATGTACGGTGTATTTATAAGCAACGGAGCAGAGAAGGACACCAAAAGTATCTTTAGGTTGTACAAAGAGCAGGAAGAAACCTTATATGGAAGATTGGTATTTCCTAGAGAAATCGTTTGACTTTCACTATTTTGTTCATTATTGAATATTTGTTTAGGTAATATTTGCATAGGTACTCTATAAACAATATCTGTCTCCATTGGGTTTCCCTATCTCTTTAAGGCTAAACTCAAGAGCTTTCTCCTTTAAGAGATCTTTCTGAGTTTTCCAAATATGAATTATCCATCTCCCAAAATGACTTTGCATATGCTTTGTTTGGATTCAAGAGAATAATAAATTCAAAATTTATTTATCAGTGTGTACATTCTGCCCCCATCCCCATCCATAGAAAACTGTAAACTCCTAAGGATAAGGATTGTTTCATTTCCATTTTTCCATTCTAGAAAGGAAAATTTATAGCTTCTTGCTGGGTTTTTAAATCCACTTTGTCTTTCTCCAATTCTTTGTTTTCATAGAATCACAGACCAATAAGAGCAGAAGTGTAGTTGTACCAACAGTAATGATAAAGCTAATGTCCAGTTAAGATTTTTCTTCAAAAGGAATAAATTATTTCAATGAACATTCTTATCTTCACAATTCCCTGGATCATATGAATTTTCTTCCCAATGATCAAAAGCTATTCTTGGCAATAAACACATTTGCCCTTTGATGTCACCAGCACAACTTCTCCACGTGAAATGGTGTATGATATGGATTTGAATTAAGAATATTGACTAATGCTAGCCCAGAAACAATGTCAAAGATAGAACGACTCTATCACCTCCTGTAAGTGATTCTCCTTATTAGCTTTCTCTATGACTTCAAAGACAATATAATAGTTATGTTGTGATATAATGAATTATTCAAAATACAAATTTCTTTCTCAAATGACACAAGCCCCCATTTTTCTTACAGATTCATCTCCCCATAAGTCTGAATCACAAAGTCATGTTATTATGGTTGTTAAATCATTTCAGTCATATTTTACTTCCTAAGATCCTATTCGGGGTTCTCTTGGCAAAGATACTGGAGTATCTTCCTTCCCCATTTCTTTCCCCAACTCATTTTATAGATGAGATAAACAAACAGGGTGAGGTGACTTTCTTAGAGTCACATAGCTAGTAAATGTCTAAGGCCAAATTTGAATTGAGTTCCTTCTTACTTCAGATACAGTGGATATCCATTGCATATAAGATTAGATAAATTAGTGTTAATGGCTAAGCAGTTTTTAGCAACATCAAATAGCATCAAATAACTCAGATGTTGAAATGGTGCGTGAAAATCCTCGATAATTGAATTTTTCTTTATTTTTACTCTCTCTTATAAGGAGATTGGAAAGAAAAGAGATGGATATTTAGACCTTGGGTAGGAATTTCACCAGCACTTCGGTCAGAGGAAACATGGAGAAATAAGATGTGTGTTGGACTTCATTTGCTCTCACCAGCCATAGCTGTCTGTCTCCAGTCTACTCTCAGATTAAGCAGTATCTTGTGCCTTGCCACTCTCATGAGCCCTCATTTTTCTTATGGATTCACCTTTCTCTTAATCTGAACCACCAAAGTCATATCATGGTTATTGAGTCGTTTCGGTCACGTCCAACTCCCCATGGTCCCATTTGGAGCTTTCTTAGCAAAGATACTGAAACGGTTTTCTATTTCCTACCCCAACTTATTTTACAGATGAGAAACTAGGGCAAATTGGGTGACATGACTTGTCTAGTTACACAGTTAGTAAATGATTGAGGCTACTATGCTCCTAATTGTTCCTCACATCTAGTCTTGCTGCTCTCCTTTGTTTAAAGAGACTGAACAGGTCAGTGAGCTGTTTTTCTATTCCTTGCTGGACTTGGCAAAAGAAACATGGAAAGAAATGAAGCTTGTAGTCTTTTTTTTTTTTCCACTTTGTTGTCATCCAGCCCTCAAAACTGGAGTAGAAAAACTCTTCCAAACCACCAGAAGCAGAAAGATGGAGCTCTCCCATGTAACCATGAACATTCTAGCACACCAAATCTCTATGTCCTGGAGAGTTACACTTTCTCACAAAAACATGGAATGATGTGGAAGGAGGTTGTCAGCCATATATACACAGTGAGTGCATCAAAAAAAGTGCCACTGATATAGCCTACTAATCTCTACTTTTGGTTCTTGTGCTTTTTTTTTTTTCCTTCTCTTGTTCTATTGGTGCATTCTGCACCTTTCCTGTCTTCCCCCTACTGATTTTCATCAATAAGATAGGGAAATCTCAGGATCTAACGCTTTCACATCTTATTTCAGCATAAACACAGCTTCTTCCGTTGCAAATCTATATTTTTCCAGGGATGAAAAACATTGGGAAGCACTGAACAGTGAGAAGTAGGTGGCTCAATACATTTTAGGATTCAGCAAGCATTCATTAAATGCTTAACTATGTGCCAGGTACTAATGCTAAATGTTTGGGAATACAAAGAAAGGCAAAAATGGGGTCCTGGCCCTCAAAAGCTTTGTTCTATAATGGAGGATAACATAATACACATGTAACTTGGTACATAAGTATATGAAATAATATAAAGGAATCTCAACCCCATCCCCATCTTTAGATACTTTCATGAAAAAATCAGAATCTTTAGAGAAGTGAATGATGAGAGGAGGGAAGAGTCTAATCAGTAAGTTATGGTTAGAAATCAAGATATTTGAATTTTCATCCTAATTCTAGAACTAAGTAAATGAGTGATAACTTGGCTATTGACCCAATTTCTTTTTTATCTCTAGTTTCTTTGTAAAATATGAAGAGTTGTACTTGCCTTTCCTTCCTCTGACAGTTATTATATAAATCAGATAATTGAACATATTTTAAAATGCTTTGAAAAAACTTTATTTTATAAATTTGGAGCTCAAATACAGTTTACCTTCTCAAGAACTATATTACTCATTTAAATATATTTTTAATTTATTTTTTCTGAATTTAAATACACCAAAAAAAATTTCTATTTACAAAGTAGAACAGAAAGAGGATTTTATGTAAAATTCCAGCTCTTTTTCACATACAGCTTGCTTTTTTAAAAGGCATATAATAAATTCAACATGTTAACTTCAAGACTGTCCTGCTTATCCATTTCTCATTCTGTTGTTTTGTGAATTTTATTTTTATATTTTTTAATCTACCTTCTTGTACATTTAAAAAAAATTCAATGACATCTTTTCTTTTGTAACTGGTGTGGGGGGTGGGGGGTGGTAAATGAAGCCCCAGTCTTTGTAGCATTCACAAATGTGGAGGTTTGGTGAGCCTGCTTCTGGAAGTGAACAAAGATTATGTGGACTAGGAGGGTCAGGCTTATCTGAGAACATTCTCCTATGCATTCACTGAAGGGTAAAGAGTCTTTCTATTTTTTTTTTTTCCTGAGGCAATTGGGATTAAGTGACTCACCCAGAGTCACATAGTTAGGAAGTGTTTGAGATAAGATTTGAACTCAGTTCCTCCTGACTTCAGGACTGGGGCCCTATCCACTGCACCACCTAGCTGCCCCAAGTAAAGAATCTTTTACTCTTTTACATTGACTTCAGATGGAAGTGAAGAGTGTCTACAAAAAAACTCCAAGAAATTTCTTTTTTCTTCCTCCTCTTCCTCCTCCTTTCTTCTTCTTCTTCTTCTTCTTCTTCTTCTTCTTCTTCTTCTTCTTCTTCTTCTTCTTCTTCTTCTTCTTCTTCTTCTTCTTCTTCTTCTTCTTCTTCTTCTTCTTCTTCTCCTTCTCCTTAGCTTTCTTTTTCACCTTCTCCTTCACCTTCTCTTCCTTCTTCTTCTCTTTCTGAGGTAGCCAGAGTTAAGTGACTTGCCCAGTCACAATCTAGTAAGTGTCAAGTGTCTAAGGCCATATTTAATCTCATGCCCTCTTGACTCTAGAGTCAGTAGTCAATCCACAGCACCACCCAATTGTTCCTCAGTTTCCTCTTACTGGCCTCAAATGCATACACTATTCTCTAGAATTGGCAGAGGGGTAGGGTGGGGTGGAGAAGTTCCCTTCCTTGACATTTGGGTGACCAATGGATGCCTAGCCTCATGGCTAGGTCTGAAATGAGGCCATTTCTTGTTTGTGTCTTCTTTCCTTTGGTATAGGACTTTTTGAGATTTTGATAGATAGATGTCCAGATAAATGGCCAGCAACTAAGCTCACCAGTAACCTGTTCAAACCAGCCCAATAGTGAGTTTAAGTAGAAGCCCAGTTGCCATGAGCTGCCAACAAGAGTGTGGAGGTGTGGAGCAGCACCTTGGCTATGACACATTAAGAAGTAAGGAGGAGGAAGATATCCAGCTTGGGCCATGATTAAGGAAGTCCTAAAGAGTATGGGTGAATGGGAAATAAAGAGAATAAAGAGAAGGAGAAGAAGGGGGGAAAGGAAGAGGAGGAGGAAGAAGACAAGGAGAAGAAATAGTACTCTCTTTAAATGGAGGTGTTAGGAGGAACTCTCCATTCAGAAAAATGTCAGAAACAAAGGGAACTGATAAGTTGTAAATGCCAAGGTTGTGATCCTGAAGGATGATAAGATTCCTGGGGCAAGGGGGAAAGCTAATTAAAAAGTTGTTGCATGTTACGTTATTTTTCTTATTTATTCATTACTGGTTACATTAATAGTGGGACACTAATAGTAGGAAGCAGCTAAGTGATTTGTTGGCTAGAGCTCTCTGACCTCAGACCCTTACTAGCTGTGTGACTCCAGTATTTTTGCCAAGAAAACCCCATAAATAATGTTGACATCTGTGAAATTGTGACATCAGTGAAAAAAATTCACTGGTATCAGTGATTTTGAGCAAATGTGGCAATTGATAGTGAAAATACTGGAATGGAAGTTAGAGCTGATATCATGAGAAAAATCTCATTGCCTCTCAGAGCTGCTCCTAGAAGCTCAAGGAATAGATGTAGATGCTATTTGGGGATCCAACTTGACAATTCATGGGAGTTGGATTGTGGGGAGAGTAGGTAGAAACTTCCTACATTTCTTTTTCCAATCTATAACTACTTCTCCTTTTCCTTTGATCTGTTAGGGCCAAAGTTCTGGTCCTAACTTCCCAGTCTTCTTACATTTTACTCCTTCTTACATATTCCCCCATCCACTGACACAGGCCTCCTTTTGTTTCTTTGAACATAACACTCCATCTTTTGATTCTAAGCATTTCCTTTTGTTTTTCTTTCTTTCTTTCTTTGGCTGCTGACTGAAAAGTGTTTGAAGCAATTAGCCAAAATGTTAAAAAAAAAAAAATGGAGATGGAAATCAAGTCTGCATCTCCTAGCATTTCCTAGTATAAACAGATAATGTGTTCTACATTCCCCAAAGGAAATCCGTCCCAGAATCTGGAGTCTGGCCCCCAACCTATGGCAGGGGACAGAGGGGAATTGTTTTTGCAAGGAGATTAACAAATATTAGAACCCTGGGATCTTCAAGATGCGGGAGACAAACCTTCAAGGTCAACTAATCTCCCTGAAGCTGGGAGCCTTTCTATAGTGTCCCTGCTGGATATTCATTCAGCCCTGCCTGAACAATGGCTGGTTTAAAGATTTGTGAACTTAGCACTGTGCTGGACATTTTACAGGAAGTTCAAAGGAGTAGGAGTTACATTTTATGCCGTTGGGGTGTCAAGAGTGTAACTGAGTGGCAGGACAGTATAATGGAAAGAGCTCTAGATTTGGAATCCAAACACCTACATTAGCTTGGAAAAGAAAGGATTTAGCAAGGGACATGGCTACTGTTGGCAAGTGTTTTTAGAGCTCTTCTGTGAAAGAGAGATTATTTAAGATCAGAATGAGGATCCATGAATGGAAGCTGCATACAGGCAGGTTTAGGTTCAGTATAAGGGACAATTCAGCAGTGGTTTGATGGGCTGACTAATATTAGGGGATGAGTTCTTTAAATGTAAGCATTTTCACTGGCTGTCCACCATTCCTGGAGTACTGGAGTGCCTTCTCAACTCTACCTCTCACCTTCCCAGGCTTTCTTCAAGTTCCACTTTCTGCACTTTCCTAAGCTGCCATAATGATTACCCTTCTATAGATCTTATTTGAACACAATCTTTTGCATGTTGTCTTCCTCATGAAACTGTGAGTGCTTTGAGGACAAGGATTCTCTTTTACCTTGTTTTCTAACCCCAGTGCTTACCACAGTTCCTGACACAGAGAAGGTACTTAATGAATTGGTACCATTCTTAATAATATAGTCAGGTAAGTAGCAAGGTAGAGCACAAGCTCTGAAGACAGAAGGATGTGAATTCAAATCTAGTCTCAGATATTTAGTAGCTATGTGACCCTAAGCAAGTCTCTTAACTCCCATTGCCTCCCCCCAAAAATAATGGTACTTAATGACTATCCAATGTGTCTTTAAGCAAATAGGAACATTCATTTGTGTTGTACAAAGAATGTCATTTTCCCTAGAAACAATTATGCCCTACCATTTTTAATTATATGTTCTGGTTTCACCAGTGTTGACTATTCTGATAAGTGTTTCATATTTTACAGTAATATGTCAATAACAGGATTTTGTCTCAATTCTTCTTTTAACGGTATTGTTTTAAACCATTTTGCCTTAGTTCTCTTCTTTCAGCTCTGTCTTTTCCATTATGAATCAGTTAGAACCATGACCTCTGTGTAACCAAAATAACATAGCAAAAAAACACAAAATTTTAAGAACTGGGTTAATAAAAACAATTAATATCCTGTGGGAAAGGGTAAGGGGCAGGAATTAGGGTACATAGAACATCTGTGTAACTGAAAATGGAGAATAGGCATGGAGAACAGACATCTTCAAATAGCCTTCTACCACGGTGAACAATGGAAGGATGTTCGTATGTTCTCTGTGACTGGACCCCTACAACCCCCAATCCTGACTTTTGGGATTCAACATTGCCTGAAACAGAAAGTCTTTCCCTGAACATCTTAGTCACTATCAGGGAATGACATCTACTCAAGGGAATGTGGCTCAAAGTGTTGTATATTTATTCTGACTATGTAAGACTGCAGACACAGACACAGTGGCAGAGTTACATTTGGTCTTAAACAGAGAATCACGTGTTCTCCATTTTCTATAAATGATTCTATTGATGTGAGCTTAGGAATTCTACTATTACAGGCTGTCTGGTCCCCTTTTCCCCCTGCTGTATTTAACTGATACTTTAACTTCAAGCATTGCTACTAAAGAACGTCACTTGCCTTAGTTTTCTTTATAAAGAACAGCCAAAGAGCTTCTTCTTCTAAAATATATTTTCACAGAATCACAGGATCTGAATCCAAGCCAGCAAGCATGTATTAATTGCCTTCTATGTGCGAAGCACTGTGCTAAGAGCCAGGAATGCAAAAACAAAACAAAAATAGCCCCTCCTCTTAAAAAGTTTGCTCAGACTTGGAAGAAATCTCAGAAACCATCAACTCCAATCCATGTCTGAAGAAGAATCCTGTCCATATCATAGGCAAATAAGGGGTCATCTGGCCTTAGTTTGAAGACCACTAGGGGAGAGGACCTTTCACTGGGATGGCCTAAGGTAGCCCATTCTGTTTTTGGATAACTAATTATTTGAGAAGATGCGGTGGATAGGATGCCAGGCCAAGAAGACCCATGTTCAAATGCAGTCTCCAACACTTGTGACTGTGATCCTGCGCAAGACACTGAATCCCATTTGCCTCAGTTTCCTCATCTGTATAATGAGCTGGAGAAGGAAATGGGAAACCAGTCTAGTATCTTCTCGAAGAAAGCCCCAAATGGGGCTACAGAGTATCAGACTGAACAGCAACAGTTACCTCTTACATAAAGCTAAAATCTATCTCTCTACAATCCATACATTATTTCTAAGTGCCCTGGTCTCAGGAGTCAAACAGGAAAAGATTTCCTGCAACTGAAGTTCATTATCTGAGATCTTTCACCATCCTGGCTGTCCTTCTATGGATACTCCCCAGTTTACAAATTCTTCATACTTCTTAAACTCTAGTGCCCAGAACCAAACAGACCCGAACTCCAGAAGAGTTCTGACCAGGGTGGAGCACAACAGGAACATCACCACCTTAGTTCTGGACCCTAAGTAACTCAACTTAGCCTGGGTCCTGACTCTACTGGCTGCCCTACACACTATGGATTCATGCTAAATTTGTGGTCTACCTAAATTCACAGATGGTTTTCAGATGAGCTGCTATCTTGCTTAGAAGGCTTGAGAGTGAAGTACCAAATGGCTTCCTTCCTTCCTTCCTTCCTTCCTTCCTTCCTTCCTTCCTTCCTTCCTTCCTTCCTTCCTTCCTTCCTTCCTTCTTTGTTTCCTTCCTTCCTTCCTTCTTTCCTTCCTTCCTTCCTTCTTTGTTTCCTTCCTTCCTTTATAGAGGTCAGAAATTAGATTTTTCACTCACCCTGAACCTGCTTGGTTTCAATTCCACAGAACAAGATGTTCCTGTACTGGATACTCCCCATCTCTTCCTTACCCCCTCCCAAGTTTTTCCCCACTCTCTTTTGTGTGTTGTCCTTCCCTTCCACTCCACCTCCTTTAGGTTATAAACTCCTTGAGGAAGGAACTTTCTCTTAACTGTATTCAGTAGCTTAGTACTTGATACATAGAAAGCACTTAAAAAATTATATGGATTAAATTGGAGTTGATGAAAAGGAAGAACAGCAATAGAATTGTCAAAAAATAAAATGCTATTGAAAAAAATTAAATGCACAGAAAAGAATAGGAAGTCAGAAGGAAATACAAACAAGCAGAATAATGTAAAAAGTTATTATATATAGTTGCAAGGAAAAGAAAATTATACATAATGGAGATTAACAGTTTCATGGATAGTACTCTTTTCTGTTTTACTTAATAAACAGAATGCTCATTTTATTTGCTAAGTTTAGAACAAGAAAAATTTAGAGATTTTTAAAGCTCTTCTGCAAATAATTATTAAATAGTTGCTCTATGTGATGGTCGGTAATGGTAAAGACACAAAGTTTAGATGAACATGGTACTGACTTCATGAAGTTTACAGTATCCTTGAAGAAGAGACAGAAATTATTATACAAATAACACATGATAAAAGAATGAAAGCATGAGCTATATGAAGTCAGCAGGAGAAAAAGAGGTATTCTTAAAGTCTACACTAGAGTAATAATAGCTATAGAGGTCAAAGCCAGTTAATGTAACCATGGACTCTAGTTCAATTGCACAACTCCTCTCATTGGTGGAGATTAGATGATTGTCCAGTATGCCCTGATTCTGTGGGGAATAAAAATCAAAAGAATTCTGGATCTCTTTGGTCTTCTGGCTTCCAGATCTTCCAAGTAAAGCCCTTGAAGGGAAAAACTCTGGGAAGAAGCTGACATTATTATAGAGGATCTGGTTTCTATAGACAACCTCAGTCATATTCCTATGTCCAACTTCTTCACTAGAGACTTCAAGAAATTTTCCTTGAATAGAAATCTGAAATTCTCTTTCTCTTAGTTGAATTGACATATCTCTCCTAGTAGAAGAATTCACTAGCTTTGTATTTTATCTAATATATGCTCATTTGAAGCATATGGAATTATGCCCAAAGGCTATCAAATTGTTCATACCCTTTGTTCCACCAATGTCTCTACTTGGTCTGTATCCCACAGAGATTGTAAAAAAAGGGAAAAGGACCGACATGTGCAAAAATGTTTGTAGCAGCCCTTTTTGTGGGGTAAGGAACTGGAAACTGAGTGGATACCCATCAGTTGGAGAATGACTGGATAAGTTATGGTACATAAATGTAATGGAATATTATTGCTCTGTAAGAAATGACCAGCAGGATGATTTCAGAGAGGCCTGGAGAGACTTACATGAACTGATGCTGAGTGAACTGAGTGGAACCAGGAGAATATTGTATATGGTAACAGCATGATTATATGGTGATCAATTTTGATGGACGTGGCTCTTTTCAACAATGAGATGATTCAGGCCAATTCCAATGATCTTGTGACCTTGTGATGGAGAGAGATCTGTGATTGAGTGTGGATTGCAACATAGTATTTTTACTTTTTTGTTGTTGTTTGCTTGCGTTAATTGTGGAAATATGCATAGAAGAATTGTACGTGTTTAATATGTATTAGATTACTTACCATTTAGGGGACAAGGTGAGGGAATGGAGGGAGAAAAACATTCGGAACTCACGGTTTTGCATGCTGAGTGTTGAAAACTATCTCTGCTTATGTTTTGAAAATAAAAAAATTAAAATAGATAAATAGCTTTAGTTTTTATTCACTTTCTGTGATACTTACATAACTGATATTTGGTAGGAAGTGAGTCAAGCCTTGGACATATATATTGGGGACACTCCTCTGTTAAGAAATAGTGATCAGTAATATAACTTGAATCTAGAAGTTTTCCTCAGACTAGCAAAATTTGGGGGGAGTGACTAAATATGATTCCAGCCTGCTACCCCCTGTCTGTAAAGAGCAGAGTGACCAGCGTCTGGCCTCAATCTCCTGCTCTCTTTCTGGAATCAAACTGGTCTTCCTAGATATAAGTGAGTAGAGGAGGCTCTTGAAAGATCTAGTCACCTTTTCCTGAGAGCCACATCTAGAAAATCCATGTGGGTACATAAAATTTACAAGGGCAAGACACAGTACCTTTACCTCACAGTAGCAGGGTTTCATGTGAAGGCTTACTGTGCCTACTCTGCAAGGACAAGCCAAGCTAAAATAAAGAGACTTTATTTTAAGTCTCTTCTTAATAGCAGCAACCCATAGAATGTGTGAAAAGTTCCAATTCATGTCAAAAGAAGAATTTCTTCACTGCTAAAAATCATGGTTCTTTGGAAGTCCCTGAACTAACATTTCAACTTGAACTTCATGTATCAATCAAGCAAACAAGCATTTATTAAGTGCCTACTATATACTATGTTTTATGCAAATTACTAGGGATATAAAGACAAAAATTAAATTTCTTGTCCTTGAGAGGCTTACATTCTTTTTTTTTTTTTAATTTAAATTTTATTTTATTTAATAATAACTTTGTATTGACAGAATCCATGCCAGGGTAATTTTTTACAACATTATCCCTTGCATTCGCTTATGTTTCGTTTTTTCCCCTCCCTCCCTCCACCCCCCCCCAGATGGCAAGCAGTCCTATATATGTTAAATATGTTGCAGTATATCCTAGATACAATACATATTTGCAGAACCGAACAGTTCTCCAGTTGCACAGGGAGAATTGGATTCAGAAGGTAAAAATAACTCGGGAAGAAAATCAAAAATGCAAATAGTTCACATTCGTTTCCCAGTGTTCCTTCTCTGGGTGTAGCTGTCTCTGTCCATCATTTATCCATTGAAACTCAGTTAGATCTCTTTGTCATAGAAATCCACTTCCATCAGAATACATCCTCATACAATATCGTTGTCGAAGTGTATAATGATCTCCTGGTTCTGCTCATCTCACTTAGCATCAGTCCATGTAGGTCTCTCCAAGCCTCTCTGTATTCATCCTGCTGGTCATTCCTTACAGAGCAATAATATTCCATAACATTCATATACCACAATTTACCCAGCCATTCTCCAATTGATGGGCATCCATTCATTTTCCAGTTTCTAGCCACTACAAACAGGGCTGCTACAAACATTTTGGCACATACAGGTCCCTTTCCCTTCTTTAGTATTTCTTTGGGATATAAGCCCAATAGAAACACTGCTGGATCTAAGGGTATGCACAGTTTGATAACTTTTTGGGCATAATTCCAGATTGCTCTCCAGAATGGTTGGATTCGTTCACAACTCCACCAACAATGCATCAGTGTCCCCGTTTTCCCGCATCCCCTCCAACATTCATCATTATTTTTTCCTGTCATCTTAGCCAATCTGACAGGTGTGTAGTGATATCTCAGAGTTGTCTTAATTTGCATTTCTCTGATCAATAGTGATTTGAAACACTCTTTCATGTGAGTGGTAATAGTTTCAATTTCATCATCTGAAAATTGTCTGTTCATATCCTTTGACCATTTATCAATTGGAGAATGGCTTGATTTTTTATAAATTTGAGTCAGTTCTCTATATATTTTGGAAATGAGGCCTTTATCAGAACCTTTAATTGTAAAGATGTTTTCCCAGTTTGTTGCTTCCCTACTAATCTTGTTTGCATTCGTTCTGTTTGTACAAAGGCTTTTTAATTTGATATAATCAAAATTTTCAATTTTGTGATCAGTAATGGTCTCTAGTTCATCTTTGGTCACAAATTTCTTTCTCCTCCACAAGTCTGAGAGATAAACTATTCTATGTTCCTCTAATTTATTTATAAGCTCGTTCTTTAAGCCTAGGTCATGGACCCATTTTGATCTTATCTTGGTATATGGTGTTAAGTGTGGGTCCTTGCCTAATTTCTGCCATACTAATTTCCAGTTATCCCAGCAGTTTTTATCAAATAATGAAATCTTATCCCAAAAGTTAGAATCTTTGGGTTTGTCAAACACTAGATTGCTATAGTTGACTACTCTGTCTTGTGAACCTAACCTTTTCCACTGATCAACTAATCTATTTCTTAGCCAATACCAAATGGTTTTGGTGACTGCTGCTTTATAATATAATTTTAGATCTGGTACAGCTAGACCACCTTCATTTGATTTTTTTTTCATTAATTCCCTTGAGATTCTCGACTTTTTATTGTTCCATATGAATTTTGTTGTTATTTTTTCTAAATCATTAAAATATTTTCTTGGAAGTCTGATTGGTATAGCACTAAATAAATAGATTAGTTTAGGGAGTATTGTCATCTTTATTATATTCGCTCGGCCTATCCAAGAGCACTTAATATTTTTCCAGTTATTTAAGTCTGACTTTATTTGTGTGGAAACTTTTTTGTAATTTTGCTCAAATAATTCCTGACTTTCCTTTGGTAGGTAGATTCCCAAATATTTTATGCTATCAACAGTTATTTTGAATGGCATTTCTCTTTGTATCTCTTGCTCTTGGATTTTGTTGGTGGTGTATAAAAATGCTGAGGATTTGTGGGGATTTATTTTGTATCCTGCTACTTTGCTAAAATTATTAATTATTTCTAATAGCTTTTTAGTAGAATCTCTGGGGTTCTCTAGGTATACCATCATATCATCTGCAAAGAGTGATAGTTTGGTTTCCTCATTGCCTACTCTAATTCCTTTAATCTCTTTCTCGACTCTTATTGCAGAGGCTAGTGTTTGAGAGGCTTACATTCTAAGGACACAGTTCTTCATGTAGGTATTGAAGTCCTCTTTATGAACTCAAATTACAACTCCCTTCTTACTTAATACATAGTCATAGAGTGCTATTATGACTGGAAAAAATCCATCATCCTATGGGTGACATGTGAAGATGTAGTGGTTTCTAAAGGAGCTGTACTCAAAACTTGCTAGAACTTGACAATACTTACATTCCAGCAATCTAACAACCTGGCAGCTTCAAGTGTTTCAGGAAAGTGAATGTTTGTTGAAATGAATCCCATATAGAGAAAGTAGGATTTGTGTGGTTATCTCAACAAGGTAACATTTATATAATATGTCAGGGTTTGCAAAGTCAGTCAGTCAACAAACATTTATTAACTACCTACTATGAACTTGGCTCTGTACTAAGCATTTTCATATGGAGAATTTATGTTGCTATAGAGAGAGAAGGCACTAAAGTGGACATGATCAGTCTCAAAGTGTAACAGTTGTGAATGTGTTTTGAATTGAACTTCTGGAAATATGGGGGAGAACCTCTTGGATAGAGTTCATAGTTTGTAGAGTTGAATTTGAGAGTTCATTCTCAATCTTGGAGCCTTGTGGGCAGGCCACCAGAACAAGTCAAGTTTCTGGTACATGGATCATTGTTCAGTCACTGTTCATTCTTTCTGAGACTTGGATAGGCCATGTCTCATGGCACTGTTGCTGCTGTTATTACTGATATGCTGTTGCCATTGATGGTGGTAGTGGCTGGTGGACCATCATTCTCAAAGAAGACCAATAACATTCTGGGTAACTTCTGAAAGACTTTTGAAAGGGAAAGTTGGTGATAAAGGCAATAATTACCCTATTTTCCTTTTACATTATCACTTTATTTTTTATATGGTATTATTACATGTCTTATTGTGAACTGATTTTCCTCTGACTTGATAATAAAAATAAAGACAATGGTCAGGATTCATGAGCTATAGTTTTCAAGGAATAATGACCCAGAGGATACTTTATACTTGGAATAGCTTTGTTGGGGTCCACACATGAGGACAAATAAAAAAACTATTCAATCAGAGAATTCTATATTATAAGATATAGAATATACTACATAGCAAAATTATAATATAGTTGGGGGAAAAGAATAACCTCCCTATTAATGTGTATTTCTTTTTTTGTTGAAGGAGAGAATCTCTCTCTTGCTCTTTGTTTCTGTCTTTGTCTCTCTGTCTCTGACTGTCTCTCTCTCTCTCTCTCTCTCCTCTTCCCTCTCTTTCTGTCTCCAACTCTCCTTCCTTCTCTCTCTCTCTCTCTCTATACATATACACACCTACATACATGTGTGTGCATATATATGCATGTTTGGATTTATTATTTATGATTATATATACATATGTGTACATATATGTGTGTATATATATACATATATATATACACATATGTCCATATATATTCTGTATACACAAGAAGTTTGGTTTTGCCTACAGAATATTCCAAACTGTATAATATAAAAGTATTTTATAGTGGATCTTTGTTAATTTTATAATGATATTTCAGAAACCTTAGTTCAAAGGAAAGACTATCGTATTTAGAGTAAAAATAGAAATAAACAAAAAAAGCCTTATATTCATATTTCAGATCTTCTACTTGCATGGTTTTGCACAATTCATTAGTTCTCAGCTCTTTCATCTGAGGTTGCTTTGGGTTCTAAATCTATGGTCCAATCCTTGTTTAGTACATTAGAAACCACTTTTTCACAAACATACCTTATCAACTCTCTACATTAATATTCAGTAAATTTTAAAGTTTCTGACCTTTGGACAGTGACTTCACCACCAGAATTCCTAAAATCTAATCAAATAAATTGAGTGGTAAGTGACATAATGCCGTTGGTCCCACTACTATTTGTAACCACCAGTTTATCCTGTTAGCAGAGGTAGTTTCATAATAATGGGGTCTGGTCCTAATTTTAAGGTGACAAGGTATGATCATATGTTAACAATGTAATTAGGAGATCTAGTCTATTGATATCACTTCAGCAAGGGAATAAATACCAGAAAGAATAAATAGAAATCCAGTTCTGTAACTTGGTGACAACTGCCTCTTTCTCAGACAATTAAAGCTTAAGCTTTTTATTTTACATCTAAACAATGAAAGCAAGGAGAAAAAAAATAAGAAGCAGCTTATAACAGACATGAAGTAGTCAGTTTGCCTTCTCTATCTAAGAATGGGTTCCTTGATGTGGAAGCAAGCATTATGAGGAATTTGTAACTGATAAGGACATTGTTTGGATGACAATATTAGTCATAACAACAACAAACGAGGGTAGTCAAAACATTATCTGTCTCATTTGATTCTTGTACAAAGCTGTGAAGTAGATACTTGTATTATCCACATGTAACAGATGAGAAAACTGAGGTCCAGGTGGTTAAGTAATTTTCCCAGAGTCACATGACCAATAAGTATCAGAGACAGGATTCAAACTCAGGTCGTTTTAACTTCAAATTCCAATGTTCTATCCATTATGCCATATTGCCTCAATAGCAGAGCACTTTGATGCAATGGCTTGACAGGGGGGTTCTAGAGAAGCAAATGAAAAATGTGAAGCACAGCTATGGTCCTCAACCTTAAACCTCTGACTGACTTCTGAACTTACAGTCTTTAGGCTTCCTTTCCCTCCTCTCCCATCCAAATACAAACATTGACCATCGGTAACCAAACTGGTGACATTTCTCCTTTAAAAGTGAGACCTCTGGCCATTGCCACAGATCCTTACCGTGTCTTGAAAAATCTCACAGTATAGGAGGTGACCAATGCTACTTACAGGTAATAACCACTATAATTAGCTGGTTTGAGGATGAGAAGCTTAGGGGCATCAAGATAAAGGGATTTGGACAAGATCACCTAGTCAATTATAGTGGATATGGATCTTTTGACTCATTCATTCATTGTCCCAAGTGCTAGCCATGGGTCCATATTGCCCTCTTTTGCCATATTTATGGAATCTAGAATGAACTTTTCCTTAGAGTTCATTTTTGTTTTTTTTATTTGTTTTTATTTATTTATTTTAATTTTTGGAATAAAATATTTCCATTACATATAATAAAAAAGATAACTGTACATGAAACTGCAAATCTATTCTGTACAACTTGCTATTTATTTTAAATATATAATAGCTTAATATTTGAGTATATAATAGTTTTAACTGTATAATAGGTTTTTTCCCTTTTTCTTCCCTCTTCCTTCACCCCTGTGGAGGGCTGGTAATATTGCAACCTTATTCTCTTTGTACAATATGTACATTTGGAAGGGTATAATCTTCTGAAGATGTAAAGAAATGAGTTTGATCTTTTTATATTTGAAAATCAAGTATCTGCAATTTAACTTCATGGATACCATCTTAGGAACACCTCCACCAAAACAGAGGTAACCCAAAACCCTTTTATGCCTTAGTAGATAAGAACTAGGGTATTGCTTGAGAAACTACAAAAACAATAAGTGACTTGTTCAAACACACACAATAAGAAATGTCAAAGGTGAGATTTGAACTCCAGTTTTTTCTGATTTCAAGGCTAGCACTCTGTCTCCATCCTACCCTGCATGTAAAAAAACCAAAAACAAAAACAAATATATTTGTGTAGGAGTGAGAGATCATTCTAGAAAATTGCTCACCCTAGTTAAAGTAAATGATGAGAGGTTACCCCACCTTTACCCAGAAAAAAATTGTCAGTCAGTAGATGTGAACAAAGTCTGGATAACTCCCTAAGAGCGACAGGGATTAGTTAAGTGACTTGATTATATCTTGTGAGACTGGCATTAAACTGGACTGCTAGTTTAGAACTTGAACTTTGAACATTTGGCAGTAAAAGAGAGAGAAGAAAAAATATAGATAGATAGTTATATAATATATTATACCACATAATGCATATAATACAACATAATTATAATTTTATAAATATATAATATGCTATATTGCATAATATAATAATAGATCATATATTCTCTCTCAAAAATACATGTATTTGTGTGAAATGGTCTCTAGTTTGAGGTAGGGAGGGAAGAAAGGGAACAACTTGGAACTTAAAATGTAACCCCAAAAATTTGAAGTAAAAAATTGAATTGAAGAGAACTTCCAGAAGCTTTGGATTACCTTTTTGCCATATTAATTTCTAAGCTTCAGTTCATTTTCCCCTAGATTCTGTCTATAGTGGAATGAATGAATCACAGTTTCCTTTTATATATTGTCTCCCCCTATCAGATCATAAGCTCCTCAAGGACAGGGAGAGTTTCTCTTTCCCTTACTTGTATCCTCAGTATTTGGAGCAGTACCTGACACATCTAAGGCATTTAATAAATATTTATATAATTGAATGCAAACTGAAATGGAATCAGGAAAATAATATACACAAACATTAATGGAAATGAAAAGAATGACCAGCACAAAACAAGAAAAGGTAGATGTTGTGGAAATATAAAGAACAATCTTAACCCCAAAGAAGAGATATAAAAAAGATGTTTCTCTCCAGATTACCACCTCCCTTTCCCCCAATCTTCTCAACTCTGTGAACTCAACATGATAGCCTTGGGAGAATAGCTCTGAATTATAAACTAGGGAATGTGGAAAAATTGGGACTCCAATTCACTACTGGTAGAATTGTAAACTGATTCCCATTTTGGAGAACAGCCTGGAATTAGGCAGAAAGAGTTATTAAATTACCTGCACCCTTTGACCAATAATACCACTACCACATCTATTTCCAAAGATGATTAGGGGAAAAAGAAAAGTACCTCTATGTTCTAATCTATTTATAGCAGCCCCATGGGGTAGCAAAGACCTGGAAATTGCAGGAATGCCCATCAATTGGGGAACAACTGAATAAGCTGTGATGTATGACTGGGATGGTATTCATCAGAAAAAGATTTGAACCCACATCCTCTGACTTGAGAACCAATGCTCTCTCTACTACATCACACTGACTACCCATGTTCAAATGGGGAAAGGTCAGTACTTATATTTAACCTCCATGGAATTTTATTTCAGTGTCATCTGCTCTTCTAACCTCTGCATGGCTTGCTATCACAATTCTATGACTTCACTGACCTTTCCTACATTTCCCATTTTCATACTGTTTTTTTTTTATTTTTATAAGTTTGTTCTGTGCTCAAAAGTCTCTCCATTCTGCATCCTGAGCTGGAAGGATGAAAGGCAAAAAATATTTCAGATCTCTCTCTTAACCTAAAATCCTTTCTGCTGCAATTTAAGCTGCTTTCTTGACATTTCTAAATTGCATCGAGGAAAGAGGCTAGTAGAAGATCCTCTGGCTTTCCCTGGGGCACCCCAGGGGATCTATTGTAGGGGCCAAGGCGGTATGATCTCCTTTGGCTAGCTCAAGCCCTGCCAGGAAACCTCAGGCGGTATCTCAGATGCCTGAGAGAGTAATCACTGCTTTCCCAGGAACATGAAAAATCCCCGATTCACTGAAGTGGCAAGAGTATCCTTGTTCTTGTCAACACCTTTGGAAGAGTGGGGTAAACCAAAGCCCTGCCCTGGGCCAGGGGTGCCAGAGATGAATAACTACCAGGAGCTTTGCCAAGTGTGAATTTCTTTACCAGGACACCATCGCCACCTCATTGTGGCATAAAGGCTAAGAACTGGAATGATTTTTTAAGGTATCATATTCCTTTACCTCCTAGATGAGTGATTCAGTTACTTAACCAGTTTTAATTAGAGTTTACAATGTGGAACAGTTAGGTGGTGCAGTGGATAGAGCACTGGCCCTGAAGTCAGGAGGACCTGAGTTCAAGTCTGGTCTCAGACACTTAATACTTCCTGGCTGTGGGACCCTGCGCAAGTCACTTAACCCTCAGGAAAAAAAAGAAAAAAAAAAGTTTAGAATATTCCAGACACACTGCTAAGCAGGGATACAAAGACAAGCAAAAGTATAGTCCCTGGTATAAAAGATTTCAGATTCCTATTTGTATTTATACACAAAATATATACAGTGTAAATGCAGGTAATCTCAGTGGGAAGTACTAATCTACTACAATTGACACTGTGAAAGTTTTCTTTTTTATGACACCATTCACCTGGTTCAGCTATTAATCCATAAATATTTATTAAGTGCCTACTATATACAAGGCACTGTGCTAAATGCTAGGGTTATAAAAAGAAGCAAAGGACAGTCCCTGGCCTAATGGAGGAGACAACAGACAAACAAAAATAAAGCAAGCTCTGTATGTATACATACATGCATATATACACATATACACACAAACATATACAGATAATAATATATATGATATGTGGAATGTGTGTATGTATGTATATAAATATATGTGTGCATATCTATCTATTTATCTATCTATCTATATCTTCCCATAAAAGGTAAGATTTTAGTTGGCTATAAAAGAAGTCAAAGAGACCAGATCAATATATATAGATATATATGATATATGGAATGATGTGTCTATATATGTGTATATTTATGTATGTATGTATGTATATAAGTATATCTATATATATCTATCTACCTATATCTTCCCATAAAAGACAAGATTTTAGTTGGATTTAAAAGAAGTCAAGGAGATCAGTATCACTATATATAGATATATGTCATACAGGGAATGTGTATGTATATAAGTATATCTGTGTATATCTATCAACTATCTATTTATCTATATCTTCCCATAAAAGGTAAGATTTTAGTTAAATTTAAATGGTCAAGGAGATCAATATCAGTATATATAGATATATATGATACATGGAATGTGTGTGTATATATATGTGTACATTTATGTATGTATATATGTTTATATATATATATATATATACATATATATATCTCTTCTCATAAAAGGCAAGGTTTTAGTTGGATTTAAAATAAGTCAAGGAGATCAGTATCACTATATATAGATATATGTCATATATGGAATGTGTATGTATATAAGTATATCTGTGTATATCTATCTATCTATCTATATCTTCCCATAAAAGGTAAGATCTTAGTTGGATTTAAATGAAGTGAAGATCAGTAGTCAGGAGGAAGGTCAACATTGTATAACTTAATTGGAGACATTTCATACTTTGAAATAGGTCAGCAACTAGCACATTATTGGACGCATAGGAGATGCTTTACTAATACTTGTTGATTGCTTGATTGGCTAGCTATTTATTCCCATTTTTTTATTTAATTCATTGAAATCATTTATATGGTATGATAATGTGTACAAAATTCTTTTGTCACATCGACACTATGACAATGGTAGTATAGTATTACTCCTATTTTATAGATGAGGAAGCTGAGACCTAAGGAGACTCAGTAGCATTCATATAGCTGATATTCAAGTCTAGCTTTAAAGTCTGCATCTCCTGACTTCCTAGTTTGGCCCTGATGATGCTCTTTTGGTTGACCCCACTCTTTTATTCACATAATGAATCAATCAATGAAATGAATGAAAAAGCATTAATAAAA
Source organism: Antechinus flavipes (assembly GCF_016432865.1). Classification (NCBI taxonomy): domain Eukaryota; kingdom Metazoa; phylum Chordata; class Mammalia; order Dasyuromorphia; family Dasyuridae; genus Antechinus; species Antechinus flavipes. The sequence continues at coordinate 71,590,464 of NC_067403.1, read as the reverse complement.
TAATCAAATGCAGGAAATACAAATATTGATTTCTACATTTATTAGTTATCTAAAACATTCAAAAATATGAGAATCTAAGGTCCGCACTATTTTTCTTAACCATTTGGGAGTTTTAAATTATGTGTTTTCTCGCTAGTCGATGTTCTTTCTTGTACTTGCTTTCATTTTCACCCATATATCTGAATGGTTCTATTTATCATCAAAGTGAAAAAAAAAAAAAGCTACTGATTTTAAAATCCAAAGAAATTAAGTCATAAATTAACTCCAGTCTGGCTTCTTTATACTCTCACAAAAAGTGCCAGCAATTTCTAGCAAAAGACAAGACATTAATAATTTAGTATTACATGGTGTTAAATCATGAAACCTCAAAGGAGTATGTGGCAAAAACACAAATCAATAGGTTGGAGACTTCACATATCCTGAGTTTGAAAGGAAAGCAAGAAAAGGAAAGGATGGCTATGAAGAAAGAGGCCAAAAATCAAAAGCATTATTATCCCTACAGGAGAAGCTCCAAAAGCATGAGTACCTGCGGAATGAAAAGGTGACTACAAAGTAAACAATTCCAAAGGATGAAATAAAGATTCCACTTACATGGAGCTATTTTGCCCAAACAAATATGAAGCTATCTTCACTCTCTCATACAGGATAAAGCAAAACAGTTTTAGAGTCAAGAGAAACTTGGATATGTAAAGTTATAATCAGTTGAACTTATCAATAGATTGGAACTAAGGGCTGAGTAAGAAGACAAGGATGACACGTAGAACATGACCGAAAAGATGGTAGTTCTCTCGACAATAATAGGAAAGTTAGAAAGAGGGAAGAGTTTAGGGAGGGTCCTCTTCTTCTCTTTCTCTGTATTATTTTGCTTAGTGATCTCATCAGCAGCCATGGATTCTTTTATCATCTCTACTGCTGATGATTATCATATCAACTTTTCTAGTCCTATTCTCTCCTGACTCTAGTCTTGCATCACTAACTGCCTATTGAACAGCTCAAACTCAACATCTTAGATGTATTCAACATGTCAAAAACTGAGTTCATTTCCCTCCCTAAATCTGTAAACTGGGGATAATAAGGCCTGGTCTTATTACTGAGTTACTGAATAGATCAAATTAGACAACATATATAAAAACACTTTGAGAATTCTAATGCATCATTATTATGATTATTTTAACTATTATTAATTGAGCTAACACAGACTGCCAGGAAGTGCTGCATTATGTGCTAAATGATGCATAATAAGGTTCTTACTAGGCACATTCTCTCCAGGAATTCACAATATATAGTGGTGAGGTAACAGCTTAATATTTATTTGTAAAATGAGGGTGATGTGACCTCATCACTCCTCTGCTTAAAAATCTCAAGTATCTTCTTCTTGCCTATAGAATCAAATGCAAACTCTTTTGTTGGGCATTTAAAGCCCTTCACAACATGGCTCCAACCTACCTTATAAATTTTATTATGTTATTCCCCTTTACATACTCTACAATCTAGTCAAACTGGCCCTTTTACTGGTTCTCACACAGGACATGTCATCTCCTATCTCCATGCTTTTGCATGCCCCCATGTAATAAGCACAGGTTCTTCTCACTGTTGGCTTTGTTGAAAGCTCAGTTCGAGTGCAACTTTCTACTGAAGGCCCTTCCTGAACCTCTGAGGTACTAGTGCTTCTACCTGCCACCTTACCCTGCATTATATTGAACATGATTTTATGTTTATTTATATGCGTATTTATTTTTCCCCTTATAGAATAGAAGTTCCTTGGGGTCGGGAATAATTTCATTTTTATCTTTATGTCTCTAGCACCTAGCATAGAATCTGGAACAAAGAAAGTACTTAAGAAATTATCAGTGATGGAAATAACAATAATTTAAATAATTGACATTTCACAGAATTTTGGGGAGAAAAGAATTTCAAAGTTTCATAATTTTGTCAATATTGAACCTCCCTTCATTAATGTAAATGATGATCCCTTGAACTGAGTAGATGATCTTTGACAGTTGCTGTAGCGGAACTATTCATCATATTGGGGCTGAACTGTTACTGAGCCTCTCTGAAATGATAAATTGGACTCCAGCAAAGCCACAATGAGGAATATTTTCATGTGGAACTAAAAGAGTTGAACTTGAGTAGAGGTGGATGGAGAAGGGGTAGTGGTGATGGTGGTATGTGTAAATTGCTTCACAGTGGCAGGGGTGATGAGGGTAACCAAGGAACTGGGAAATGTTCTCTGATCTGGTAAATTAAGGAGTCCCCATCATCACATTTAATATAAATCCTGACTCCAAATCCATTGTTCTTTTGACTATTACCATATAGTACTGTAGTACAGATATAGAAACTGAAGCTGAGAGACCTTGTCTTGAAGGAAGAGTCACAAAAATGGTTACATTCAAGTATCTGACATGCTATTATGGGGCAGGAGGATTAGACTTTTCCATCTGACCTCAAAGAGTAGAAGTAGGTTTGGGTGAAAGTTACAGAGAGGCAGATTTAGGCAAAAGGTAAGGGGGAGAAACTGTTTTCAAATTCTAAAAAATTCAATGGACTATGTCAGGAGGTAGTGGGTTCCCTCTCACTGAAGGTTTTCAAGCAAAAAATGGCCATTGTTTGAGAATAGTCTATTTAAAGGGATTTCTTCTTCAGGTATGGTTTGTAATAAAGTGTTTGATATGCTTTGATAATCTTCATGTCATGAATTAGTGTCAGAAGAGAACTTTAATGGAGAAAGAGGGCTGAGGCTTTTAAATAGGATTAGGAGAAATTATGCTAATAGCAAGAAATTCAGGCTAGAGTATAGAGGATTTTAAGTGGCTTTATGGGGAGGTGGGAAAGGGAAAAACAGCAGGGAAAAGGACCATAGGCAGAAGCCCTATAGAATAAATGCTCTAATCTTCATTCCTGGAGGGGATGGTAGGGAGAGAATATAAATGCTTGCTAATTTTAAAAACTGAATTAAATTTTTAAAAAGATTTGTGATTGAAGTTCCCTCCCCTTCCAGCTTTGTAGTATTTAATACAGTTTATATTAAAGTGACATAGCCTTCAAAAACTCATGGTAACCTTCTCTGATAAGATGAGACATGGGTAGAAAACTGTAACGTGGCACTCTGGAAAAATAACTTGAGTTATTTATTTGGCTTTTCCATATATTTTTATAAACAACATGCACTCATCATAGACTTGATACATTCTTGTTGAATAAAAAAATGAATGAATGAATGGTATCTTACTTTTTATGCAGTAAAAGAGCCCTAAACCAGATCTTTCTAATAAATATTATCGTTTTGCAAATAGACCAAAAAGTAACTCTTACAATTAGGTCAGTTTTTCTTAAGAACAATAAAACAAATAACTGTTGCTTTAAAAAATATGGTTAAGCCACTACATAGAATTCCCAATCCCTCTATTTTTGTCCACCTGCATTTTTGATTTCCTTCACAGGTTAATTGTACACTATTTCAAAGTCCGATTTTTTTTGTGCAGCAAAATAACATGTATGGACATGTATACATATATTGTATTTAACATATACTTTAACATATTTAACATGTATTGGTCATCCTGCCATCTGGGGGAGGGGGTGGGGGGAAGGAAGGGAAAAATTGGACCAAAAGGTTTTGCAATTGTCAATGCTGAAAAATTACCCATGCATATATCTTATAAATAAAAGGCTATAATAAAACAAAACAAAAAAATGGTTAAAAACTGGTAGTTTTTTATGCTTTAATTATTTTTTTTAAAAGGGAAAGGGAAAGTGAGGAGGAAAGGATACATTGGGATGGGGGCAGAGAAGGAGAGAAATAGCAGGGGAAATTATTTCACATAATTGGTGTGTATAAGTAAAAGACTATAATTTGACCCTGGGCAAGTCACTTAATCCTAATTGCCTCAGAAAAAAAAGACTATACAAACATGGAGAAAGGGATGAGGAGAGAAGATAGTTGAACTTCATTTTCATCTGAGGTGGTTAAAGGAGAGAAAAATGCATACATAAAGCTGAGTATAAAAATACATATTACTCAACATGGAAATAGGAAGGAAAATGGGAGAAAAAAAAGGGGAGAACAAGAAGAAGGGAAAGAAGAGAGAGGGGAAGCAGAAGCAGATTAGAGAAAATCTAAAGTCCTGTTGCTGAGCTCTTCCAGTTCTTACCACCTTATTCTTTATAAAGGAGAAACTGATCAATCCAATGACCAGTCAAATGGTTTTCCTCAAGTTTCTGGGTAGGATATAAAGAGTAAAAGAGTTTAAGAAAAAAAAAAAGTCCTGGTCCTTCTCTTTAGCTGAACCTTGGTTCTCATACAAGTCCTAAACTAGGAGCACCTAAGTGGGAAAGGTGCCCTCCCACCCCCGCCCACCTCCCAAGTGGCCATAGGATATGTTGTTACATTTACTTTATGAAAATCTTTGTAACAACCAGAAGGATCCTTTTTCACACAAAAAAATTCCTTCCTGGCTGAAATAAAATCTGATTCACAATGACCCCCTTCTCAAAGAAGATACTTAAACTGGAGCTTTTTCTTCAAACATTTCAAAGTACTTTAATCTATATGGTGTATCTATCCCCATTGATTTTCATAGGTAGGAGAAGAAGACAAAGGTGTTATCTTCTTGCTTTTTGCAAAAGGTTAAGATTCACAGAGACTCAGGTAGACAATTCTCCAGACTGCCAGTCAGGTGTTTGCTGGGAAAGCCCATTACCTGTTCCCCTGCCCTTGTCCTGTAAGGAGATATTCACACAAAGAGTAAAGAGAGTTCTCATTGAGAAGGAGAGGTTCCTTCCGGCTTTCAACGGCGCTTTGGTTTCATCTGAGAGACAGTGTGGTCTAGTGGCTAGACAGAGCCCTGATCTTGGAGCCAGATGAGTGCTGAACCGGGTGAGGCAGCTGAGCCACAAGGTCACCAATGGTGTCTGACCTTGCGCTATTCAGTTGCCCTCCTTAGCCTTGATCAAATCTACTGTAACAAAATAAAAGAACTGGAGTCTGGCTCTTTTTTTGTTAAAGTAAATAAATACTCCTTTCAAAGGGAATTAAAAGAGATGGCAACCAGCACACTTATTTCAGCAACTCGGAGTCATAAATAGAAAAGAAAGCCAAGAAAGTGAACACGAATGTGAGGATGTAAGATTAAGATCTGAAGAGCAGCTCCAAAGAGACATCCCTTCCCCGTGGGCTTCATTACTGGAAGCTGGGTTTCATCTTGCATTGTGCACAAGTCTGCTAGATTCCCACTAGGCAGGACTGGAAGACAATGACATTTGAAGTGCTGAGTTAATCATTCAACAAACATTTATTACCTGCCCCCTATGTGCCTGACATTGTGCTAACTGGTGGCAGTACAAAGACAAAAGTGAAGGATGAGACTAAGCTTAAATGATTCCGTACAAATATAAAAGAAAGAATCCTCCATCTTTCTAAACCGATATAGTGTAGAGGGCACCAGGGCATGGTGTGATACTTGGGGTCAGAGGAGACAACTCCAAATACTGCCCACTAGTGTGATCCTGGCAAGTCACTTAATTTCCTCAAGTTTCAACCTCCTTGTTTGTAAAAGAGATATGAAGAGCACCATTTTCAAAACTGTTGAAAGGTTTTTCTTAAAAGATGGAACAATCAATTGAGAGAAACTTGATCAATGACCCTGGATCATAAATATCAGGGGAGATTAAAAATAAAATAGTTCATGCTCACCAAAGGTGATGTGATGTGATGGAAGCTAAGTTAAAGAGGGATTCTCTAAGGATGAGAGTTGTAAGAACCAAATGAAACGAATTAATGTATGAAAGCATTTTGCAAACCCTTTAAAGTGCAGTCTAAATGTCAACTCCTTATTATATCTGTGAGCTCTCAAACATTTTAATTTTTACTTAAAATAATTGTTGCTATAAGCTATGTATTTACAACAAACAACAATTAATCAATAATCAAGGTGAACATGGTATAAAAGTGTAAGTCAGATCAGGAGAGAAACAGACAATATTATATTGTACATCCATTTTAGTTAAATAAGATCAATACATAAATGAGAAGACAACATAAATATGCTCATAGAGGATTGCTTTGTATCTCCTCCAAAGCATATTAAACACTCTTACCTTTGGTTTTGTGGATTTTATACACACACATATATATGACCACTCTATACAAAATTCTTTATGTCTTCCTTTAAGTTCACCACCAAAGACCTACACAATGATCTGGGCTCTCTTTCTGATCACTTGATATTGTCCTTGTGACCAGTCCATCTTCTTTTTTTATACACATTTCCCTGATATTAAGCTTTACTTTTATTTTTCTTTGAACTTCTGATCCTTTACACACTGTAGTATGTATCACTTTTGTGAATGATGCTTAATTTTTTTGAAATGTTTGAAGTTCCATATCCTACAGCCATCTACTACTGGTAGAATACTGATATTAAAAAAGATGAACTTTATTTTTGAGAGAAATATGATATCCTTAAAGGAGCTTTGGGAGCTCCTAAAGGTTATCAATCTGCTTTCTTCTTCTTGTTTTGTTATTGTCCATTTGTTCTGTTTATCCCAGATACATATACGTACATATACATAGACATACAGAGTAAGGAGACAGACTGATAGATACATAGGTACATAGATGAATACATAGATACATAGATACAGAGTTGTTCTATTGAAGTCTATTTGACAGCTTTTTGTAATCTGGAAAATAGACATTCTTCATCCCTTGTTCTCTTAGGTGGATGTTCAGGCCAACTTATTTAAAGACCTTTTGGATCTCTTTCAGGAAGTTCTAGGCTCAGTGAAAATGGCTTGCTGAAATCCTCAAAAAGGAGTCTTCAAAGAACCCTCATCCTTAGAGAATCCCTCTTTAACTTAGCTTCCAGCACAGGGAATCACATCATATCACATCACCTTTGGTGGGCATGGACTCTTTTATTTTTAGCTTCCCCTGATATTTATGATCCAGAGTCATTGATCAAGTTTCTCTCAATTGATTGTTATATCTTTTAAGAAATTTTGAATGGTTTTGATATGTACATAGGAGATACTTTGTTGAGTGAGAATCTTCTAGGCAGTGATCTGCTCTACCAAATTTTAAAAATTATATAACTATGGTGGGTATATTCTAGTGAGTTAAATGCTGATACTAAAGATACAGTCTGTAGTGGAATTTTACATCCTAAAGTCTATTTATTCTCTTTTAATATGCTTGACACATGTATTGATGATGCTCATAAAAATTTTATATAGATGAGAAAATAGGCATATAGACCAGCAATTTATGATATTTTCTTGGTTGTCTTTTTGGAGCATTAATGAGGTCTGTGATATTTTCCCATGTTTTTGATATCTTTCTCTCCTTTAGCTACTTTGATGTTTCTCCATCCTCACAATCATGTACATCCATTTGGCCTAACCCACCTCTCTCTCGTGACTACCAGTACAGCAATCTATGCACTCTGCTCTACCCTTCTGCTTCTCACAATATATTTTCCAAAAATCCTTGTACTTTCCACATATATAACTTTATTACAGTTCTATTGTAGTTTGCTATACTACCTGTGTCATAATATATAAACTATCATATATTATGTATAATATATAAACTATTATTCAAATATTGATATAGACTGCTTCAGGTCTGAGGCATTCCTGATAATATATATAATATGTATAATTATAATATATATTATTTAATAAAATAAAATAATTAAATAAAAATATTTATATGTCTTTGTCCCATTTCAATCTCTTTAGGATAAAATCAAAATCCCAGGAATATTGTTTGAATTGATCAAAGTATCCTAGAACTGGAAAGGACTTTAAATGTTATCAGCTCTAACAATTCTCATCTATGACGAATTAGAAAATGAAGGGATTTGTCTAAAACATTTAGGTGGCAGAACTGGAATTTGCATTGAAGTCTTCAGCTTCAGAGTCAATGATTCCAAATCTGGACCGCTTTCCTTTGTACCACAGGGAATTGATTCCTTTGTGACTCAAACTACATTTGGTCAAATTGGTCTCAAAACTGTGTGCATTCATGTTAGATGAATGCTCTGATTTTCTCTCCGAGAGCCAATATATCGCATTTCCACCTCAGCATTCCAGAGAGTAACTCTGAGGGGAGGAAGTGATTCTTCTCTCCTGCCTCCAGTTCAATTCCCTATTGTGAGGGGACCTGTGACTAGCACCCAGAGCCATTTTGACACTTCACACTGAAGAGTGGCTTTTAAAATACAACAGGAAACAAATTATAAACTTTTCCTCTAACATCTCTGGCACGTAATCTTCCCTATAGCACCTTTGTCTCTTGGGGGTGCATTTCAAGTTGGTCTTCCTGTTCACATCTCTAATTATTAAAGAATTTGAAATTCTTTTCATGGCTCTAATGCAGTTTAAGATTTAGGTTCTACCACGAGTCTAAAGTAGGCAAAGGACTGGTTTTGATAGGATATAATCATCCTGATACAGTGAAAAGGGACAGAGTATGGTCACTTTCTGCACTCATTGTTCTCCAAAGTCGGAATTTAAGAATCTAAAGATGCTAAGAAATAGAAAGGAAATTCATTCACGTGGATTTATTGCCACCTAGAGGTTATTGTTATGAATTGCAAATAGGTTACTTGTGTAATAATAAAATCATGATAGGGACATAGTGGCAAATGTCACATACTACTAAGAGAATAAAATAGAGAGACTAAAACAGTTTTTTTTTTCAAATAAACCTAATCAATTATTTTATTATCTCATGTCATTTCATATAAATTTGGTCCTGGAACGACATAGAATAACATTGTACAAGATGCTTCTTAGCACTACTTTTAAATTACTATTTTAAAATGACAGCTGGGAGAAAAAACTGTGTTAAGTCAAAGAAAAAAAACCAACATGAGCAAAGAAAAAATACATAAGTGAAAGAAAAAGGTATATGTTAAAGAGAAAAAACATATAAGTCAAAGAAAAAAGTTAACTGCGAGGGCAATCACCTTAAGAATAAAACTTTGCAGGGAGTCATATGGGTCTCTATGTGATGTTGGGGAAAAGTATACAGAGATTATCTACCAAATTTCCTATTAGCAAAATCATTAATAATTTATTTTGTCAGGCAGTTTTCCTTCCAATTGAAATTCTGTGTGTGTGTGTGTGTGTGTGTGTGTGTGTGTGTGTGGTTGGAGAAGAAATACAGTTGTTTGTGATTCATCTATATTTAACTCATTAGGAAATGTTTGAAGTCCAAGAGTTCTAAAATTATCTTCAAGTCTTATTTTTCCTTTTAAAAGAGAAGAAAAGTATGTGTTGCCAATGGTAAATGAAGCTTAAACTATAAAACTAGCCCAATTTTGAAACTTGGAAGCCAGAAATTTTCTCTTTTTTTCTATTTTTATTCTTTTAATCAATAGTATTTTATTTTTCCAAATACATGTAAAGATAGATTCCACTGTTCATTCTTGTATGACTTTTTCCAATTTTTCTCTCTCCCTTCTTTGTTTTCTCCCCTTTCTCCCTCCCCAAGACACCAAGCTATATAAGTTAAGTTAAAAGTTAAAAACGTGTAATCCTTATAAATAACTTTTCATATTTTCATACTGTGAAAGAAAAATCAGACCAAAAGGGGAAAAAATGAGAAAGAAAAAACAAATAACAACAAAAAAGATGAAAATACTATATACCAATTTACGTTCTCCATAGTTCTCTCTTTGGATATGGATGGCATTTTCATCCCCAGTCTACTGGAATTGTCTTATATTGCTGCATTGTTGAGAAGAGCCAAGTCCATTACAGTTGATCATCACATAATCTTACTGTTACTATGGACAACGTTCTCCTAGTTCTACTCACTTCATTCAGCATCAGTTCATGTAAGTTTTCTAAAATCAACCTGTTTATAATTTCTTATAGAATAATAATATTCCATTTCATCTATATACCATAACTTAATCAGCCATTCCCCAATTTGTGGACATGCATTCAATTTTCAATCTCTTGCACTACAAAAAGCTGTTACAAACATTTTTGCACATGTAGATCCCTCTTTTATGATCTCCTTGGGATACAGACCCAGTAGTGACACTGCTGGATCAAAGGGTATAAAACCAGAAATTTTCAAGTTAAAAAGCATAAGCATCTCATAATGATTTCACATCTGGTATTTGGGACCAGTCGGCCTGCCAAAATGGAATTTTCCTGATGACTGGTCCTCTGCATGTGTTGTATTTGAGAACCCAGCAATTATTTCAGTCATTTATGGTTTTGGATAGGTTGTTGCCATCATTTGATGGAAATTTAACAGTGATATTCCTTAGTCTGAAGTACTTTATCAAATAGCAAATCTCTATAAACAACTCTATGCTTTTAGAGTGCTGGTTTTGGAGTCAGTATCATAGAAGTATTTATCTTTAGTGGGAAAAAAAACACTAAGCAAAAAACCAAAAAGTTTGTTTGAAACTTTGTTTTCAAATGCTGTAGAGTTCTTTTCTCTTTCTGGGTTCATGTGTTGGGTGCCCCCCGGATCTATTGTATTTCTTTATCATTAGTGTCTTGTTATTCATTTTTCTAGTCTTATTTCCAATATTGAGATTTTGTCAGCACCAGGCTCTATGCACTTCTAGGAGAAAGTACGGAGCTTTGCTTAGTCTTGACTTGTATCATTTGGGAGGGGGGTGTCTTACTACTGTTGCTTCTGGGGACTAAGTACTATGATTTCCAAGGGGCAACTGGCCAATGACATATCCTTTCAGCTTCCTAAGGAAGCTTACTCGGGATGATCCAACTGTGGCCCTTTCAGTGAGAGCTTGGCAGGCTCCTGACTCAGCTCCAGTCAGAATGACATAGCTCCAGACTGCTCATAGATGGGCTTCCTCCTGGTCTGTGCTCCCATCTTGCTGCTGTAGCATTCACAGTTGCAAGTTCCAAGTTCTCAGGCTGTGATCGGAAGCTTTCATGGTTTAACCTCTTCTCTAGCGCCCACAGGCATCTGTCTGTCTCTTTGTGTGGAAAGAGACTGAGCTGGAAAAAAAAATGCACTACCTGTAGTTTTGCTTTATATTTCTTGATCATGACTAAGAAAAATGCTCTTTTTGAATCTTCACTGGACTAGTTGTGAGAAAGCTGGGCTGTTCACTCCACCATCTTAGCCAGAAGTCAAACCTCGTTTCAAATCTATCTTGAATTTTATGTACAATGGAAGGAAAGTGAAAACCCATTGGGTAATGACTGAACAAATTGAAGGATGTGAAAATAATGGAATACTAGTTTGCTATAAGAAATGACAAATTAGAGGGATTCAGAGAAGCCTGGAATGATTTCTATGAACTGATTCAGAATGAAGTCAATAGAATCAACAAAAGAAATTAAATGATGACCATGATATTGTGAAGTAAAATAGAATTGAAAAATTCCAGAACTCTTATCATTGCAATGGCCAATCATGACTTCATAAGTCTGATGAAGTATGGTTTCTGTAGAACTGCCTTCATATATATAATAAGTATCTTATTTCTTACCTTTTCAATGGATAAGGAAGGAGGTAAAGGGAAGGAGAGAATTTTCAACTAAAAATTAAAAAAAAAAAAGGAAAAGTGCTGTATTATAAGTGAGAAATGGAATTTGCAATGTTAGATGTGACCAAATGGTTAGTCTACTTTGCCTAATTTCCTTGTATTTGGCTTCTATTTGGAAAAAGGGAGCTTCTTAGCTTCGTTTTTGTTGTAGCAAAAAAACCCTGGAAACGTGTCCATTGAATAAACAAATTGTAATATATAAATGTTATATACATTTATATTATTTATTATAATACATGATATAAATTCTACATATATTATATATATATATAATGTTGAATAGAAGGAATTTAAAGAAACATGAAGAGACTTCCATAATGCAGAATGAAGTAAGAGAATCAGGAAAATGGCATATTACATCTAAATGGTAAGAACAATAAGCAAAACTGAAGACTCTATAAAAATAATGGCTCAGGTTGTCCTTAGAAGAGAGATGAGAAAAACATTTTAATCTCCTCTCAGTGAAGGGATAGTGCAGTGGGTATGAAATGCTGAATATGTTGCTATATTCTCATAGACTGGTAATCTCATAGACTATTCTCATAGTCTTTATTATAATGGATGACTAAACAAGTAGGGGAAGGGCAGGAGGTATATTCAGAAATAGGTGCAATATAAAAACAAAAGAAATCAATTAAAATAAAATAAATTTTGAAAGATGAATTTCCATAATCATAATGGCCAAACATGGCTTTGTAAAATAGATGAGAAAGTGTACCTCTCTCCTTTCATAAGGACCATTGGCATGAAATCCTATTAGATATGGTCGGTGTATTATTGACTCTGCCAGACTGTTTCCCTTCTTTATCTTTATTACAAGGAAAGGGAACAGATAATCACAAAATTATAAGAAGCATCCAGGGGGCACAGAATACTGGATCACGAGTCAGGAAGACTTGAATTCAATCTCTCTTCAAACTCTAGCTGTATGACTCTGGGCCAGCCACTTAACTTCTCTATGCCTCTGTTTTCTCATTTGAAAAATGGAAGTAACAGTAACACCTAACTCATGGAATTGCTGAAAGAATCGAAATAATATTTGCAAGTCCTAAAGCATTATATATATATGCCAGCTGTTGTTACAATTGCAAATGAATGTGATGTAAAATAGAAATGCAGGGATAATTTTTTTTAAAAGATACTAAGCGTCATGTGATATTTTCTGCTCTATCTTTAAGAAACCTTTAAAGTTTAGTTAATCTTATTCTTGATATTTTTTAATTCTTAATGTATTACAAAGATTTTAGTCTAAAATAATAAAAACAGCAAAATTAGGTTCAATGAAAAAGTAAGTCAAATAAGCTATGTGTTATTATGTAGACTGAAGAGCTAAGTAAGCAATGCAATTATTTTCAATTAGTTATTTTAGCAATTTAAGTTTTTTTGACTACTAATAATCAATAAGCCACATCCATTGATTTTCTATTTATATCCAAGAAGGTTGGTTTTTTAAAAGCATATATTAAATTAATCTAGTGGTCTAGTGTTCAATAACTCCAAAAAGCCCAGCTACTGTGATACGACTATTTGAGAATTGCAGGCAAAATTGGACAACAGTATGACAGAAATTAAGTTTAGACCAACACCAAACAAAATCTATATGAAGACAAGTTTCAGATGGAAAACTGACTTAGATATAAAAAGATCACCATTCATGTAACAAAGAAGGTATTACCTCTTAGATCTATCCTTAGGAAAAGAATTCATGAGCAGAGGGGAATACAGAAGTTAAAACAGATACTTTTTAATCATGTAAATTTTTAAATGTCCAGAAACAAATCAAATACAGCTAAGATTAGAAGAGGGGAAATTGGGGGGAAAATCTTTGTTGCAAGTTTTTCTGATAAAGATTTCATTTCCATACAATATGAAGAAATAATTCAACTTTACAAGAATAATCCATTTCTCAATAGACATATCATCAAAAAATATGAAATTTTCTTCTGAACCAAGCCATCCATACTCAGATGAAAAAAATACTCCAAATCATCAAAAACTAGAGAAATTCAAATTAAAATAACTTTGAGTATCACCTCACACTCATCAGATTGACAAAATTGACTCCAAAAAAGGAAAATAATAAATGCTGGGGGAAATGCTATATTGATGCACTACTTGTTGGAGTTGTAAATTGATTTCACCATTCTGGAAAGTAATTAAGTACTATGCCTCAAAAGTTACGAAACTAAACATACTCTTTGATACCACCACTAAGCCTACACCCCAAGAGGTCAAAGAAAGAGGAAAAGATCCTATATGTGTAGAACATTTTCAGAAGCTCTTTTTTAGTAGCAAAAAAAAACAAGAAAGAGATATTCTTCAGATGGGTAATGGCTGAATAAAAATTTGCTATAAATATGTAGCAAAACTCTTGTGCTTTAAGAAATTAAAAAAGAGACCATTTTGGAGAAACCTGATAAGACTTAAATGAACTGAACCAGAGAGAAGTAAGCAGAACCCGGAGAACAATTTATATTATATCATCAACCTTGTTTTAAAAAAAAAAAGAAAAGAAAAGGAAAAAAAAAAAAAAAAAGCAAAGGACAGCTAGTGCTGTGGATAGAGCATCAGCCCTGAAGTTAGGAGGACCTGAGTTCAAATTTGACCTTGGACACTTAACACTTCCCAGCTGTGTGACCCTGGGCAAGTCATTTAACCCAAGTGCCTCAGCAAAAAAAAAAAAAAAAAAAAAAAAAAAGGCAAACCTCCCGGAAAAAAATATTTTAAAAGCAATAATTAGACATGATTTTATAGGATAGATGAAGAAAAACATTATCCATCTCATGCCAAAGTTGTGATGTATACAGAATTAGAAATTTTTAGATGTGCCAGCATGGGAATTGACTTTGCTTGATTGTGCTTATTTGTTACAAGGATAACATTTTTCTTTTTTCCCCCAACTAGAGAAAAGTGGGAAGGAGAAAAAAAAAATGATCATCAAAAAAATAATAATAATAATATATACATATGAAATGTAACATGATAGTAACAAAAGTAAACAAAAGTATCCATTATGAACTTTAAAAAATTTCTTCTATGTATTTTAAAATATTTTACAGATAGTTTTTTCTTCCTTTTTTCTTTATGCAATCTCTATTACTACTCACTGACTGATCCCTCTCCCTCTAAAGTATCTTCTTAACTGATTCATGAGCTTCATTTGATACACACACAAAAAAAATAGGCTACTATATTTTTCTAGCAAATGAAGATTGAAACAGGACATTTGCTCCACAGACAAGGGAACAGCTACTAAAGGCCTTAATTTAAAGTGTCCATTATCAATCCTTCTCTGAAAAATAAGACTAGTTTTAACTGGTTATTGATTTTACTTCAGCGTTGCATTCCAAAGCCTCTTTTCTCTTTACTGCAAAACAGAAAAGCATGAAAGGTAAATCACCGGGGAGCTGACATGACCACAAGCAGCCATATTCTTGACACCCACAACTTTTGCATTAACCACTGCATTAAATACCTTCAAGGCGCCATCCCAAACGTGGTCCTCTGATAGAAGGGAGGGGGTGCAATGCTCTTTTAGAAAAACCAACATAAGGTAGGTAATGCTTTCCAGATAAAGTTCTAAAGAATCAGACTATTATTATTTAATCTTTTTTCATTCTTGATTTTCAGGTAATTATTCTGTCTGTGGTTGTTTCTTGAAGCTAAAAGGTTAGACATAGAAAATTTAATGGATTTAATGCTGAAAAGGATCTCAAAGGTCAAATCCAACTTTCTCATTTTGTAAATGAGGAAAATGAGTCCTTGAGAAGTAAAGGCACTTGTTCAAGACTACACAGCTAGCAAATCTCTGCAGTGGGATTTGAAGTCAGTTCTTCCTGATTCTATTTATTATGTCATACTGTTGAACACATAGTCTAATTTTCTTTTGACTTGTATCATTACAATATGTCATTTGAGAATTTCTTAAGTGCCACTTCCCATAATGTATGTATAAGCATATAATATTATGTGTCATATTAATCTAATAAATATAATAATATAATATATCAAGAATATATCCTTTCTACCACTTCCCTGAAGCTTCATCCATCAATAAAACAACTAAATGTAATAGTATATGAATATTATGGAATATTATTGTTTGGTAAGAAATGACCAACAGGATGATTTCAGAAAGGCCTGGAGAGACTTACATGAACTGATGCTGAGTGAAGTGAGCAGGGCCAGGAGATCATTATATACTTCAATAACAATACTATATGATGATCAATTCTGATGGACCTGGCTTTCTCCAGCAATGAGATGAACCAAATCAGTTCCAATGGAGCAGTAATGAACTGAACCAGCTACACCCAGTGAAAGAACTCTGGGAGATGACTATGAACCACTACATAGAATTCCCAATCCCTCTATTTTTGTCCGCCTGCATTTTTGATTTCCTTCACAGGCTAATTGTACACTATTTCAAAGCTGATTCTTTTTGTGCAGCAAAATAACTGTATGGACATGAAACATGTATGGACTTATATTGTATTATATACTTTAACATATTTAACATGTATTGGTCAACCTGCCATCTGGAGGAAGGGATGGAGGGAAGGAAGGGAAAAATTGAAACAAAAGATTTGGCAATTCTCAATGCTGTAAAATTACCCATGCATATAACTTGTAAATAAAAAGATATAATGATAATAATAAAAAAAAACTAAATGCAAGTTTATCAGCTACCTATTACATTCCTATCATTATATCAGATGCTGTAGTATTAAAATCATCATTATTATAAAAATAACTGACATTTAGAGAATTGCCTTAAAGTCTGCAAAGAGCCCTAAGTACACTGCCATATCTAGTACTATTATATTAATTTTACTAAGGATAAAACTGAGGCTGAGAGGAGTGAGGTGATTTATTTGCCCCTCATTACACAGCCAGATGTGTCAAAGGCAAGATTTGACCATTGGTCTTCCCACTCTAAGTTCTGTATGCTAGTAACTACATCATGACATTTAAGATATTATATCCACCTAAAAGAAAATTAGTCTCACAGGAGAAATGAGACTTTTTCATTCATACTTGGTGAATGATTGCTTCCGGAAAGTCCAAAATCAGAAGTCAAAAGACTTGGGTTCTAGACTTGGATCTGGCATTAACTATTTGTGTGGCAACTCACATGTTGAACTAGATCACTCCAAGGTCCCTTCCAGCTCTGACATTCCATAATTTAACAAATATGATACATTGATTTGATAAAGTGTTAAATTGGGTCATATTACAATTGAGAACTATGGCTATGGATAAACAGGGCAGGGGATGAAGAAGATTAAAAGTTTAACATTTTGTCCTAGTTTGGTTCCATGCCTGCAAAGAATTATTCAAAGACCAAGGTTTCAGATAAAACATTCTTTTAATAGAAACACATGCAACAATCCTGGGGTAAAAGCAATTCCCATGGCAGTAAATAACAATCTAGAAGGGAAAAAAATGTCTGAAAAGGTTGCAGGCAAGGAGATAAAAAGCCGGAGAAAAGACATTCTCTGGAACTGCTCCAACAAAGTTCGGGAACAGTTTTTGTAGCTTTATAAGGTGTGTGTGTGTGTGTGTGTGTGTGTGTGTATTTGTAAATATATGTATATGTGTGTATGTATGCAGCCAGTGGCCTACTGAAAGAAGTATGTACATACATACACACATATACATATATTTACAAATACACACACACACACATATATATATACACATAGATATAATGTGTATGTATATCCAGTCATGAATATATGGGTATATATGTTCTCTACATAAAATACATACATGTGTGTATATATGTATGTAGAGCTATATATATAAAGTATATAAAGGCACGGTCAGTCCATCTCTAGCGTATCTAGATGTTGGATCTTGGATGTAAGCTACTATATCTCCAATAGAGACTGGGACTTCCTTTCTAGGCAGCAGGAAGAAGGTCCTGTTGTTGCAGCCAGTGGCCTACTGAAAGAAATAGCTAGAGTCTAAGCCTGCTGTGGCTGGTGCTTTCTCCTTCACTCTTTTATAACCAAGAGGGGTTTCAGATCAAAATTATACCTCTCTACAACAAATCAAACAGCTCATTGTCTAGCGGCGGGATTCGTTCCGATTTTAGGATAAATGCTACTTCCTCTGATCCTTCTCAAGGACTAAGTAACAGTTAACTTAATCTCATTAGTTCAGTTGCTTCCTACCAAATGCTGTTTACATAAAAGAGAGTCACAAATAGCTATTAGACCCCCTTTATCAAAGCAAACAGAAATCGAGGAAGTTATACAGATTAGAAAAGACTCTAAAATATACGAGTAAATGCACTAAAGGGGTGCTCTTAGACTTGAGAATTCTAGGTGCTGAGAATCACATGCTTGATTTTCCCACATTTTCAGTTCCAGGGAGATCTCTCATGCACCATTCAGAGACTGAAGCTTGCTTCTCTCAACCTAGCTCTTTCCAATTCTATCTAGAATTCCTTCTTAAGTGCCTTTCATAGGTAAAGGTTCATTGATCTCTTAATCAAATAGCAATCATATTTCCTCTCCATCCAACTCATCATTGGGATTCCCCTCCCATTCCCAGCCACTACTGGACTGTCCCTTTCCCACACCACTCACCCCTGGCCTGTCCCTCACCCATCACACAATAGGTCAGGACTGTGCCTCAGGCAACTGTTCTTCTTAGAAAAGAGTGAAGTTAAATCTTCCATGTCCAAAGGGCCTGCAGCTAGGACCCACATTAATCTGCCTGGAAGTAAAATTAAACCTAGGTCTCCCTATCCCTGGTTGGTATTAAGGGAGTGTAGGGGTTAACTCATACTTATCTGGTTTGACGCACCAAACAGTTGATCACAAATCATTCCTAAATCATATTTCTTTTATATCTCCCTTAGCAGCCAGTATAATCCTAAACATGGAGAAGAAACTTAATAATAGATTGAGTAAATACAGGAAAGTAATTTTTGTTTTGGTGCATTAAAATGAGATCTATAAGACAAAAGTTATTACATAAGAAAGAATTTAGTACCATTTGAAAATTGAATTTACTCCCACCCTGAACAAATGCAATTCACTAATCGTGCTCCACTTTCCATATCTCACATGTACATAGAGAAAAGAGATGAAACAGTGCCTTTGGAAATACTGCCAATGTTGGAAGGGAAAATAGACTAAGTAAAAGGAACAACGGATTTCACCTACCTCTCTTCTCTCAGAAAACAGGGAAGAAACCACAGGAGCTGAATGAGGAATAAGGTCAATATATCAGTTTGTTTTTGGTTTATTGGGCTTTGTAGGGTCAGTGGTATTGAGACAATAAACTTCCCTTTTGCCATTCAGACTTTTCGGGTTCATGAATTCTTTCATGTTGGACCTGAGCACCAATGGGCACTCCAATTCTCACAACTCTCTACACTGCCACTAATTGCACCAAACCTGAGTATGGAAATCTTGGTTTAGATTAAGAATTGGAGATAATATATTATTACGTGGTCTGTATCTCTACTAGTGCACCAGGTAGTTGCTTACTTTGCTCAATAAAGAATTTTGGTTAGAGAAATACTAATTGCCTTTCCCACTCAAAAGGAAAACCCTCAAATGTCTATTTGAAGTTGTTCCTCTACTCAGGAGAACTAATAGTTGTATTCAGGGTGTGGTATGAATATCATCAAACATGAATACTGTGCAACGAGATGAATTTTTTAAAAATAGATTTTATGTTGGTAATCTCTCTAAAGAACTTGACTGATATATTCTCCTTTCCCCAATTTGTTTTAATTTTTCCTTATATTTAACTTTTATCTTATAGATCTCATTTCAATGCATGAGAAAAAGAGGGATGGAGAGAGAGAGAGAGAGAAAGAAAAAGAGACATTCACAGAGAGAGAGAGACAGAGACAGACAGAGACAGAGACAAAGAAAGGAGAGACAGAGAGAAAGAGAATTCATTGCACGGTCTTGGATGTAAATTTTTAAAATTCAAATATGTTACTTTCAAACAAAACTTAAACACAGTTTGTATTCCAACTGAATACTAAGGTTTGATTATGTCACAACTCTGCAGGAGAAATGTGATGAAAGTTGAGTGCCTGGGAAATGATCACATTAAAATTGTTTTCTTATTTATTTTGTCATATAAATTTTTAAAATGTTTTAGCCTTGATTGCTCAATCCATCACAAAAAAAATGCAATCTGATCTTGAGTCTTCCCTGATAGCAATAACTCCCCAACAAGAAAACCAGTATTGTAGTCCTTAAAAACATGTGGCCATCTACCACATTGTAGAGAGCAAGCAAATGACTAGAGAAAGGGAAGCAGTGGGATTTGGGGATGACATAAAGGTAGGAAGCTGTCTTTTTTTTTTTTAAATAGCTATTTACAAGATACATACATGGGTAATTTTTCAGTGTTGACAATTGCAAGACCTTTTGTTCCAACTTTTCCCCTCCTTCCCCTCACCCTCTCCCCCAGATGGCAGGCTGACCAATACATGTCAAATATGTTAAAGTATAAGTTAAACACAATATATGTATATATGTTCAAACAGTTATTTTGCTGTACAAAAAGAATCGGACTTTGAAATAGTGTACAATTAGCCTGTGAAGGAAATAAAAAATGCAGGCGGACAAAAATATAAAGATTTGGAATTCTATGTAGGGTTCATAGTCATCTCCCAGAGTTCTTTCTCTGGGTGAAGCTGGTTCAATTCATTCCTGCTCTATTGGAACTGATTTGGTTCATCTCATTGTGAAGAAGGCCACATAGGAAGCTGTCTTAATAATATCTATAATGTAGTACGAATGCCATGTTTTAAATTTGGTAAGACATTTCACGTAGGGAAAGGGAAAGATGTTTCCAAACTCTAGTAACTTAAATTCACTGACTATAGACCAAAGGGGTGAAGCTGTAGACATAGGGATAGTATGTAATTAATGCTTGTTGACTGACTGACTTCCTGAAGGGAGGAACTGAATCACTTTTATTTACCTTTGTCTTTCTGCCAAGACCTATTGAAATGCATTGCTCATACCAATGCTTAATAAATATTTATTGGCTGGATAAAAGATGAAAAAAAATGTGAAAATAATGATTCTTATGATGACACAATTCTCCCACCCTATTTTTCTGTGGTACTGCATCTGTTGGTCCTCTTTTACATGGCAAGATATAGAGGGAGTGAAAAATTCGTTTAGACTCAAACATTACAGGAAGTATTGATGAGGACTATTCCATAGCACTCAGAGTTTTGAACTTGGAATCAGGAAGACATAGTTTCTAATTCTGACTCAGATATTTGCCAGTTATCCCACCCTGGGAGGCCTCCTATAAACTCTCTCAGTCTCAGTTTTGTTATTTTAAAATGAGGATAATAAAAGGACCAACCCACAGTGTGGTTGTGAGGATTAAATAAGATAATATATTTAAAGGACTTTGCAAACCTGCAAAGTGTATAAAAAGGTTATATTTTTATTATCATTATTACCATCCTTTTTCTTGCCTATGTTGATATTTGGTTCTGTATTCCTGCTTATGATATCCAGAGCAGCAAAGAGAGGCATTAAAATATTATTGCTCAGAGAAGTAATGTAAATGTTCTCTTGCTGTACCATGAGATGCCAAGGTCAGTATTTTACTTTTGGTTTTCCTTGTGGGTCAAGAGACATTCTCTTTGAGGTCTAATGTTTCTCAAGCAAAATGTACAATATGGCTATTTTAGTAACTCCCTAACAATCTTTACCTCTTAACTAAAAAAGAGGAAGCTCAAATGTGTTTTTTTTTTTAATACCAGGTGTCCATATTGATTGTAACATTTTGTTGTTGTTGTTGTTGTAAGAAAGATCTGCAAAACAAGGTGGGTACTCATGAAATAGGGAATGACTAAACATATAATGGTGTATTCACTTAATATAAAATGACAAAGGGATTGCTTTAGAGAAAAATGGGAAGATTTTTGACAACTGATGCAGAGTGAAGTGAGTAGAACCCAGGAGAATAATTTATACAATAGTTATAGTATTGTAAAGAAAAACAACTTTGAAAGATTTAAGAATGCTGATCAATGGTCTAAAGGACTGAAGATAAAAAAAATCCTATCTATCTCTAGAACAAAGCTTCTTAAACTACAGGTCCTGACTTCATATAGAGTCATGAAACTGAATGTGAGAAAAAATTTGGCAACAGAGAAAGGTATCAAATATTTCACCAAGAATTAATTATTTATGTAAAAATAAAATGCATATTAATCTTATTAGTATGCAAATTTGCTTTCATCTTTAATAAATGATAAAATTATAGTTATGCCAAAGAATTTTTGAAAAATAAATTTATTATTTATTATCAGTAAATATTTGATCTGCATATATATTTTTTATACCTATATACCAGGGTCCTGTAAAAATTCCTTGAACAAAAAAGGGTTGTGAGTGGAAAAAATTTAAGAAATCTTGCCCTAGAACAAGAGGCAATAAATTAAATATGCAGAGTGGAATACATTTTTGGAGGAGGCTAGTATAAAAGATTTGTTTTGCTAGCACATGCATATTTCTTATAAGAGTTTTCTTTATCTTTTTCTTTTTTTTTTCCTAGGGGGAAAAGGAGAAGAAAAAAATAAATGCTTATTAAATTTTTTTCTTAATGAAATTCTAGTTAATATAATGAAAAAATATACCTTCAGAGGATTGATGATGACTCACACTTTCCACCTCAGCTAAACCGTAGATCCTGGGCTGAAAAAATGACCCCGTATGTTGTTGTTTTTTCTTCTTGGATTTCCTGATCAGAACTTGATCTGATTTTTTAGATCTCTTTGGAAACAATTCCTTTTTACTACTCTCTCATAATACAATTTTCTCATCTTTGCTATTAGAATTCAGGTGACTAGTACCTATATTTAACTTTCCATTAATTAATCCTTTCCATATGTTAAGGAGGGCTTTGTTGTATTCTATCCTCCTCTTCACACCTCTCTTTCCTTCTCAGGTGATGTGTTCACATATAACAGGGATAATGATGTGGAAACAAGGTATTACCACCTAAAGGTCACTTTACAAAATATGAACACTTTCTCTCTGATTTAGTCATAAGGAAGCAATAGCATTTGGTGAGAAGAAAAAAATACCCCTGTAATACAACAAACAGTTAAGAGTGGGAGGGAGAGAATGTGGAAGTCAAAGATGATCATGACATCAGAGACATGATAGCATGATGTGCAAGTGAATTGGATTAAAATGAGTGAAGGCCTTACACAGTCATCAACCTCCCTTTCTGCATCTGGGTCCTGTGGCAAGATGTAGATCAGCATGACTGGAGATAGTTCTGGATGTAGTAAGAAATCTTGAGCTTTTTAAGTTAAGGTCTTTAAGTTAAGGTTGGACTGAAGCAACTGCCCATTTAGTGATTAAAGCTAGGAAAGTAAGTTTTGGGAGTCCAGGACAGAAGACCATAATAGAAGAAGAAACTGGCTTATAAGAGGGAATAGTTCTTAGGGAAACGTGACTTCTTTTTCCTCCTCACCCAACTGACATGCATATAGAAGCAGAATTATTTACTTAGGAGATATGTCATCTAGCAGTCTTAGAATCAATTCTGGAGAATTTAAGGCACAGTTGAGGGATCAAAGACAAAACTCCAGACAGACACAAATATGGAGAGATCATCTGAACCTGGGAACAGCTTCAAGGAACGTGATCCTTGAAAGGAGAAAAGAGAAACAATTATGGGCTTAAGAGAGAGAGCTAATGCTGGCAATCAAGAATAGGAGTTCAGAGACAGATTCTGGGAGCTTAACTGAACAATCCAATGTGAAGAGACGTTGCACAAAGAAGGACCCAACAGGAGAGAAAGAACATCAAATCAGAAAGGACTCCCCAAGAAGGAAAAGTATCCAGAAGTACTATAATTGCCTTGGTCCACGTGCATTCTCTATGTGTGTAGCTCAATAATATTTTATTTTGTGTCCACTCTTTTAATGGACAATGTGTGTATTTGTTGGAGATTGTATCCTCAATTTATCAAGGGAGGATACTTTGTGACTGATGTTTTACTGTTCCATTTTAATAAATGTCTTTGCTAAGAGGTAATCATGACTACTACTACTACTACTGAGAAGAAAACCAGTGGTGACTCATGAACTACAGCTATTAGATCCCAGACCCAATGTCTGGCAGCTGTGGAAAGTATCAGTCATTCTCTGGGAACCCAAACTCAAATTGAAATTGAATGGCTATTGTATAGAGGGTCCTTTACATATACATTTATATCATCATTTTTATTTGAAAACACAAACTAAAAGTATTGTTCATCCAGGAAAAAAAATTAATTCTTTCTGGTTGACATTTTTTAAAGAGCAGAACTTAATCTATTTTCAATGAGTTACTAGGTTCATCTAATATTTCATCACTTCCTTGACTATTAAATCTAAGAAACCCAGGGGCAGCTCTTGCTACAATGGATAGAGCACTGGCCCTGGAGTCAGGAGAACCTGACTTCAAATCTAGCCTCAGACACTTATTAACTGTGTGATCCTGGGCAAGTCACTTAACCCCAACTGCCTCATCAAAAAAGAAAGAAAGAAAGAAACTTGCAATTAATCTAAACACTTCATTGATCTTTGAGGTCAGAGTTGAAGAATGAGGATTGTATTTAATAGTGACATTTAGTTTTTATTCTTTATTGGTCAGCGATTGATTTCCCTGAAATGAATATTTCTTATCAGTTATGCTTTATTTGGATTTTTGAAAAGTTTTTCTTTTAAAATGATTTATTACTGCCTTTTATTTTTATGTCACAGTAATTTCTGGATATATATCACTTTTCTTCCCTCTCTTTACTCTTTCCCTAAAAAGAACCCTATCTTTCCATAAAGAAAAATAAGCAACAAACAATAGTGACCAAGATTGACAAAATTCTTAATCTGCTATCTTTGTACCTAAGGGGAGGCAATATGTTTTGTATGTTCTCTCAGACTAAAATTATTATAATTACTATGTAATAAGATTCCTTTTAGTTTTCCTTTCACTTATATTCTTGTAGTTATTATGTGTTATATTGTTTTTCTAGGTCTACTTCAATATTCATCTTTCATGTGAATATTACTGTTTCTCTGAATTTTTCTGACATATAATTTTTTTTACTATACAATAATATTCCATTGCAGTCATATTCTACAGCTTATTTAGCCATTTCTCCCAAATGATGGGCATCATATTTTACTTCTTTGCAACTACAAAAAAGTGCTGCTATCAATATTTTAGTGCACAATGGACCCTTGTATCTGAAATCTTTTAACTCCTTGGATTATGATCCATGTGATAGGAATGTTATATCAGAAAGTATGAACATTTAACATATCCTTCTCACATAACATTGTTTTCCAGGATGATTAGACCAATTCACAAATACACAAATAATGCATTAATGTGCCTATTTTTCCCTAACTCCTGCAATATTGACTGTTTCTAATTTTGGTCATCTTTGCAAATTAGAAAGGTAAAAATTGCTTTGATGAGAATTTCTCTCATTTTTAATGTTCTGGAATAAGATTTTATGTGGGATTTGTTGTTTGCTGTTTTTCTTTTGAAAATTGTTCATATCCTATGACCACCTGATAAGAATGACTCTTGTTTTATGTTTAAAAGGAATTTTACTGTGCATTCCCAAATCATCTAAGAGGGAGGCACTCATTTGGAGAATGATGAATAAGATATGGGAATAGGATAAGAGATGGGAATAATAGCACCCATCTCCTAGAATTGTGAGAGTCAAATGAGATACTTGTAAACTGCTTAGTATGGAGTCTGGCATATAGTAGGCACTATATAAATGCCTTTTTCATCTATTTCAGGTAATTAAAACTTTTTTCCTTTTACATATTTCAAAAAATCCAAATAAAGAATAACTGACAAGAAATTTCATTCCAGAGAAATCAATCGCTGACCAAAAAAGAATAAAAACTAAATGTCACTGTTAAACACAATCCTCATTCTTCAACTCTGACCTCAAAGATCAATAAAATGTTTAGATTAATTGAAGGTTCCTTCCTTCCTTTTTTCCTTCCTTCCTCCCACCTTTCTTTCTTTCTTTCTCTTTCTCTCTCTCTCTCTCTCTCTCTCTCTCTCTCTCTCTCTCTCTCTCTCTCTCTCTCTCTCTCTTTTTCTTTCTTTCTTTCTTCAGTGATATTTAATGCAAACAGTTTCCCCCTTCTCAGTTGTTTCACTTCTCAGTCTTACTAGTATTGACTTTTAAAACTTTTATGTACGGACCCATATTGTGGTAGTTTGTCCTTCATTCTCGAAGAGGACCATGATCTCAGGGAGATACCGAGAAATGTAGGTGAATTGGACTTAAGTGAGGGAGGTCTGTTGCAAGATCACCTGCCTCACCTTCCCCTCTAGAGCCATCTGGGTCTAGTGGTCAGATAAAAATCAGGACGACAGGAGATAGTCCTGCATGCAGTGGGAGGCCTTGGCTTTTGTAAGCTAAAGTCTTCAACAGGTCTCAATTTGACTGAGGCTGCACCCATTCAGAGATTAAAGTGATTAAAGCAATTGAGCCAAAGAATCTTCACTTTTACCCAGTCCCACCCCCCCAAATGTAAATAAATTAATGAATGAATCTGGGTGGGGGAGATCCTCAGGGTTTCTGGTCAAAGCAGAAATGATTGCTATTTATATTCAATCTGAGTTGATCAGAACCCAAAAGGGGCTCAGCCTAAAACTCACAGATCCTAGAATTGAGGATAAGATTGGTTTTCCTTTAAGGCCTGGTCTTTAAGAAAGAAATCCAACCAGTAAACCCCAAGATACCTGGGGAGGCTTCAGAGATCTTGGAGAGACTATGGGGAACCATAATGCACAGAATGCTCGACCTGAATTCAGAAGCCTTGAGTTGAAATCCAGCTTCAGATACTTTCTAGCTGTGACCCTGGATAAGTCACAACCCTGTTTGCCTCTGTTTCCTCAAATGCAAAATGAGAACAATAGTACCCATCTCCTAGAGTTGGGAGAGCCAAAAGAAATATTTATAAATTGCTTAGTATGGAGCCTGGCATATAGTAGGCACTATATAAATGCCTATTTTATCTATTTCAGGTAATCAAAACTTTTTTTTTTCTTTTACAATCTCTTCGTTTCCCTTATCATATAAGCATGAAATATGTCCTCCCATTCTCTAAATTATTTTTAATTTTTTTTAATGACATGATGTTTTCCACCCCTGTACAACCTATGGAATTTACTCTCACTTTGGGGTCTTTTGGCATCCTCATATTCCTGAAAGGATCACCTTAGAAGCCTTAAAGGATTGATCACCTAATTGGGGAAACCTTCCCAGATTTTCCAGAGGTTACTGCTCCACATCTCCTTAAATCACCTTATATGTTAGATTCCCATTAAAATACAAGCTCCTTAAGTGCTGGGCTATTTTATTTTCTGCCTTTACCTAGAGCCTAGACAGTGCTTTATTCATAATATTGAATCAGAATTGAATTCTGATACCAAACTAAACTTATAGGATAACAATAACAAAATAATTGAAGAATTTTACTGAATGCTGTTAAAATGACTAAAATCCCCCCTCCCCCATAATATACTTATAGTTGTTATATTAATGATTCTTTCTTCCCATTTCTTCTTTAGGCTTTATTTTATGTTCCAGTATTACATTTTTGTGATTTAAAAAAAGTATTTTACACATGAACAGATGCTAAGTGAGCAGAACCATGAGATCATTGTCCTGTCTAGTCCCAGTCCCTTTCCAGAAAACAAGGCTGCTCCTGCTCTCCCTTCTTTTCTTCTAGTCTTTCTTCTCTTCCCCTTCCTTACCCTACCACTACCACACTGGATATTTTAGTAGCATAATTGAATAAAGGGAAAGTAAAGACAATCACTATTTTAAAGTACTTTTTTTAAAAAAAGGTTTTTATTTTCAAAATATAAGCATAGTTTTCAACATTCAACATTCACAATTCAACATTGTGTTCCAAATTTTTTTTCTCCTTCCCTTCCCTTACCTCCTCCCCCAGATAGCAAGCAATCCAATATGTTAAACACATGTGACTCCTCTATACATATTTCCACACAAGAAAATCAAACCAAAAAGAAAAGAAAATAAGAAAACAAAAAGAAAACATCACAAGACCATTGGAACTGGCTTAAATCATCTTGTTGTTGAAAAGAGCCACTCTGCCAGATTTGATCATTATATAATCTTGTTATTGTTTTGAAAATAAAAAGCTTTAATAAAAAAAAAAAAGATGTCAAGATATCAGGAGACAACCTGTTTTCCAAAGCCCATAACAACCCTTTGTGTTCACTCTCTGGATGATCTCACCCTCTGGCAAAATGTATTGTTTTGATGAGCACCGGCTATGTCTCTAAGTGTGGCCAAAGTTCTGGTCTTGAAGCCCTGTCATGAGATTTAAACTTGTCACATTGTTGCTCTTCTCATTGTCAGTGCTACAGCTCACTATTAGCACTACCCAACTATTGCTGTATGTATTGAATCTCCTCATATTGCCTTGGATTCTCCCACTGATGACAGCGCTCTTAGCACACATGTTTAGATCCCTTTCTTATTTGCAAGCTGTTTCCCTCAGTTTAAAATTAAATTTCTGTTTGATTCCCGAGTCTTTTATCTTTAGCCTGGTCTTAGGTGGTTAGAGGCAAGTTTGGTCTGGTTGGTGTTAATTGATATCAGAAGAGGGATTGGATATTGAATCAGACCATCCAATTCTCCAATCCCTGTGGGAACAGATCAGGTAGCAGTGGAGGTTTATTTCTCCTAAGTCTGAGCCCACCTTGTCTTACAAATCCTCTATCTTCATCCCTGCTCCAATTTCCAAGTTCCCACCTTGGCTGAACTCAGCATTCTTTGTGAGGAAAACTCCAGATCCTCTCCAATGACCTGCTTCACTGTAACAAGAATATTCTTTCTTAAATTGCATACTTCTGTTGGTCTTTCTACATGCCTCTGCAATTTTAAAACTACATGTGTCTGCATTTTTAAACTGCACGCTTTGGATACTGTGTACCTCTGTAAAATTAGAATTGTAATTGTGTGGTTAAAATTATCTGTGACTCTCCTTGTTTTATCTGTAAAATGTAAAATATTGGAGCAGCTAAGTGGTGCAATAAATAGAGTACCAGCCTTGAAATCCTGAGGACCTGAGTTCAAATCAAGTCTCAGACACTAACACTTCCTGTGTGACACTGGGCAAATCATTTAACCCCAATTGCCTTAGCAAAAAAAAAAAAAAGTAAAATATCTGTGTTGTGTTTGTGTTGTTTGTAGATTCAGTTACCTTGAAAGATTGAAAATGCAGCTAGCCAGAAAAACCTCTGAAGGCTGTAACCAGAAGGTTCAGAACTTTGGGAAAGATTAATGAACTTTTATATATTAAGACAATCAGTATTCAGGACTAATTCTCACTTTAGGCTTTCCAAAGGAGATTAGAGGAAGTAAAGAAAAAAATCTTCAAGACATTTTCCCCCTGTCATTTCAAATTTGGCTATGCTAGAATTACAGAAATAAAGTCAGATAATAAAGGTTTGTAGAATTACTAAAAACATCTTAGCAAATTAAGAGGTTTGAAGATTAATCATTTTAAGATTGCAGAAGACAATTCCTGGGGCCCAGGGGTAATTCTAGGAACTCATTTCCTTGTGAAATATCTTAAGTTTCGGGGTACCACCCTGTAGAATTTATTTTAAGGAAAAATAAGGAGTAGAGCCCATAAAAGTTTTAAAAGTAAATGATAACTTAATAGCTTCATTGTTCTATAGCAATGAAGGAAGACACCTAGTTTTCAAAGAATCAAAAAGTGAAAAAAGAAAAAAATAGGTAAATGATTTGCACTTTGTAGCAACCTCTTGTTAACCCTTTCTTAACATTTCTGATCATGAAAGAGAAAAGAATTGTTGAAACCAAAAAGATTCCTATGCCTTCCCCAGATCAGAGACCCTCTGTTAACCCCTCTAAATTCAGATCAGATTCTCAAATACAGGTGTTGAAAAAAATGCTAAAAAATATGTAGGGAAACTTGAATTATGTTCCAACTGCAGAAATTAGTTGTTCAATCTTAAGTTATCTCATCTCTATTTGCCTCAGTTTCCTGATTTGTAAAGACACAAATAATAATAGTACCTACCTACCAGGATTGTTGTGAAAATAAAATAATATGATTGTTAAGTACTTAATTTAATGACTAACATATGCTAAGCATTGCAGTATTTCTTTAACTAAATGCAATTCTGTTTCATACCTGATAACTCTAAAATTGTCCTAAAATTTCAAAGGTAATAAGATCAATGATTTTTACTTGGGATAATTTAGAAATTCAAGTGTTATCACCTGATGTTTATTATAATTCTAATGCACCTATATTATAAAATTTGACTTTGTGCCAGAAATGCTATTAGACAAAACAACTTTTTAATCTGGATGCTATTATATATTAATTGGACTTCCAAAAAGATATTTTTTTAAAAGTAAATACTGAACATTGTTAAATAGTTAATGAAATATATTTTGTTATAAAGCAAATAGCAAATTTTCACTTGAAATTCTTGGCTATTATGAAAGTATACGGGGTGGTTCAAAGATCTAGCTCAACATATCAATGATGACTCAATTAGCAGGTAGTAGCTGTATGTCTGAAGCCTCAGAATATGGTTAGTTTTAATTTATAAGGATTAATGAAACATTAACTGTTAGAGAAACATCAGGAAAGATATTCAAACCCGAAGTTGTTGTTAGTGAAATTTTGTTATTTAAGGTTAAAATTCTTAGGAGTGTAATTTATTGTTGCTTTGAGCTTTGATTATAGGGATAGTTGCCTAAATTGTCATGAAGCCAAGAAAAGAATGGCATGTGGAATATGGGAATTGCTAAAGATAGATGTCTGGACCTGGGAAAAGTTTGGGGGATGACTCTGGCATGATCTAGGTAGGATTCTCCTGATTTTATTTCTTTGTGTTGTTTCCTTTCTGAAAAAAAATTTCCCTACCTGCTTAATTCTGAGCTTTGCTTTTTTTTTTTCCTTTTTTAAAAATTGCATCCTGGTTATACATGTAATTGATTTTTAAAAATATACATTTCTTTATGAATCATGTTGGGAGAGAAAAATCAGAACAAAAGGAAAAAACCATGAGAGAAAAAGAAACAGAAGAAAAAAGGGGGGGAAAAGTGAACACAGCATGTGTTAATTTACATTTAGTCTTCATATTTCTTTCTCAATGCAGAAGGCATTTTCCATTCAGAGTTTTTTGGAATTGCTTTAGATCATTGAACTGCTGAGGAGAACCAAATCTTTCATAGTTCTACATTCTTGCTGTTATTGTGTACGATGTATTCCTGGTTCTACCAGCTTCACTCAGCATCAGTTCATGTAAATCTTTCTAGGCCTTTCTAAAAGCAGCTTGTTCATCATTTTTTAAATAGAATAATAATATTCCAATACGCAACTTATTTAGGCATTCTTCAACTGATGGGCATCTACTCATTTTCCAATTCTTCACCACCACAAATAGGGCTGCCACAAATATTTTTGCACACGTCCGTCCTTTCCTCTTTTTTTATGATCTCTTTGGGATATAGACTCAGTAGACACTGCTGGATCAAAGAGTATGCAGAGTTTTATAGCCGTTTGGGCATAGTTCCAAATTGCTCTCCAGACTGGTTGGATCATTTCACAACTCCACCAACAGTGCATTAGTGTCCCAGTTTTACCAAATCTCTCAAATATTTGTCATTATCTTTTCCTGTCATCTTAGCCAATCTGAGAGGTGTCTTAATTTGCATTTCTCTGATCAATAGTGATTTAGAGCATCTTTTCATATGACCAAAAATGGTTTCAATTTTTTATCTGAAAATTGTTCATATCCTTTGACCATTTATCAATTAGAGAATGGCTTGAATTCTTATAAATTTGAGTCAATTCTCTATATATTTTAGAAATAAGGCCTTTATTGGAACTCTTTAATATAAAAAGTTTTCCCAATTTATTGCTTCCCTTCAAATTTTGTCTGCATTAGTTTTGTTTGTACAAAAACTTTTAAACTTAATATAATCAAAATTATCTATTTGGTGTTTAATCATGAGTTCCAGTTCTTTGGGCTCAAATTCCTTCTCCACAGATCTGAGAGGTAAACTATCCTATGGTCTTCTAATTTGCTTATGATATCTCTTTATGTATAAATTTTGAACCCATTTCAATCTTATCTTGTTTATGATGTTAGGTATGAGTCAATGCTTAGTTTCTGCCATACTAGTTTCCAATTTTCCCAGTAGTTTATGTCAAGTTGTGAGTTCTTATCCCAAATCTGGGATCTTTGGGATTGTCAAACACTAGATTGCTATAATTATTAACTATTTTGTCCTGCAATCCTAACCTATTCCACTGATTGATTATTCTTATTTCTTAGCCAGTACTAAATGGTTTGGATGACTGCTGCTTTATAATATAGTTTTACATCTGGCATAGCTAAGCCACCTTCACTGGCATTTTTTTAAATTTATTCCCTTGAAGTTCTTGACCTTTTGTTCTTCCAGATGAACTTTGTTATTTTTTCTAAGTCTATAAAAAAATTGATTTGTTTTGGTTTGGTTTGGTATGGCACTAAATAATTAGATTTAGGTAATATTGTCATTTTTATTATATTCGCTCAGCCTACCCATGAGCACTTGATATTTTTCCAACTGCTTAGGTCTGACTTTGTGTGGAAAGTGTTTTGTAGTTGTGTTCATATAATTCTTGACTTTCCCTTGGCAGATAGATTCCCAAATATTTTATACTATTGACAACTATTTTGAACGAAATTTTTTGTGAGATGGACCACTTTCATAGACAAGTTAAATTCAGAAAAATTCAGCAAAACAAATAACTGTTAGCCCTGTTAATATATGTACTTGAAATAACACATTTTACAAAGTTTCAGTCGTTTTTTCAATTGTGTCTGACTCTTCATGACCCCATTTGGATGTTTTTGGGCAACTGGAGTGGTTTGCCATTGACTTTTTCTGATCATTTTACAGATGAGGAAACTTGTGGGTTTTTTTCTTCTTTAAAATAAGTAGAATAGTTCTCTCTGGAGGAGAGAGCAGGTTTCTCGGGGGAGGTTTTCTTGGAGGCAGCCTTAGTATCAGTTCAGATCAATAATTACCCCAAATGCAGCCAGCTGGTAAACATACAAACATTTATTTCTCCTTCCAAGTCTTGTCTCTTTCCTTGGGCCCGGATAGCTAGATTCTTAGAGGTCTATCTCTCTGCTTGGTTTCAAGAGCTCCCTCCAAATGTCTCCAAATCCAAAAGTTTTGTCTTTCAGCCTCTGCCTCTGCTTTCTTCAGCCTCCAGCCAGCACAAAGATGGAATGAATCTCTTGTCTCCTTCACTTGGGGCTCGGCTAGCTTTCTGGAGAGTCTTTCAGACCAGCTTGGTCTCAGTGGGGGGAGTGCAGGAGCCCAGCCACCAACCACAGTGGTGTGAGATGAAGATGAATCTGGTTGTGCCTCTGAGAGAGCCTTCTCAATCTTCCGCTGAACTCTCGACTCATAGCTTCTTCCTCTCAAAACTCTTCTTCGGCTACCAGCCAGCCAAGTGGAAACTATTCTTGAATGAATCACTCTTCACTGGCTTATATATGACTCTTCTGAAAGAATGGGATTATGGGTTTTCTCCCATAGTGCTCTCTGGCCCTAAGAGCTTCAAGGGAGGTGTGAATTCAGATAGCTCATACTAAACCCTGAAATTTCCCAAATGTGTGAACTCCAATGAGTAAAGGTGCAAACACAAGCATTGTATCAATTAGTTCTACTTAATACCTTGTTTCAGGTTCTGGCCCAAAACATCAACTCTAATGAGTGAGCAGTTTGTAAAGATTCCAATAGAAACTGAGGCAAACAGGCTTAAATGTCTTATCCAGAGTCACAGGTAATACGTGTATGAGGCTGGATTTGAATTTAGGAAAAGTAATCTTCCTGACTCCCGGTCTGGTGTTCTACTAACTGCAACATTTAGCCACCCCTATTACAAAATTTACAGTAAGTCATATTATTTCCTCCCTTATTCAATATTGGTAAAATTTCAACATGTCTATATGTGTTTAACAGCTTTTTCTTTATTTCTTTTCTGTATATTATAATAAATCCATTTTAGAAAATACCTGAGGCTGACTATCAATGTCAGCAAAATCAGAGGAAATGATTAAGAAGAAAAAGGTCCATTTTTAACTTGAACCTTAGAGATGACCTGCTCTAGTGCCTTCATTTTCCAGATGAGAAAAAGCTGCCCACAATAGTTCCACTACTAGTTTTACTAATAGGGTGCTCAGGGCCACCCCAATAAGCAGGCTCATATTACTTGGCTTGTACTTTCCAGTCTGGAAACTGGAATGGAGAAAGCAGAATGAATTCTGGTGGCTTAAAAAAATCTGGAATCAGCCCTTTTTGTGGCAAGGAACTAGAACTTGAGTATCCAGATGCTCATCAATTAGAAAATGGCTGAATAAGTTATGGTATGTGTATGTTATGGATTATTATTGTTCTGTAAGAAAGGACCAGAAGGATGATTTCAGAAAGGCCTGGAGAGACTCACATGAATTGATGCTAAATGAAATGAGCAGAACCAGGAGATCATTGTACACAGCAATAGCAAGATTATATGATGATCAATTCTGATGGAGAGAGCTCTCTTCAACAGTTCCAATTGTTCAGTGATGGAGAGCCATCTACACCCAGAGAGAGAATCATGGGAGTTGAGTGTGGACTACAACATAGAATTTTCATTTTTTTGTTTGCTTGCTTGTTTTCTTTTTCATTTTTTCCCTTTTTGATCTCATTTTTCTTGTGCAACATGATATTTGTGGAAATGCATATAGAAGAATTGCACATGTTTAACATGTATTGGATTACTTGTCATCTGGGGTGGGGGCAGAAGGGAGAGAGAAAAAAATTTGGAACATAAGGTTTTGCAAGGGTAAATGTTAAAAACTATACATGTGTTTTGAAAATAAAAAACTTCATAAAAATAACTAAACTGTAAAAGGAAGGAAGGAAGGAAAGAAGGAAGGAAGGAAGGGAGGGAGGGAGGGAGGAAGGAAAAGAAACACACCAAAACAATAACAAAAAATAACTGTCATCAGAGGGTATGCATTTAAATTTGGAGTCTTTAAGCAAAATTGGGCAATTACCATCCTCTTTAAGCATTTTTAGAAATATTTGTGATGTGACTTGGAGAGAGGCCTCTGAAGGCTGTGGGGTCCTATTTCTGGCAGAATGAGGGTAAGTGGGCAGTTCAATTCAATAAATATTTTTTGAACACCTACTATGTGCCAGGCACTGTGCTAAGCACCTTGCACACAAATAAGGAAAGAAAAAAAAAAAAGACATTTCCTAATCAGGGAAAGGTATTTCTAAAACTGGTGATTCTGAGAATTTGAGACACTGAGGAATGTCATAAGTCCTGAATTCTAATCCCCAGTTAATATTTAATTGACATTTAATATCCCTGTGATATTGTCAGGTAAGTCTCTCTGGATCTCTTTACTCGAATGATATAAAGGAGCAGTTTAACTCCGAAGCCCTTTTCCAGCTCTCAATTTGTTATCAGAGCAACCCTGTGCCTCAGTCTTCCCAGTCTGTACAATGGCACTTCTTCCTGCTTTAAAATCAGGAACCGAAGGAATGCTGGGCCGCCTTTTAAAGCTAAGCCTTCATTGGCTCCGTACATTTTTCCGACCCGCCCACGGAAACCTTCATCAGGGCCGGCTTCTCTTTTCTGGGTTCCAATGGCACAAAGGCCAAATACCACTGGAACCCGAGCAGAATGCATGAAGCACCTCCATGCGCACAGTGTACGAGTCGGGCCGGGCCATTAGAAAAATGGGCCGGGGGGAATTCAGGAGGAGAGCGACGAAGATCGAAGTCTTCGTACGCGGAGGAAATCCTTCCGCTCCCGCATCCTTAACCTACCTAACACCTAGCCTCTCCTGGAAAGCCGAGTGATGGTCGAGTCGCGGCGCAGAGGCTGTCGGGATTTGTAGTCCTCTCGCTGCGCGTCATGTCCCCCTACGGCTCCAGCCCCGCCCCCTCCCGGCGGGAGTCGCGTCTGGGGTGAGGGTAGGGGGGCGGAGAGGGGGAAGGACGCGGTCTAGGTTCGGCTCCCGCCCACCCCTTCCCCTCCCCTCCGACTTCCTGCTCTGGCCGGACTACAGCTCCCGCCGTCCTTTCGGTGCCGGGGCTGAAAGCGAAAATAAATCGGGCTCGGCGGCGTCTCGCTCTCGCTCTCGCTCGGGCTTCCTCTCAGTTTTGTTTTCCCCGCGGCAGGACGGGCGCCGGGGCGGGCCCTGTGTCCTCCGGGGGGGTGGTGGCAGGGCTTCTCCGCCCTCCGTCTGGCTGCAGCTTGGCTGGGGCGGCGCGAGGCAGCTGGGAGCCCCTCGGGATCTATTCCCCGCCGGCCGGCACGAGGCAGCCGGGGGGGCCGCGGGCCCAGCGCTCCGGCCTCACTCCCGAACCGCGGCGGCCGGTCTCGTGTGGAGGGCGGGGCGGGCATGGACTAGGCTAGGGGCCCGCCCGTGCACCGCCGCCGCCGCCGCTCGCCGCCGCTCCTGCTGCCGCCGCCGCCGCCGTCGCGGCCATGTGGGGCTAGCCCCGGGCGGGCTGGTGCAGCGCGGACGGGCCAACATGGAGGCTGCCGTTAGTCTCCCGGATGGCGGGGAACCCGGGGCCGGGGGCAGCGGCCCGGGGGACGCGACGCCTATGGACGCCTATCTGCGCAGCCTGGGCTTGTGCCGGAAGCTCATCGCCAAGGACGGCTCCTGCCTGTTCAGGGCCGTGGCGGAGCAGGTGAGCCGCGCGGGTCGGGGGGCGGGGGCCGGGCCCGAGGCCGCGGGCTCCGCGTTCTACGCGCCGGGTCCCCTTGTGTCGTCACAGCCACCTCCTTCTCTCCCCCCATTGTGTCCGTGGAATGTCCACGCGCGGCTCGGCGGGCCCGGACCCACCACGAGCGCGTTTTCTGCCTCCCTTCGTGCTCTCCGCGACGGGCGCTTCCTGGCCCATGAGGGTCCCCTCCCCACGGCCCAGCCTTCGGGTGTCGCCTGCATGGACCTGTTGAATGGGACCTTGCCCCGGGGTTGCTTCTGCAGAACTTTGTCAGCCTTTAATTAGCCTGCGTTAATTAGGCACCTCCTTATCCGGACCTAGGCTAGTGAGACCGGAGGAGACCCCTCCCCCAGGAGTCGGATATTAGCAGCCCCCCAACTTGGAAGAAATAGGGGTGCTCATCGATGAGAGAATAAATTGGCCCTCCAAACTAGTGGTGCTCATTGATGGGGAGATGGATAAATTGTGCCCCCCAAACCCAGAAATAGCCGTGTTCATCGATGGGCATAAATTGTGGATTCTCAAAAAACCTGGAAGAAGTAGGGCTAGTTATGGATGGAGGGGATAGATAAACTGTGTACCCTCATCTAGAAGAAATAGGGGTACCCATGGATGGGGAGAATAGTCAGATTGTGCCTCCCCAAACCTAGAAGAAATAGAGGTACTCAAACATGAGGAAGAAGTAGACAAACTCATTTCCCAACACTCCCCCCAGAAATAGGGCTACTCTTGGATGGGGGCAATTAATTATCCCCCAAAAAACTTTGAAAGCGGGGAACTTAACGGTAGGGGGAATATATAAATGGTGGCCTGGATATAACCGGTTATTGGTAGCATGATAAAAACCAGAAATATGAAACTTGGGGAATTGGGAGAGGCCCAGGGGTTTGGGGTTTGGGCCCAGGCTACCCTTTCCAAGCCTGGGAATCGCTGCTCGGCTGTGGTGTGGTCGGCACCCAGATCGGGAGCAAGTGCTGAGTGAAGTAGAGCCTGGGAGAATGGGGTGCACCCCAGAAGGAAAGTCTCTGCTTCCAACTCGCTGTAGGACGCCCCGCCCTCAAGGA
Source organism: Antechinus flavipes (assembly GCF_016432865.1). Lineage (NCBI taxonomy): Eukaryota > Metazoa > Chordata > Mammalia > Dasyuromorphia > Dasyuridae > Antechinus > Antechinus flavipes. Next base: position 71,553,002 of record NC_067403.1, on the reverse strand, counting down.
GCTTACATTCTAACGGGTGAAATCACCTGCAGGACCCTTGGGTGTGTCTAGTTTTCTGATGGAATATATTATATAGGAAATATAGCTTTATATGAGAAACTTTAGATGAATATATAAAGGATATGTAAATGGGAAGTAATTATATATATATACACACACATATACACACACATAGATATAGGTAAATAGGAAGAAGAAAGGCACTGTAATTAGGAGGAAGTAGGGAAAAACTTAATGAAGAAGGTAGAATTTTTGTTGGGACTTGAAGCAGGGGAAATCAGGAATAGAGCAGGGACAGCCAGAGAGAATACCCATGGCTTAGCAATAGGTAATAAAGACTTCATATTTATTAACAAAATTACAATTAGACTATATGGTATTCCAGGAAAAAGAAAGTATTTTTACCTCTTAATTACTCCTCTTATTCTACCATTTGTAGGGTGGGAGTTAGAAACAGTTTTAACCAAATTTCCCATGTGTTCAGATCATTTTCTGCCAATTTGTTTAATAAAAAGTCCTTTTTTTTTTTTTTTTTTTTTTGAAGGGGGAGTTTTAAGAAGGTGATTTGTGGATTGTGTAAACACTTTTTGCAGGAATGTAATAAAAATTATATCAAACAATAGCAATAGTAAAATTGCTACCCCTTCCCATCCTTGCTTTTTTATTATAATTTTATAGAAGCTTGATCAGTTCTCCATCTTGAATTAAAGATTTTTTTTTTACCCAGTGACATCTGAGAATTGCTCCCTTACCCTTTTAACAGTCTCTTGCAGTCTAAATCAAGGTCTTTCGTTTGAAAATGTTTTATGTTCTGATAGTATCAATTTTTGGTAAGCATTCTGTTTAGAAAAAAATATTATGAAAAAAAGAAAAACAATACAATTTTGGTACCTTTTGTGTACCCGTCAGTCATTTCAGTCTCTTTTGAATCCGCCCTTGTGACAAAGATAGACAGCTTAGCAAAAGCATCCAATATCACTGCCACATCTGAAACCAGATACAATATTCCTTCCAGATAGGTGCCCTTCCCCCATCTCTCAGGTATTCTGTATTTCAAAGGCCTTATTATTTTAAATCTCTAGCATAAAATCAGATTTTTTAATCTTGAACTCTTAACTCAGAAATGTTTCTCATGGTCAGGGGCATTATATTAACCCTTCACACATCATCCTGAAGTTCAGCAGGATCAATCAAATTTTGACTTGTTCAAGAAATGAGAAGATGCTGTTCTCAAAATGTTTGCCTTTGTTGCTGGTCTTTATCTTCAGGATATTCAGGAATATCTTCATATACTTAGTGTACTCTTTGTGAGCTGATTATACAGCTTGCTAATTTTCAAGATCTTTTTGGTGCCTTCTTTACACTTAAGACCTATTTAGTATCTCCAGAAACAGAAAAAGGTGAAATTAATTTATTTTTGTATCTACTCCCAGCTCTAACATAAAGATTGGCAGGAGAAAAGGAATTTGAAAGGAATTGATACAAGTGGGGTTTAGGGGTTTGAATGTCTATAATCCAGACTTTACCTCTATGTATACAGAAAGTAGAATTTTAGTATAAAAGGCCTGTGTTGTTATAGATGTCTAGATAATAACCTTGACTATCTTAGCTTTTTGAATTGCAGTTACAGTTTGGCCTTCAAAATAATAGTGATTGTGATATGTTGATTATTTTTGATGAAAAAAGAGCCTCAAAATATTCAAGTTAATTATCCAAACTCTCCCCTCTTGGTACTTAGAGAAGAAGAAAATCTTAAAAGTCCCAAATTACAGTGAGGTCCCAGTTTTACTTATTTAGGCCAAAGATATATAGATAATGGCAAAATGTATGTTGGGAACATATGGGAGTGGAATATGGCACTGGTCCCAGGCTTTGGTATTTAAAAAAAAAAATGTGTAAGAATTTATTCTTAGCCTTGAGTTGCCTTAGAATGTTTTTAACTCCTGGGGTAGTGTTTCTAAATACTTTAAACTGCAGAAGTGGTGGCAGCAGGTTGAAGTATGGAAGCAAGAAGGAAGCACATGCAGGAATATAAAACTTTGTCTCACATTCTAGGTTTATCGAAACAGAGACCTTTAACTTTCTGCACATGTGTAAATAGTACATAGCTCTTTAAGGTTTGCAAAAGCACTTTACAAATATTTAATTTTTTAATCTCCTCAACACCTTGTAGAGCCCTTCAATTTGGGTATCCTACTCCCAAGGGGACTAATCTGAACCTACTTCAGTAGGTCATGGAAATAAAAATAGGACATTCCCTAGATAACTTGCTGAAGCAGCATTTGTAAGCTTTTGCCCACTATCAACCAATTTGTTGACACAAAGTATGGTTTTGAAAAAGTCATAATTTCTTCTTCATGCCATCTGTATTTATATGTCTCCTTACATAGAACTGCACAAGTTAATTCATCAGAAATACTGCTGTGTGCTTACAACATAATCTACTTTTCAAAAAAAACATTTCTCCTTTCCAGCATTTAATTTCATTTCTACTATTTCAGGACATTTTTAGAAATTGCTGAAACTACTACTTATGAGTAAGGAGTTCAAAATTCCCTAATTTTTTTTTGATAAAAAGATAAAATATATTTATTCTATTGTTTTTGACTCTAGGTACGCTTTAGTCATAGTCTGCCAACTGTTGCTAGGTAAATGACTGATTAGCCTGAGTTTGCTAGTTACAGGAAGCAATATCAGATGACAAACTAGAGTGTTACAGAAAACTAATAATACCTTAGCTTAATGATGATATGGTTGCTGTGAATGAGCTTGTAATGTTTTTGGTTCCTTAGTAAATGGGATTAGGAATGAGGCATCAAATATGGGCTTATCAAATTGATAGTTTTAGCAGTCAGCAAGCCTTTTTGAAACAGAGATAGTATTACATTGGTAGCCAGGTTCTAAAATAGGTGTGAAGATCAGTGGAATTAGGAACAAACTGTCTAGTATACTTTTTAAAATCACTTTTTAAAAAATTTTCAAACAAATAAATAAATGTTGCCTTTGAGTTACAGCCCATGTCTTAAGGTATCAGTTGTTTAGCATTGGGTTGTGCAAGAATATATTTCCAGAAGTCATTGGATGTGAAAGTATGTTTAGTTGTGATTCTCTAACTGCATTTTGGATTTTTTGTTTAAGCTTATAATAATAGAAAATATTTTTAATCTTTGAAACCATAGACTGCTATATTTGAGAATTTTAATTTTCTAAATTTAAACATGTTAGTGGGCGAATACTTTTTTTGAAGAGTTAGAAAAAGGAATTTTTAAAAATAAAAATAATCTTTTGTAGATGTCCTTTATTTTTTATGTTTGCTTCTGTGTATGTCCTTTTCATCTTCCCACACCTAAGTAAATTATCTTTTTCAACAGAGATTATAAACAAAAAGCAATCCAGCAAAACAAAATAGTTTGCCATCTTGGCAATTAAAATAGGAAGAAGTGAATTTTTCAAATATAATTATATTAATGAAATTAGAGATTTTAAGAATTTTTTTTCAATCACAGGAGAATCACATCCATGCTATCATTCATTCCCTTTCCTACTCTCCCAGCAAAGTTAGACTATCAAGTAATGTGCAATTGTGGAATGTTATTTTGTATTGCTTTTTTAAAAATTAAAAACTAGTGTCTCTTTAGTATAGGACTATTAAAAACCATAAAAATTGTTTAAAAGCTTGAACATACCATCTAATACAGCTCATTAATTTTATACATCTAAAAAATCAAGTCTCAGGTGAAATAATTTGTCTCAAGTTCATGCAGGTAGCTAGATGCATGTTGTCTATTGATGTGGTAGTTTTAAGAGTGCTAATGAACTAGAGTCCCATATGCCTGTACTATGTTAAAGAAGTTTGGTACAAGATAAAACCAGAATTGGTCTTATGAGCTGTAACTATTATATCATGAAAGCCTTTGCCTACTCCTGTGATTTTAAAATGTTTTCAAGGGAAATAAAATATAAGAGGAAGAGAAAATGGATCTTGTAAGACATGCTGTTGCTATTAAACTTAGGAGGAGGGATTGAAAAAATTGGGGGATTTATCAGATTGCTCCAATTATGCAGAATGGGTTGAAGTTTTGGAAATGGGGAAGGTGGTTAAGTCACATGTATGTTCTTTTGGAGGGAAAAAGTCTAAAGACTATGCTTTTTTTCTTTTTTAGGTATTGCATTCTCAATCTCGACATGTAGAAGTCAGGATGGCCTGTATACACTATCTTCGAGAAAACAGAGAGAAATTTGAAGCGGTAATTTATGTCAAACTTGAAGTTTTTTTTCACTTTGTTAACTTTTTAGGTCTCAATCATGATATAGACTTTTTTGAAAATCCCATAGAATACTTAAATGGAAGGAGTCAAGTGCATCATTTATTGAATTTTTATGAATTTGTTCTTGTTTGGCCAATTAGTTGTGTTTGACTGTCTCTTGTTTCTGAATCTTTGGAGTTTTTTTTGGCAAAGATATTAGAGTAGTTGGCTATTTCCTTCTCCAGCTCATTTTACAGATGAGGAAACCCAGGCACACAGCTCATACGTGAGTTGGCCAGGGTCATACAGTGAGGATGTGTCTGGGGCCACATTTAAAATTAGCTCCTTCTGACTCCAGGGCTGGCAATCTGTCTATCCACTGTGTCACCAGGTGCCCCGGCTTCTACGAATGCAGTGGTGATAGTTTAAAGAATTTTGGAGATTATCTCCAAATATTATTAGATAGTGTTGAATACTTATTATATGCAAGGAATTTACAAGGTGAGTAAAACACAAACCTTAAGATAAACTTTACCTAGCTTTGTGAAGGAATGAGCTACTTGACAGATTACTGTTAATTTGAATATGAGATGCAAATTTTCATAGAAAATACATTAAAAAAAACACTTGATGAACTCTACAACATGGTAAATAAAATTTAATCAGAGGCACTTAGATCTTTTCCCAGGGTTTATTCTTAGAAAAATAATTCCTATTACAACCAGGATTTGTTCTAAGTGCTGACTAATAGGGAATACTGTGTAACAAAATGGCAGCAACTTAAATTTCGTTAGTAGTATGTGGTAAATCATAAAGTAATGCTAGGATCAATTTTTATTAGAGTTGAAGACTAATAATTTTACAACCTAGGACGACGTCATCTGACAATTGTACCTTGGTCTGTCTTCTCGATTTTGAAAAGATTTTGGGGAAAAGATATTCTTTTGTATATCTTAGTTCTATAACTCAAAAGGTAAAAAAATACCAATTTCTGAATTTAGATAATGCCAGGAGTCAATGACTTAATATATTGCCGATAGTATATTACAAATCCTGGGAATTGAAAGGCAAAATAATCAGTTCCTTCAAGGAGCTTACATTCTAATGAAGGAGATAATATAGGCACAGAAGTGATTGGAGGCCTTTTGATATAATGGGTAGGAGGCTGGACTTGAAATCTGGGAGAGCAAAATTCAAGGCTTCATGTTCTTATCAGCCATGTTATCCTACATATAATCACCTGTACACTCCTATCTGCAGAATGGGGAAAATAATTCTGCTTCACACAATTCAAGAGTTAAATGAAGTCATATATGCTAAGTGCTCTGTGAACATTGCATTATTCAATAGAAATTATTTTTATTAATATTCAAGAGGAAGTATAGCGGGTACACAATGGACACGGTTAACTTGCAATTAAAATACAATACCCATTTGAATCGTAATAATTTAAGTTCTGTCCATTTGAATCATAATAATTTAAGTTCTACCCATTTGAATCATAATAATTTAAGTTCTAACAAGACAATTTGGAAAAATAGGATGGTATAAAATGATGTATGAGATTTTTTTGGGAAATGATCCACAGTTAATAAGAATTTAATGTCAAACTGCACCTTAATCTTTATGTATCTTCCTTCAGTGATTAAATGTTTTAATAATTTAACTAATACTGAATAATCTTTCATTTTAGAATATTTAATTTGCTTCCCTCAACTAAAGTTAACAAATCTTACTCTTGAAAAAATTATGTAGAAGTTAGGTTCTGCTCTTAGTTGTTATATCAAAGTTACTGTTGAGGTGTATTATGTAAAAATTAAAAATGCTTCTTTTTTTACACTTTATACTTAAATACCCATTATTTTGATTTTTAGGAAGACTCAAGTCTAATCCATCATTTACATGACAATCCAAATATTTGAAGACTAGACAGCTATCATGTTTTTTATGTCTACCTGCAGGTTAAGTAGTCTCAGTTCCTTTAGAAGATCCTTATGTAACATAGTCTCCAGTTCATTCACCATTTCTTTTTAACCTTCCTTTGAGTGCATACCAGTTTCTGTCCTAAAAATGTTTTCCCAGAAGTAAACAAAGGATTCATATGTATAAAGTGTTTTATATTGCTTTCAGTTTATCTTCCAGGTAACCTGTATAGTTTCCAGATTAATTCTTCTAACACATGACTCTAGCATGTCACTTAAACATTTTTGCCTCTTAAGGTCATTTTTAGTAGTAGAATCATAACCTCATAGATTTAGAACTATGAGGGATGTTAGGAATTGTCTAGTTGAGTCTTGTTCCTTTCCAAACTAATTTCTTACTATTTCATAGCAGCCTGACCTTAGAGACAGTCCAGTTTCCTCATTTTTCTTTTTTTTTTTTTAAATTTAAATTTTATTTTATTTAATAATAACTTTGTATTGACAGAATCCATGCCAGGGTAATTTTTTACAACATTATCCCTTGCACTTGCTTATGTTTCATTTTTTTCCCTCCCCCCTCCCCCCCCCCCCCCCCCCCCAAGATGGCAAGCCTCATTTTTCTATGATTGTAATCACATTCATTTTCCTTTCTGCCTTTAGTCTTGTTTTTCTTGTTTCTGGAGTATAATACTTATTTTTCCTTTCCAATCTGTTCCTATTTAATCCTTTAAAGGAAAACTCAATTCATTTTCTTCAGGGAAACTTTTCTGATGATTTTAGCCTATATTGGGTGGCTTCTGTTTTTTTTTTAATTAAGGAGTATTAGTTCACAATGAAAAGAATACTGACTCTGGAATAATATCAGACCTTCCATGTGTTTGACACTGAGAAACTTCCTTACATTTCCTAGGTGTTAGTTTTCCCATTTGTAGATCTGTGATCCAGTGATTCTAAATTCTTTTGCAGTCAATGAATGTTTATCAAGTTCTAGCTGTGTGGCAGGCACTGTGCTTATTTAGTAAAGAAGCACCATAGGAATCTCTACCCTTGGTTTCCACTTCCCTTCCTCCCCAATTTTGGCAGTGTAATCTTTTTGCCATTCCACAGAAAATGTAAGAACTAAATTGTAAAAATACATAATGCAGTAGAACACAAAAGGACCTTACAGTTGCCCCAAAACAATACAGTTCTTCTGAATCCTACTTTCCACAATGTACCTAAGTTTTTTCCAACTTATAATACCACTCTTATCCTTTGAACTTGGGGGAACTGAACTAAGAATTCCTTGGGGGTAGCCCTTGAATGAATGAAATGAATGAAAAGCATTTAAGTATTAACTAATGTGTTGGGGAGATAAATGAAAAAAATGAGACATATATAGGACTGCTTGCCATCTTGGGCGGGGCGGGGGGGGGGTGGAGGGAGGAAGGGGAAAAAACAAAACATAAGCGAGTGCAAGGGATAATGTTGTAAAAAATTACCCTGGCATGGATTCTGTCAATACAAAGTTATTATTAAATAAAATAAAATTTAAATAAAAAAAACATATTTGGGGGTGAACACACATTGGAACTGGTGGCTTGGGAACAGCATTTTGGCCTGAAGTTATATTAGGATAGTAAAGCCAAAGAGAACTGATTGACAGGTCCTTTCCAAAAGTAGTGGTAGGGATTGATTTAATTATAGCCTTTCTATAATGGGAATGAATGGAGTAGGAGAACAGATATCAAGAAGATGCTTGGGGTGGGTGGGTAGATTGTGAAATATGGTCTAGTTGGTGTAAGACCAGCTAGAGAGAATGCATTGTTAGTGATATTCCCACGAGCCCCACACATTAGGCTAAACTCGTGATTTTACATGGTTCAGGGTCTCTTTTCAAGAGAGATAAATAGGCCGCACCTGAACATTTTGGCTTAGGTATTGCCATGAAAACTTTGACTTCCCCAGAAGGGAAATATGGATTCTAAGCCCTTTTCTGTTGTACCTGCACCATCTGAATTACTATAATTGTAGAGTGTAAAATCCAAGGCTCATCTGCCCAGTAGTAATATGGCTTTTGATCCCTTGCTGTTTGTTCAGCATTGAGGGGCCACTTGAAGGATCTGTGCTAGAACTTTTAGGAAAGTGTACTTCCATTTTCCAGTATGCAGCTGAAAGCTATCCCTTCAGGAGTGCTCTACCACTTCCCTGCCAGCTGCTAACTAAAGGTTGTCTTCTAGGGCTGCCATATGTTTGAGATCATGTAGCTCCTTTGTGTCTTACCTCAAGGCTCTCATTATGTTCCCTACCTCAAAATCACAGCTCTGCTATGTTACCTGGCTCTCTATGGAGGAAAGGTCGGGGGAAAAAGACTCCTTTTTAATGAATGGTAATTTGTAGACCTCTGCATGAGAATACACTCTGTTATGTAAAAAAAAAAAACTTGATTAAAAAAACATTTAATCATTAAAAATCAAAGGTAGCTATTACTAGGAGGGATAGAGGAAGGCATAAAACATAAAATAGATAATTTTGACCTTAAAATTAAAAACATTAACAAAACTTGTGTGAATAAAATCAGGGAAAGAAAAACACATAAATATGGAAAATATATGGGGAATTGACATATATAATAATAAAAAAGTTGAAGAAAAGGTATCAAAGTATAGGAGTAATTTTTTAAAATTGAAATTATAAGTGGCAACATGAAAATATGGTTTGAGTAACTAATTTCAAGAAATAAATACACTTGACATTTACCTGACTCATCCTTTAAATTGACAAAGATGACAAAAGGTGGGAAGAAATGGCTGTTGGAAAGGTTATAGAAACACAGGCATACCAAAGCATTATTGGTGGAGCTATAAAGGGGGCAAACTATTCTGATTTTCAATTGACAGTTATTTAAAAAAAAAACTTAACTATTCATAGCCTTTTCTTCTACTGGGCATATAGTGAAAGGAAGTGTCAAATTATCATAGCACTATTCTTTGTGGTAGCAGAGGTTAGGAAACAAAAGTGAGTGCATGTTCTCTTATCAGAATATTGTGGTATATGAATGCCATTGGATGTTACTGTATAATTTTTAAAAAAATTCAGGAAATAAAAAATTGAGAAAAAGTGATTAAAAATTAAATAATGTCAAAAGAAAATATACACAATGACTATACCAAAGATCTTTTATTTTTTATTTTATTTTATTTAATAATTATAACTTTTTATTGACAGAAGCCATGCCTGGGTAATTTTTTACAATATTATCCCTTGCACTCACTTCTGTTCCGACTTTTCCCCTCCCTCCACCCCCTCCCCCAGATGACAAGCAGTCTTATACATGTTAAATATGCCACAGTATATCCTAGATACAATATATGTGTGCAGAACCGAACAGTTCTCTTACTGCACAGGAAGAAATGGATTCAGAAGGTTATTTTTACTGGGAAGAAAAACAAAATACAAACAGTTTACATTCATTTCCCAGTGTTCTTTCTTTGGGTGTAGTTGCTTCTCATTGATCAATTGAAACTGAGTTAGATCTTCTCTTTGTCAAAGAAATCCACTTTCATCAGAATACATCTTCATACAATATCGTTGTTGAGGTATATAATGATCTGCTTCAGCTCATTTCACTTAGCATCAGTTCATGTAATTCTCACCAATCCTCTCTGTATTCATCCTGCTGGTCATTTCTTACAGAACGGTAATATTCCATAACATTCATATACCACAATTTACCCAACCATTCTCCAGTTGATGGGCATCCATTCATTTTCTAATTTCTAGCCACTACAAACAGGGCTGCCACAAATATTTTGGCACATACAGGTCCCTTTCCCTTCTTTAGTATTTCCCGAAGATCTTTTAAAAGGAAGTTGGACTGTGAGAAATATTCAACTCAGTGACAAAGAACAGTGACTAAATTTCTTTCTAGTGGCAGAGAAAATTGGAGAGGATTGACTACTAGATATATTCTTTTATATAGCATGCTATGCAACAAATTATAGTGCAATTAATCTTCAGTAGTTTAAAATTTAAGCTTTAATAATCATATATAAATAGATTTTCTTTTTACACAGGAGGATTCATTTCTAGAGGGTAGATGAGATTAAACTATGACATAAAGACAGACAATCTTGAGCTTTTAAAAAGAAAATATAACAACTACCCTGAGTTCAGATTTATCTTGCATGAGTTTATTTGAAAAATAGTACATATATATGCATTATGTTTATGTAGTAGAAGTTGTCTGCTTATTTATTATAAGGAATCATGCTGTGTATTTTTTTGGATCTAAATAAAAATCAGAGTGACAGTGTTTGGTGTGCATCTGGTTTCCAGGTCGTTTTGCTACAGTGCTGGTACCTTGGACAATTCATTTGTAGCATCTTAATATTATTGTCCTGTATTTGTTGCATATGTGTATGTTTCATCTTCTCAAATATTTTGTAATCTCCATTTGAGCCTAAATAATAATTTTATACCAGATAGCTTATGGTACTGGGTACTAAGTGTCTGCTCATTACATTGAATTAATGAAAATAAGTTTTATTGTACCAGTGAAGTATTTTTTAATAAAATTTTTATTTTCAAAACGTATGCATAGATAATTTTCAGCATTCATCTTTGCAAAACCTTGTGTTCCAAATTATTTTTCTCCCTCCTCACCTCTCCTCTCCCTTAGATGGCAAGTTCTGCACTCATATTTAGCAAGTATGCTAAAGATGTACTTTCCTTTTGTACATGTTTCCACAATTATGTTGTACAAGAAAAAATCAGACCAAAAAGGAAAAAAAAATGAGAAAGAAAACAAAAAACAAGCAAGCTACAACAAAAAAGTGAAAATACTATGTTGTGATCCACACTGTCCCTACAGTCTCTGGATCAGATGGCTCTCTCCATCACAAGTTTATTGGAATTGGCCTGAATCATCTATTTATTGAAAAGGCCACATCCATCAGAGTTGATCATCATATAATCTTGTTGCTGTGTACAATGTTCTCTTGGTTCTACTCAATCAGTATTTTCGAGGTAATTTTTAAATGGTATTCTTAATATGTATATATATTTTAAATTTCTTTCCAGTTCATAGAGGGGCCATTTGAAGAGTATTTAAAACGCTTGGAAAATCCACAGGTATGTTTCCTTTTTTATCCACTTGAATACTGACAATGCAGGTCATTGCCCTGTGTGCTTTAATGAGCTGTTATGGCTTTAAAAGGATCAATTAATGAATGGTCATCCTTATGTAATTAGGGTTGGGGCTGTCCTTCTAACTTCATTAGTATAAAGAACTTCCTAGCAGGAGAATACTTCCTTTCTTACTACAGGGAAGTATCTTCTTTAGAGCTTACTGGCTTAGATTTGCCTGAGACACTTGAGTAATTAGGTGACTTGAACAGGGTCTTGCAACTAATATGAGTAAGAAGCAGTATTTAGCTTTCTTTTTTAAAGTTAATTTTTCATTGAACAAGGATTGATTCTTCCCACTTTATGCTGTTGAAAAAAAGAAAAAAAATCCATGTAATAAATGCAGTCAAGCAACACAAAAAGCTGGGTTGGCTATGTCCAAAATGTATGTCCTATTCTGCATTCTGAATTCATCATTTCCCTTTCAGAAGATATAGAGTATATTTTCTCATCAGTCCTCTAGAATCATGATTTCATAGTCTTTACAGTGTTGTATCCATTATTATTCTGGTTTTGCTAACTTTGTTCTGCCCAGGTTTCCCAGGAATCATCCCTTTTTGTCATTTCTTATAGTATAGTAGTATTTGTTGGGCCATTCCCCAGGAGATTGAAATCTTTTTATTTTCTAGCTATTTCCTGTTACAGAAAAAGCAGCTATGTCTATTATATTTTTATGCATATGAAGTCCCTTTTTCTTTTTGTAATGTTTTTTGGTATATAGACTTAGCAGTGGTATTACTGAGTCAAAAGATATGCCCATTTTAGTAACTTTGGGGACATTGTTGCAAATTACTTTGCAGAATGTCTGGACCCAGTTCACAGCTCCACTATCAAGGCATCATTGTGCTTATTTTCCTGCAATCCTTCCAGCATTTGAATTTTCCCTTTTCCACCATCTTTTTCTAGTCTGCAAGGTGCTACCTTAAAGTTGCTCTTTAGTCATTTTTTGGTCTCCTAAGTAGTGTAGTGTTCCGATTATCTTTTGATATCATTATGAAGATCAAATAAGTATGTAAAACTATTGCATAACTATAAATACATATCTACTTTGTACATAGATAAACATACAAATACAAAAGTACTTCATAAATACAAATGAAAGCTGTTGGCATTATGATTATTATAATGAAATTTGTGTTGTGTGTGTTTTTTTAAATACATATCGGTGCTTTTGCAATGGGATGAGAGGAGGCATTAAATTGTTTGGGGATTTGGAGGGTATTTAGATTAGTTTTTGAAGTTACTTTTTTCCTATGGCTTTCCCAACCTATCTATATAGGTGTGTGAAGCTAATCTGAGAGAAAAGTTGGGATTGTATGGTATCATATGTGGGGGGGGGGGAGGGCAATCTCTAATGCCCTGTGATGTCATCATCTCATGCTTTTAAGTCACATTGTTTGGTGAGGTCTCCTGAATATTGATAGGTAAGAATTTCATATTCCATAGCTGGGGGTAAAAGATGGGGGTGGGTTGACCAAAGATGAGCTAAAAATAGAAACTCTTATGAATAAACTCTTTCTTCAAAACAGGAATGGGTTGGACAAGTGGAAATAAGTGCCCTTTCTCTTATGTACAGGTAATACATTTTTGTTTTTAAAAAAAAATGACAAATCACAATACAAAAAAAAAATGTGTAAAGAAATTAGGGAGAATAATTCTTTAAACATATTTCAAAATATTAAATGAGCAAGACCATTTTTATAATTAATTTGCTGTAGAGCACATTAATTCATCTCATTAAAACTATAAACGTCTACTCTCATGTAAATTTGCCAGTTTTAAAATTGTAATTCAAAAAAAATTTTAAAAAGGAACAAATCAAAAATTTTATAGACTATATAAATTGCTGCATCAACTTTAGACAGCTAGATATCCCACATGACCAGAGCAAGTTGTAGTCTATGTTATTGAGAAATGAGATGTACTGAACATTCTCTGATTGTGTGTTTCCCTAAGTGGGAAGAATAATTTCTCCCACCCCCTCGTTTTTTTTTATAATGGTTTCATGTGTTTCATCTTAAGAATTTCTTCTCTTTTTGTACAATGTATAAGGAGTCATGGTATTTTTTTCTATTTTATTTTTTAATCTCTCCTGTCTCCCCCTGAATTGTTTGCAAAACATGGCAAATTTATATCCTTATCAAACCTGATTCCTTAGAATATTTTCCATAAAACACATTTTTCTGAAATTTTCTAATTTTTGTTTTTTAAATTTCAGGAAAGATTTTGTAATTTATCAGGAACCAAATGCTGCTCCTTCTCATGTAACTGAAAATAACTTTCCTGAAAAGGTACAACTTTTCCTAAATACTCTTATAGACTTTGAGGAAGGGAGCTGCTCAGTTATAGCATAAAATTTTCAAGTCTTGCATTTTTTTCCTATAACTTTGAGAGATGTCAACATATAGGTCATAAGTTTTCCAAATTTTTTTTTAAGTTGTTATTGAAAGCTAGCCAGCCACCTTTAACTTGAGTATGTCAGTATATACATCTTATTTACAAAATACTATGTTGAACTACACTGACAGTATTAACATTTTAAGTACAGAAAGATAATGCTATAGAATAGCTCAATCTTAATGCATTAGGCTGTTTTTATGTAAAGGGTGAATATTATAGTAATCCTAAAGTTATTTGAATATGGAAGACCTTTCATGCAAGAGTGCTGTCTATTAAAAATGTCCATCTTTTATAGATTATGAAAATTATAGACACATAAAAAGATAAAAGCTGTGTTTATACAGTACTAAAACCAACATTTATTTTGGTAAAGTCAAGTTTTGATAGGGGAGGGGTCAGGGAAGTAGAGAAAAATTAGTTTGGGGGAAAAAATCCTTTTCTGTGACATTTTTACTTGATGGTTTTATTATGTTAACCAGCTTTGCTTTACATAAACACATGTAATGCTTAATGAAGGAACTCAAAAAGAAAATCATTTTAAATACTGCCTTTCTAGGGAACTACTATGCTCAAACAGCTATTGCTCTGAACTTTTTCTATGTAATGTGTATGTATGTAATATCATAAATGTTGGAAACAAACAAGTTGTTGAATTCCCCTTACAGACAAGCCATTTACTTTGTTGTACAGTAGATTGTGCCACAACATGCACATAATTACCAAAATGTATTTTTTTCCTCTTCAGGTATTATTGTGTTTTTCAAATGGAAATCATTACGATATTGTCTATCCCATAAAGTATAAAGACAGTTCTGCTATGTGCCAGTGTAAGTATTACTATTTTTTGAATATACCACAGGAAAAATTTTATATGAAATATTTTGACTTGTACAAAGTATAAAACTTTTATTCTAATGAGATGAAACAAATTATGGAATGCTACAACTAACTAACATAAAGCTCTGTTTGAGTTAGTTTGAATACTTTTCTCTAGAGAAGGATGGTGGTGTATTCATGGAAGTTCCTGCATTCTTAACTTTCCAAAATTCCTGATTTGGGTGATTTGAATGGAGGAGTTCCATTGAGCACATTCTGAAAGACACAGGTCTCATGATAGACCTGGTTGATCTATAGTAGGAGATAACAGAATGAAATCATTTGGGCACCTCTCCATTTCTCACAGTTTTGTACTTGTAAAATAAAAATGACCAAAGTCAATATTCCATTAAGTACATTTATCTGTTTTTCTACTGCAGCTCTCCTTTATGAATTGCTCTACGAGAAGGTATTTAATACAGATGTTAGCAAAATCCTGATGGGGCTAGAACCCTCTGTTGAAATAGTCGAAGAAAATATTGCTAACAGTGAAATATCAGATTCGGAGGAAGAGAGTTGCAAGTAAGAATCACTTTGAACATAAAAATTAATTTTTAAAAAACTGGTATTTTATATAGAAAATAATAGCCACTGATGTAGCTAAGCATTTACAACTCTTAGCATGAATAAGGGTTTTTTCCTTAGTTCTGTGGATGTGTATTCTATTAAGATGCAATCCTGTTTTTATTTTCTAATAGTCATTTAGAAATATATTTCATGTTTTACCCCACAAAAACTTAACAAGAATGTCTCTTTGCCTATAGCACCAAAAGCTATAACCAAATCTTTCTTACACATAAAACTGTAGTCATTGTGATTCTTCTGGTTCATGGGATTAAATTTCATCATAGAACTGGAAGCAATCTTAGAAATTATCTAACCTCCTAATTTTATGGAGTAGAATTCAAAAGATAATAAAGGATTTACCTAAGGTCATATGGCTAATAAGTAATTGAAGTTTGAGTCTAGATACTAAGATTCCAAATCTATGATATCTGATTTTTTTCTTAATTAAAAAAATTGGTCAACTTGCTAATAAAAATCAATTTAATTATATGTCAGATTTAATACAATGTGAACTTAATTTGCACATCACATAATATAGATACACCCATTATTTGTGCTCTTTTGATTCTTCAACAGTTCATATGAATCTTTCATTTGGATTTTCTCCATCTACCACTTGAGTAGTTTATAGCTCACTCCAAAAAATGATACCAGAAACATTTTTGCTTATATGGAGCCATTCTCCATATGGCTCCATATGGATGTCCTTGGAATATAAACTTTGGAGGGGGATTACTAGGATAAAGAATATTTATAGTTTAATAATTATATGGTGAATTAGTGTGCCTGCCTTCCCACATCTTTATCAAAGATGACCAAAATTGTGGGTGGGAAAGTGAAAAATATCTCCTTTCATTTTTGCAATTCTTCTGTTTATTTCCTAGCAGTTCTTGTCCTTTCCTTGGTTGTAATTTTATTTTTATTGGATACTAAGTCGATACTTTCCCTTGCTTCCTGATTTTACTTCATCTATTAGAGATTTTTACTTTTTAATTAGCATCAGATATTTATGGTGCCTGTCCATGTATAATCAAACACAACACATTCCTACATTGGTCATGTCCAAAAAATAAATGTCTTAATCTGTACTTTGAATTTGTTATCTTTCTATGTTTATGGGATTTGTATTTATCAGTTTAAGGTTTTAAAAATAATTTGTCTTCATAATGTTATTATGTAAATAATTTGTTTTCTCTGCATTAGTTCATACAAATCTTTCTAGGATTTTCTGAAACTGTCCTTTTATTTTTTACAGTATTATTTGTGTCCCATTCATAGGACATATGGCCTAAAAGAATTGCTATAAATATTTTTGTACATGTAGAATTTTTTTCTTTCTTTGATCTCTATAGAACTAGTAGTATTTCACTGGATCAAAAGGGATGTAGGTATGGTTGTTGGGTGCATGAATATATCATTCATATGTACATGTGTGGTGGGTGAATGTTTATCATATATGTGTGCATATATTTGCTACACACACAAATACAGAATTTAGCCCTTTGAGCAGTTTCAGATTGATTTCCAAAATGACTAGCCCAGTTCACCACTTCACTAACAGTTTATTAAAGTGTCTGTGTTCTCATAGTTCTGTTAGCATTTGTCTTTTTCCTGTTTGTTCATTTTTATCAATCTTCAGAATTGTTTAAATTTGTTGGTTTTAATTGGATTCAGAGTATTTTTTTCCATATGGCTTTTGAAAGTTTGGATTTCTTCATCTGAAAATGGCCTGTTTGTATTCTTTGACCATTTATAAATTGAGGGATGGCTCTTGGGATTATAAATTTGATCAGTTCTCTTTATATCTTAGAAATGAGAACTCGTGGAGAAACTTAATTAAAAGAATTTTTTCCCCCATTTCCCATTTTTTCTCTTTAAATTTTAGTTGCATTGGTTTTATTTGTGCAAAACTTTTTAATTTTATGGGATCAGAGTTGTCCTTTTTACCTTATTTGATCCTCTATTCTTTATTTGGTCATGAACATTTCCTCTATCCACAAATCTGACAAGTATTTTCTTCCTTAATTCTCCCATTTCTTCATGATATCACTGTGTGTCATGTACCCATTTTAGCTTATTTTAGTGGATGATGTAAGATAATTGGTTCATACCTAATTTCTGCCAGGACACTGTCCAGTTTTTTCAACAGTTTTTGTTGAATAAATTAATTCTCCCAGTAAGAGTCTTAAGGTTCTCTAAACCATCAAATTACCTTCAAAAAATTGTTTTCCCTTTAGATTTTCAATAGTTTGGTTTTATTTGATTGACCAATTCTTCCAGCTTTAATTCCTGAATTGGGGCTTTGTGCCTCCTTTTTCTATGCTGCTCTTATGACTGACTTGGACTGCAGTTCTGGGGAGGAAGATGTCTCGTTAAGACTTTCTCTTTTTGGGGCAGCTAGTTGGTGCAGTGGATAGAGTAGAGCACCATCCCTGAAATCAGGAGGACCTGAGTTCAAATCTGGCCTCAGATACTCACACACTAGGTGTGTGACCCATTGCGCAAACTTATGTGTTTTTCTGGAGTAGTCAATTTTTGGGGAGAGGACAATGCATCCTGCCTCAGTCCACTCTTCCCATCTTCAAAATAGATTTTTCTGTGAGACTTCATTGCTTAACAGTTCTATTGAATATGTTTTCATTCAGTTAAATGTATAATTATGTACCTTACCTGAGACCTGTGAATAATGACAATATATAGAAATGAATTTTAATACAATTAATTTTTGTTCCATCATTTCTTACATAATGTAATTATTGCTTAGTCTATAACTATTATTTTAAAATTCTCAGGTTTTCACTTTTCTTAGCTTTCTGGGGGGGAGGCATTTAAGTTGGGGCAGCATTGTATGTCATATGTGGCTAATCTTAACACATTTTCTCAGTGAAAATACAAAGTATTGCAGTGTCTTCCGTGTAGAACAGAGGAAGAAGTAGCACAGTATGAATTATTCCTTGAGAAACATTTATCTAAGAAAAGGCCTGTTCTCTTCCTTCCTCCCCTCCCCATTCTGAATGTTTGTTTTCTGCCAAAAATTTAGTTAAATCCAAAGTTTGATAACCCTCCACAGAATTTAATAAATTATTATCTGATTATAGTAACAATAACTAACAAAGCATACTGAGTGCTTTATAGTTTTAAATTATTATCTAATTGTAATAATAATAACTAACATTAAGCACATACTGAGTGCTTTATAATTGTCTCATTTGATCCTCACAATAAACTCGGGAGGTAATTGCTATTGTTATACCTATATTTTATATGAAGAAACTAAGGCAAATGGGTTAAGTGACTTACTGAGAGGGACACAGCTGAAAAAGGTCTGAGCACAGATTTGAACTAAAGTCTTCCTGATTTCAGGCCAAGCACTTTCTCCTCTACTGCATACGTGAATGAAGTGATGAAATCAAAGTAGTATTTTCAGATACAAGGCAGATTTTATCTGAGTGAAGCCTAAGGGACTCTGCCAGTTCTTTGGTTGTAATGCTTTTTTTTTTTCCAGGTATCAAATGTTTTTGAAGTAAATGAGCTATTGTAGTGGCTTGAAATTCCTTTTCCTAGAAAAGTATTTTTGTTATAATGGCATTTTAATTGATAATGTGACATGTTAAACATTAAAAAAAACCAAACTATTTTTATGTTTTTTATGTTACTTTTACCAAATGATTCTATTTTAATTTCTTTGCTAGTTAATGAGCAGCTGCATTCCCTGAGAATGAAAATCTAAACACAAAAAGTTTAGATCTTAATAAGAAAATCATTTTGATAATACCCAACAATATTGCTGGGGTTAGTGTAACTGAGATTCATTTACATTTTAAAGAAGTACACTATGAATTTTCATTATTGTAAAGAAATTAGGTTTGGGGTTTAATAGAATGCAAACTTCTGAAACTTTTGAATGTTTTTATTTGCAGAAAATCCTAATTATGATTGTATTCTTTGTAGGGGTAAAGCTACCACAGTTAATGATATGAATGGATTTAAGTCTCTGTCAGGCAATCAGGTATTTGTTTATAGTTTTAACTTTTTTCATTTAGCTAGTTTTGCAAAAGCATACGAATTTTTAACTTTTCGTTTTTTTTCTCTGTGGTAACTTTACAATAGTAATTTTATAAAATTTGGTATCTTAATATTTTAATCTTTAGTCATAAAGTTGATTTTGTTTTAATGTCATCTACTATTTAAAAATTTATATGTGGTTTCCTAAATTAATAAGTCTTGCCCTTGAATTTCTATTTTTTATTTTGGAATTAGATCTAGAAGTTATATGAGAATATAATTCAGTACTATATGTGTTTTATATTGTTTTGTTTGTTCAGCATCTGAAGAACAATGGAAATTCTACTTGCCTTCCTATATCAAGAAAAGTCCTTAAATCACTCAACCCAACTGTCTACAGAAATGTGGAATATGAAATTTGGCTACAGTCTAAACAAGGTAAGACTATAAAGTTGCATATAAGAATATCAGACAAGAGTTTTAATTTGCATATTAAGCAGAAAATATTATAAATTGTTCTTTTTTTCCCCCCAGCTCAGCAAAAGCGTGATTATTCCATTGCTGCTGGCTTACAATATGCAGTTGGAGATAAATGCAGAGTAAGTGATCAGGAGGGATAGATATACTTGAGATCGTTAAATTATTGATTTCCAAAAAAACTTTTTTTATTGGCTGATTTTTCAAAATGATTTTAGGAATTCAAATCTTTTATGTGCACATTAATGGCTTGAAAGTATTAAATAGGTTGTATGAATGCAAGTTTATAAAATGAGAAAATTCTTGTTTTGCTATTGCTAATACATCCCACCATCTTGTCCTATGACTTAAAAAAAAAAGTTGTCTCTGATAATACTTGAGATTTTTTTCTGTTTCCTTAATTTTTTTCTTAGCAAGGGATTCTATGTACTAAATTCATTGCAATTTGGTCTTATGATTTTTTCCTCCGTATGAGGAGGTGTGTCCTTAGAAATTGTGGACTAGAATTACCATCTAAAGTCTATCAGGAAAGTTTGTTGGGGAAGGAGAGGAAAGAACTCAAAATAATCAATGATTTTCTAATTTACATCCATGTGGCAAAATTGACAAATGTTGGAGGGTCTGCTGGAAAATAGGGACATTGCTACACTACTAGTATAGCTGTGAATTGGTCATCTATTTTGGAAAGCAGTCTTGAACTTTTCCCCCAAAGCTATTAAACTCTGTGAGTGTATATTGAACCAGTAAAATACTTCTAATTCTATACCCCCAAAAGATCACAGACAAAGGAAAATGATCTTATGTACAAAAATATTTATAGCAGTTCTGTCTGTCATCATATGAATGTGAAGGCCATATAAACTGTAGTACATAAGAAATGATGAAGGGGAAAGTTTAAGGGAAACTTGGAAAGACATGTATGAACTAATGCAGAGTGAAGTGAGCAGAACCAATATGATTTATACAGTATCAACATTGTGAAGATAAATAACTTTAAACAGAAGATTTAAGAAATCTGATAAATGGAAATTTTAGAGAATTCATAATGAAATATACCACTCACCTCATCACAGATAATGGATTAGTACAGTCTGAGACAAAGGTTGTTTTTGGTTTGGCAGATGTTGGAATTTGTTTTGCTAATTTATACATAAGTCATGAGGGCTTCATTTTTCAGTTTGGGAAAGTAGAAGGAAAAAATAATTTGGAAGTAATTTGCTGTCATTTTGTAAATCATCTTTTCATTCTGCCTCACATGTGGAGTTCTTTATTTACTCCTGCTTGATGAATTCTAGCTAAACTCTTAACACTTAACTCCTCTTTAGCAATGAAGGCCAAACTGTAAGAATACACAAACTAGTTTGTTAATACTCTGTAGAGTAGATAGATAGCTTTAGATTGGGGACAATGTGGTTACCAGGAACAATCTATTTGTTTATCATTAACATTAACCAGTTGAAATGTGTTAAATGTTTTCTGCATTAATACAAATTATCATTTTCTGTTTAATTAACATCCTATAATTAACAGGGGTGTGACTTAATAAGCAGAAAACAGTCTTGGAGTGAGAAGGATCTAGTTCAGGTGTTCTCTGACAGACCAGCTTTGTGTCATGGGCATCTGCCTTCACTTCTCAATGCCCCTATAACTCTTCCTCTAAGGCTGTAAGTTGTAGAGTTGTTCACTATCTGGATTGGTAGACAAACATTTCATAACACTAACTCTTTGATCCATAGTTTTTAATATGTATTCATGGTGTTTTTAGTTAATGGTACTTTATCAGAAATGATACTGAAAGTTTAGTTCTCTTAAAAAATTACATTGGGGCCAAATTTTTCCTCATTATAATATCTTTGATTTTATAAAAATCAATTATGCTGATTTAAAAAATGAAATTAAAAAAATAAGATATGCATACTAAATATCAACATTTTCTTTTTTATTATTATTATCATAGCTTTTTATTTACAAGATATATGCATAAATAATTTTTCAGCACGGACGATTGCAAAATTTTTTGTTCCAGTTTTTCCCCTCCTTTCCCCTACCCTCTCCCCCAGATGGCAGGTAGACTAATACCTGTTAAATATGTTAAAGTATATGTTAAATATAATATATATATATAGCCATATGGTTATTTTGCTGTACAAGAAAAATCGGACTTTGAAATAATGTACAATTCACCTGTGAAGGAAATAAAAAATGCAAGCAGACAAAAACAGGGATTGGAAATGCTATGTAGTGGTTCACACTCATTTCCCAGAATTCTTTCGCTGGGTGTAGCTGGTTCTATTCATTATTGAACAAGTGGAACTGATTTGGTTCATCTCATTGTTGAAGAGAGTCAAATCCATCAGAATTGATCATCATATGGTATTGCTGTTGAAGTAAATAATGATGTCCCGGTCCTGTTCTTTTCACTCAGCATCAGTTCATATAAGTCTCTCCAGGCCTCTCTGAAATCCTGTTGGTCATTTCTTATAGAATAATAATCATAACATTCATATACCACAATTTATTCAGCCATTCTCCAATTGATGGGCATCCACTCAGTCTCCAATTTCTAGCCACTACAAAAAGGGATGCCACAAACTAAATATCAACGTTTTCAAGAGTGATTTGCTTTGACTTAATTCCTAGTAGCAACAGATGTGGGAGTCAGTTTGATTATTAAAGTCTTTTAAAAGTTGTGTTTAGACACACATTAAATTTCCAACATATTGATTATTGAAAGCTAAATGGAAAAAGACACGTTTCTGCTTAATTCATATGAAAAATGCAACATTTTTGATTTGATTTGGTGATTTGAACAGGCTGGCTATGATTTATTCATTGCTTTTCTTCTATAGGCTTTGGCAATAACTAGATGATCTGAAGTATTTTTGCTTTCACTGACATTCCTTTTTATAGCTAGATTTAAAAGACCCAGTATTCATTTATTAAAAAAAAAAAAAGGTAAAATTATTTTTAAGGGTACTTAAAGGAATTATGAAATTTGAATCTTTTTCTCTTATTCTACAGGTAGGTTTAGATCACAATGGGAAGTTTCAAAATACAGATACTCAAGAACGTTCTGAGAATGGACCAGTATTTGTGGAAGAGGTTGGAGGGAAGTAAGTTCAGGTTTCTTGTGATGGCAATTTCTGTATAATTTAGCATACTGTGTGTATGCCTTGGGAGATGGGGGTTATCAGTAAAAAGAATTCCCAGTGAAGACTGTAAATGGACAATTGCTTTGCACATTATAGTCTCATATATTTATAAGTAGTAATTTAGATGTCAGTTTTTTATAGATATAACTATCTATAACCTAACCCTTTCCAGGTAGAATGTCTGGCCTGGAGATAGGAAGACTTATCTTTCTGAGTTCAAACATGGCCTTTCAACACTTAGTTACCTGTGTGTACTAAACCCATTGCATCAGTTTCTTTATCTGTAAAAATGAACTGAAGAAGAAAATGTCAAATTATTCCAGTATCTTTGCCAAGATAATGTCAAATGGTGTCCTGAAGATCAAAATTGACTATAGAACATCTGTTTAAGAGTGTCATTACTTAAGGCTACAGAGAAAAGAAATTGTGATCGATTTTCATATTGACAGAGGTGATTCTCTGCCAAACTCTTAAAGAAGGAGAACTCTAATGCAACTTTGTAGTCAGTAACGTACGGAATACTTACTCACTTATTGTCACAATTTGTGGTCTTACATCAAAGTCTCATTAGCTTTTTTAAAAAAAATTTTTCTGATTATCACTTTTCAGTTTGACTCTACAGCACAGTTAAGTTCAAAAATGTGCTATTAACTTTTTGTTAATGTGGTTGTCTAGATTTCAATTTTATTTTGTAATATTAAACTATGAAAATTTATTATGGAAACTACTTAAGCACATCTGAACTGGTATACAGTTTTTAAAATTACTGAGTTCTAACTTTGAACTACCCCCCTACGAACAGCAAATTAGTAAAATTTTATATTGGGGGAGGGAAGTCAGCTAAAAATAAAATGTGAAGATGCTGCCTTTTAAAAATTCCAGCTAGAATAGCCTACATAACATCTTTTTCATTCTTTTTGTTCCTCTAAGACGTTCTTCACAAAAGAGCCTGAAATCTCTTCAGCAGGCATCTTCTACAGAAGGTTGGAATATGGTGTCTTCGGGAAAGAAGATGAAAAAACCTGCTGCTGGTGGACAGCATTTTCAACCTGGTAAGAACCTCCTCTACCCTCTCATGCCATCTGTTATTTTCTTCTTTCAGTTTGCATGAGTCATACAGTTTTCTGCTGGAATTATTACACCTTTCTTCTTGGATTTTGTCACAGACATAGATTGCAGAGGGCCAAAGAATCCAAATAAGCCAATAAAAACCCCATCAACACTACCTCCTCGACTTCAGCATGTAGGAACTCGGCAGCATACATATTCATGCCAGTCTTCTGGGTTACAGTCTCAGTTGCCCTCAAATGAGCACAAGGCACAGAGCAGGACTTCTTCACAGATTCTCAGGTAAAGCTTTGATTCAAAATAAATAGAAAATAAGTTACTTTTTGTGATATAAAAATCCTTTATTACAAGAATAGAAATTTTTGAAATTTCACAATTTCATTTCTTGTTAGAGATTTAAAAAAAATTTCTCCCCAAAATTTTTCCTTACTAAAATTCTTGACATTTTTCTGGATGAGAGAGGAATTGATTATATAACAGGAGTTCTAAAATTTTTGTTTACTTTTTGAAATAATTACATTTTTATAAATTAATTTTGGAATTCTAGTAGAGTTTGGATTATACAGAGATTGGAAATGGGACATAATGTTAAGTGAGCAATAGTGAAGGGGCAAATTCGGTCAGACTAAAGTGTGTGAAGGGGAGAAACCCAAGTCTAGAAAGGTAAATTTGAGCAAGGTTGTGAACTGTTTTAAATGTCAAAAGTTTGTATTTAGTTCAGGAGATAATAGAGCCACTAGAATTTATTGATTTAGAAGTACTGGACTACATAAAATGTTTGCTCTAGTTTGGGGATTATATGGTATTGCATTCTTTACAGAAGAATATGCAACATTTTTAGGTAGCCAATTGGAGAATTAAAATCAGGTGATAATATAGGAAAAATTTATTTAATATAGAACACTGTTTCCACTTAGTTACATTTCTGAAAATGCTTTTTGTACTATCATTTTTCACAATGTTCCATTAAAATATAAAAGGAATTTTTAAAAAACCTCTATCTTTTAAGAATCTATTGAACATTATGTAAGCTATGTAATGTCTTAGTCTGTTTTAATTTGTAGGGCAAGAGTATGAGGTTTCACCTATTTTGCTCTGTATCAATATGTTTTGTTTTGGCTTATTGGTCCTTTTTAATACCCAGTTTTTTCTTTGTCCATCCTTAAAACAAGGACCCTCTTCTAAAGATTTGGAAAGGAGGCATATATGATAGCATCAGGTTACATGGTCTTAAGTATTTGCACAGAAATAGTAGCATGAAAATATTTCTAATATTTACATTGATATCTGTTGATATCAGCATATTTCATGATAACCAGTGGCCTCAGTCATATAAATGATGACATTAAAAAATGTTAGAAAATATGGGTGTCAGAATAAGCAGTGAAACAGAGACCACAGAGAAGCTTCCTATAAATCATGAATGTTTTCTTTGGGAAATTAATATTTGGCTCTAGATGTAGTAAATGTTGAACAACAGTAATGATCTATGTAATGAGGGCATCCTTAATGACGGTATTTTTAGGAACAGTCTGAAGTCCAAAGCATGATAAGAAAGACTAGATTTTTGTCATTAAACAGAATCCTCCTTTGTTTGTTTTTGTTTTTTGTTACAAAAAAGAAACTTTTGATTCACTGAAGTAAAATACCTCCTTGAAAGCCTTCTAAATTCCAAAAGATGTTTCATTAAAATTATACAAGATTTATTGAGATACAAAGCATCTCATTTATCTCATTTATCATGAGTGAGGTAAAAAGCCAAAAGAATGTTTACCAAAGTTGTGTTTTGAAGGAGATAAAGCACAGAATCCAAGTAAAAGAATGATTCCCCTAAAGATGATGAAGTTCTCTACTTCAACAGTGCGGAACTTCTTTTACAAAGAGGTCCATAATCATTTGAAAGGGTTTGTTTTATCCACCCATAAGAATGCTGTATTATGTAGAATATGACTTGGCGCGAGATGGGCAACCTATAAAACTCATGTGTACTTACCTTGATAATTGAAAAAAGACTTATTAAAACTGGAGGAAGAGGAGAATAGGTTGAATTGCTTATGGGGAATTATAGCACTTCTTTAATTATTTGAAACTTCTCCCAGAAATAAAAAAAAAAAAAAAACAATCTCTCTTCCTCTTCCTCTGACTCCTTCTCTTTCCCTGTCTCATCTTTCTCTGTCTGTCTCTCTCTCTACCAGTGGTATTTGTATGGCTTGTGAGTTTTGTAACATTGGTCTCTGAACAATTAAAATTGACTATGAAGGCAATAGGAGGCAGGGCATGTGGGCTATATTAGCAGACAGCAACATTTATTGCTAAGGACCAGAGCCAAATTAAAACAAATCAAAGAAATATTTTTTAAAAGTGTGTGTGTGTGAAGTCCTGTAGTTTGAACTTAGGGAACACATAATTGTAGTCTAATATTATTAGGTCAAGTTATATATTCATCAGAGGATTAAAGTGGTAAATATTTGCAATTAAAATGCAGTGTTTTAGATGTTTGGCAAAAAAAAAAAAAGCATACTTAGTAAGATTTTGGAAAATCTTTAACATTTATGGCAAAGTATAGCACAAGGGCAT
Organism: Antechinus flavipes; assembly: GCF_016432865.1. Classification (NCBI taxonomy): domain Eukaryota; kingdom Metazoa; phylum Chordata; class Mammalia; order Dasyuromorphia; family Dasyuridae; genus Antechinus; species Antechinus flavipes. The sequence goes on along the minus strand of NC_067403.1, from coordinate 71,526,545 downwards.
TGTCACTTGTTAAGTGGTAATATTTCAGGTTTCTTTCTAGTTTTTGATCCTTTTTTAAAAAACATTTTATAAATCTTGTGGATATTACTATCAGTTCTACTACAATCTTACTTAGAAATGCTATATCATCATTGGCAAATTTGAATGTATATCGTTTTAAATTTAATATCAGGTGATGTAAATTAAGTGCATACCAATTTTTAAAAAAATAGTTGCCAAAGCTTAATTCAGTACTGTTAGCCCATAATTTTTGTAACTCACAGTTTTCATCTTTGCTTTTAAAGTATGAGTGTTATCAAATTTAAATAGAAACAGAGGCCACCAAATTATACATGAGGATTCCTATGAATGCATATTGGCTTAGAAAATCTCATATTAATATATGCATGTTTTATTTAATTTGATATTCACCAACTATATTTTAATCTGATTTAAATGCATTTGGGAGATGCAGGGATAATTTACAGTTTAACACTTAAGTGTTAAAATTTTTTGGCCTCAGGATAAATGAAATGTAGATTCCATGTAGCATCTAAATCCTTGAAGGAAAAGGATTCATTAGCAATCTACATGCCAGTATAGGAAAAAGTTAAATGAATTGCAGGAGAAAATAGAAAATAAAACTATAGTAGTTTGGGGAGACATTGGTTTAAACCCTCTAACTCTAACTCTAATTTAAAAAATGAGAAAATTACTCCAAGTCCACTGCTCTGTCCACTGAACCACCTTAGAAATATTAAGTGCATGTTTTTCTGGTCATAATGTAGTAAATTCAGTGAAACTACTTTTTGAAGAATAAATTAAAAATTAGTTTAAGGAAACTAAACCTAGTGAGGGCAGCTAAGTGGCTTAATGGGTAGAGGAGTGGACCTGGAGTCAGAAAAAATCATCTTTCTGAGTTCAAATTTAGCTCTAGACATTATGTACTTCTGGATAAGTCACCTTTAACCTGTTTGTCTCAGTTTCCTCATCTGTAAAATGAATTGGAGAAAGAAATGGGCAAATTACTCCAATAAGGCATAATTGAAACAACTAAACAACAAACTGATCTAATTCTACAAAAAGAGTGGGCCAAAAAACAAATCATAGAAACAGTTAATTTCATTAAAAGTGATGACAGCAGGGAGCCAAAATTTGTAGGATACAATCAAAGTCATGCTTCAGGGAAAGATCAACATATTGGACATTGAACTAAAAATAATTAGAAAGTTAACAACTTAAAAACCCCAAGTTAAACACCAAAATAGAAATCTTGAAAATCAGGAGAGAGCAACAAACTGAAGTTTTTTTTAAAAATTGAACTAATAAAACTGGAAGCTGATTGGGAAGAAGAGGGATTGGCTAATAAGAAAACCAAATTACCAGTATCAAAAATGAAGAAAAAAATTGCATTCACATCTAATGATAATGAAATAAAATTATTAGGAGCTATTTTTCCCAGGTAGATGCCAGTAAAGTTTAAAATCTTAACTGAAGTGAATTAACATTTACAAAATTAAAAATCATGCCTAGATAATCTTATTTTAGAAAAATGAATTGAATAAACCTCCCTAAAGAGAGGGGGGAAAAAAAAAAAACACCAGGACTGGTGGATTTACAAGTGACTTTTACTAAATATTCAATGAATAATTGGTTGCAATACTGTGTAAAGCAGGGGTCCTCAAACTACGGCTGGGCCAGATGTGGCAGCTGAGAACGATTATTCTCCTTATCCAGGGCTATGAAGTTTCTTTATTTAAAGGCTCACAAAATAAAGTTTTTGTTTGTCCGGCCCTCCAACAGTCTGAGGGACAGTGAACTGGCCCCCTATTTAAAAAGTTTGAGGACCCCTGGTATAGAGGATAAAATATTTGGGATAACCAGGAACTATATCAACGTGATCTAAAAACATTTTTCACACAAACAAAAGATTTAGATTATTAGAGAATTATTAATTGCTCGTGAATAGTCTGGTCCACTATAATAAAAAATGATAATCCTACCTAAATTATTTTACTTTTTCGGTATCATACTAATGAAACTTATAAAATGACTTTATAGAATTAGAAAAGAAATCGTAAAGTTATTGTGGGAGAACAAAGATCAGAAATATCAAAGGAGGAAAAAAGTAAGGGAAGATGGCCTAATAATACTAGATCTCAAACTACGCAACAGAGTGGTAATCATCAAAACCGTCAGTATCAGACGGTATCCAGTATCAGGATAAGAAATAGCCTGACTGTGGAAAAGATTAGGTATATTATATATAGAAACAAATGAGCACAATAACTTAGTGTTCAATAAGCTCATCAATCCTTGGGGCAAGAATTTTTCTATTTCAGTCATTTCACTGGTCCTGTTCTTTGTGACCCTGCTTTTGGGATTTCCTTGGCAAAGACACTGGTTTATCCTTTCCTTCTTCAGCCCAGATAAGAAAACTTGAGTCATACAGGGTTAATTAAATGACTTGCCTAGGCTCACATGTCTAAGTGTCTGAGGCCATATTTGAACTGAGGAAGATGAGCCTTCCTCATTACAAGGTAGTAATAAATTCACTCTTAGCACCTAGCTGCTCTTGGGGTAAAAGCTTAATATTCGACAAACTGTTGGGAAAACTGAAAAGGAATTTTGGCAGAAACTTAAGATATATAGACCCACATTTGTACATATACTCAAAATAGGCATATGTTTGTAGAAAGGATGATATATAAACCAGTGGAATATGAAAGAAATTACTTTAGATTTGGATTAGAGAGATTCTTTTTTTTTTTTTTTTTTTTAATAGCTTTTTATTTACAAATTATATGCATGGGTAATTTTACAGCATTGACAATTGCCAAACCTTTTGTTCCAATTTTTCCCCTCCTTCCCCCCATCCCCTCCCCTAGATGACAGGATGACCAATACATGTTAAGTATATCAAAGTATAAATTAAATACAAAATAAGTATACATGACCAAACTGTTATTTTGATGTACAAAAAGAATCGGGCTCTGAAATATTGTACAATTAGCCTGTGAAGGAAATCCAAAATGCAGGCAAGCAAAAATAGAGGGATTGGGAATTCAGTGTAATGGTTCTTAGTCATCTCCCAAAGTTCTTTTCGCTGGGTGTAGATGGTTCGGTTCCTTACTACTCCATTGAAACTGATTTGGTTCATCTCATTGCTGAAGCTGGTCAGGTCCATCAGAATTGATCATCATATAGTAATGTTGTTGATGGAGAGAAATTCTTGAGCAAACTTATATTACTTACATTACCATCACATAAAATGGATAATTCTGATTATTTGAAATTTAGAAGTTTCACTCAAAACCAAAGTAGCTGAAATCAGAAGAAAATCAGGAAAAACTTCATAGCAAGTTTCTCTGAAGTCTTGTTTCTAAAATATGTAGGTAACAGTCAGATTTATAAAAATAAGAGCCATTCACCCATTTGACAAATGGACAAAGTATCAAAGCTATCAGTAGGTATATGAAAAATAATCTAAATCACTAAGAGAAATTCAAATTAGAACAGCTTTGAGGTAACTATCTCACACTCATCAGGTTGGTGAAAATAAAAAATCCTGGAGAGGATGTGATAAAACAGGTACACAATACACTATTGGTCCAACCATTCTGGACAGTAATTTGTCATTGCCCAAAACTCTTCTGGGCTATAGATATCCTTAAATCACTGATACTGGGATTTTAAATAAATTTGGTTTACTAGTAATAGTAAACCATTTTTATATTACAGAGTGTATTAATGGGGTAGGATTTAAAGTCAGAAAGAAAACTTGGTTAATTTTTTTAATAAGGAAACTCCTTATGACCATAGACTATTGATTGTGGTACTTAATTGAAGTGGTATAATTCTTTTACACTCAGGAAATTGCCCTCACATGATAAATCACAGGAGTGGATCAAAAAAAATTATAGTTCTGTACATATAAGGAGATTGGTTTTTCTTTTCCTTTTTTTCTTTAGGGATTTAAAAATCTATATCATCTTCATTTGCAAATATATACTCTTTCTTGGTGTTTTAGTGGCAAACTAAAAAATCCGGTCTTTCCATTTTTCGAATTTAAAGTATATTTATAGAACATTTCTTAGTGCAAGTGTCACATTTGAATTTGAGATTTGAACTTGTTCCCCCCAAAGTTAGAGTAGTTAGTATTTAATAACTGTATAAAAAGGATTTAATGCTGTAGAAAAGTTTTTTAAAAGGTACTTTTTTTTCCTAAAAATTTTTGTCTTAAATTTAGATTAATTTTAGGCAAGTTCACTTTTTAAAAAATTTTTTTAAGAACACACAGGGCTCTCTCCAACAATGAGATGATTCAAACCAGTTCCAATTGTTCAGTAAAGAAGAGAATCAGCTACATCCAGAGAAAGAACTATGGGAAATGAGTGTGGACCACAATTTAGCATTTCCACTCTTTCTGTTATTGTTTGCTTGCATTTTTGTTTTCCTTCTTAGGTTTTTTTTCTTTGTAGATCCAATTTTTCTTGTGCAGCAAGATAACTATAAATATGCTTGCATATATTGGATTTAACATATACTTAAACATATTTAACATGTAGTGGACTACCTGCAATCTAGGGGAAGGAGTGTGGGGAAGAAGGGGAAAAGTTGGAACAGAAGATTTTGTAAGGATCAATGTTGAAAAATTACCCATGCATATGTTTTGTAAATAAGAAGTTATTTAAAAAGAAAAAAAAGAACACCCAGGGAAGCTTGATGAATACTGAACAATCAGAATTTTAAAAAGTGAGAATTCAAATTTTGCTGTGCATTACAAAGAGTGATTTTTGGAACTTGGTCTGTTTTATCAGCTTTTTTGAATAACCAAAATTGCCCTTACAGAAAAGTAGAACGTGAGAGAATTGAGGATTCAGACCACATTGGCAGAGATGGGAGTCATTTTGGCCTTTCTCCAGAGGAGCGAAGAGAAAGGGAAGCTTTTGAAGAATCACGTTTATTGTATGAAATTCAGCACAGAGACGAACAGGCTTTTCCAGCCCTCTCTGTATGTATAAACAATAATGAAAAGAATTGTCATTTCTCAGTTTTTCCTCTCATATTTCTTCTCTCATATGATCATAGAATTCTAGACTTAGCAGGGATCTTAACCATGATCTAATGTAACTACCTCATTTATAAAAAATGAGGGACTGAGTACCAGTCCTGAACTAGAATAACTTTCTCCTAAAATTTCAGAATTAATTTATGACAAGTTCTGAAATAGAACCTAAGCACCCTGAATCCTAGTCCAAAGCTTTTAATTATGAAGTAAAAAATTTGGCATTCAGTCAGATGAGCCTGAAGTACAAGACTGATTTTTTTAAAAAGCTACTTTATATATTCTCATTCTTCAGGGTTGTAAATAAGAGCTTATGGGCTTACTCTACTGATAACCAATACACATTTTGGTATTTGAAATTATTTTTAGCCACATAAGATGAATAGTTGTATTAAATCATGCCTTATTAATATTCCAACTTGATCACTTTATTCACAGCCTTATCTCCAAATGACTTTTATCTCTTTCTGAAGATTAAAAATTCATTCTCTGAAACAAAACTTAACCTCCTTAGCAATTGTTCAAGGGAGTGTGTGCTACTGCTGTTGAGAAACACACCTTTCACAGGTTTTTCAAAATTATTTTGGAATACCTATTACAGATTGTAGCACTTTTGGAATAAATAAATGTGGATGCCTTTGAAGAGGACAACTGGTATTTGGGCATTTACATGCTATGATGCTTGTTACAGTCAAACCAAAATTATTAGTGTGGCTTGTCTTTGAAGTTTCTTTGAGATGCGTATATTTAGGCAGTTCCTATCGAATGAAATATGCTCTATAGTTCTAGCTGCTCATCAATACTCAGCACTCTTTCCCCAATCCCCCAATTTAGGGGTCTTGTTTAAAAAAAAAATTCTCTTGAATCTGGTGCATAATCTAGAGTGATGGTTCTCAAAAAGCTCATGACTGCCTCTTGGAAAGAATGTGTAGAATTAGAGTTTCCTTAGTAGATAGGAAGAGTTCTTTTTATGTTAACAAATTGATAAGCATTTTTGATATGATCGGAACAGCTTTTCTACTTACTTTAATGCCACAGCCTTCATTTTCTCATAGGCTTAGATATCTTGTTGTGCTTTATTAATTTCTTCTGTATGCGTAATATTTTGTCTGTCTTGGGTGAAGTGGTCCAAATCAGGGCCTCCTGGTTTGTGTGGACTCACAGCAGATATGGTATCAGTGAAAACAGTTGGATTGAAAAGTTAGAAGGAAAAATTTCATGTGCATTCTTAGTTAAAATTTTAACTAGGATTTTGTTTGTATACATTTTTAAGAGCTCATCTGTTGGGCAGGCAGCTGTTCAGACCAGTAATACTTGTATGCAGAGAAAATCACATGGGAGTGAGAGAAAAGGAAGGCGAAGAATTGATGCAGAAGAACGAAGAGATAAAGGTATATTGTCATAGTGGTGGGGATAATTAACAATGACATTTGTTCACATTTATAAAATATCTACTGGAAACAGCAGGCACTGTTAGGAGCACGTTATGATTATCTCACTTCTCAACCACCCTGGGAGATAGATGCTTTTAGTATAATCTCCATCTTACAGATGAGGAAACTGAGGCAAATAGAGTAAAATAGAGGCTCACATAATCAATAAGTGTTGGAGTAATATTTGGATTTGTCTTTCTGGCTCCAGGCCTCTCACTAGCAAATACAGATGACTGAATGATTGCCTGGTTTAAATTCACAAGTTAGGCAACAATTATATTTCATTAAACAAAAGTGCACACATGTGTATATGTACATATTTATGTACACACAATCTCACATAGTCACATTACTGTTCTATCCATTTAATACATAGATCCACCAAGGCTTTATTTTTTAACTACTTTCTCTTCTCTTAATACCTTCCTCCATGTCCTATCCTTTCTTTTACTTGCAACTATGGTTTTAATGTGCATGACTACCATATCTGTGAATGCAGCCTCCATTTTTCTTCTAAGCCACAGAGTCACAGTCATTGTCTGCTCATTGACATCACCTGAGGGTCAGTATGTTTCCCACCAAAGTTTCTATTTCCTTCTGGTTTTCTCCTCTCTGTCATGGAGATTGTCATGGGCCTCGGAGCAGATGGAATCTTCCCTGGATTGCATTTAAGGGCATTTAAAGCATTGTGTAACCTCAGACCCTGCCCAGCCTTGCCTCCCTGGCCTCCCTGTTTCTCACACGGGATTCTCCATTGCCTGTGCTTGGGCATTGGGTTGCTCTCCCATCCCATACCAGCACTTTTGTTCTCACTCCTTTATTTCAGAGATCAGCTTTAGAGCCATCTTCGACCCGAAGGCATTCTCTAAATCAGGAGTTTCTAATGTGGGAGCTAAAGATGGTGTTTACATTTTAAAGCAAGGTTTTGTTGTATTTAAAATGTAAATTCATAGTGTTCTTCTTGTGTATTTTGTACATATCTTTCTTTCATTTTTATTTTTTCATCCCTACTGCCATATCCAATACCTGTTTTATAGTAGATGATCAGCAAATGCTTGTTGACTGATCCATTTTGCCTCCAAATACCTAGTTTCTTTACCTGGGTATTTAAGGAGAGTGGTGAGCGAGGGGAGACATGTTTATGAATTTATGAAGCCTCATCTGTGCCCTAAGCACTTTCTGTTTTTACTATTTCATTTGATTCTCACAGCAACTCTGGGAATTAGATGAATCTATTATCCCATTTTTAACTATTTTTTTTCACTTTATTATACTTCCTTTAATATGTACTAGAGAGCCTAATAAACCGTTACTTTTCAGTTAATACTTTGAAGCTACTCACCTTTTGCTTTATGTTGTTCCTGTTAGGTAATATACCCTCCACCCTGTTACTTCCTAAGGAAGCTTTCCCATGCTATCAGTAATCATTGTTGAGAAATCCTTTAGCACTTTGTATATCTCATTTTTCCTATACATCTTATCTTCTGTTAGACTGTACATTCTGTGGGATAGGAGCTATCTTATCTTTGTTTTCCTCATGTCACTTTATCTGATTCCTTGGATAGAATTTAGATTTGTTATATAAATGAATAACCCGAAACAGAAGTTCCTAGAAAATCCTTGGATGAAAACAACCAAAATAATTTACACTTTAAATTTCTTAAGCTAGTAATTTATCAGATGGAATTATTTCCCTTTACTTCAGCATCTTAATCTGTTAGCATTCTTGTTATTAAATTTACAGATTTTACTTCTGGCCATTCAAAACTTTTTTTTGTGGGTTACAGATTCAAACCCCAGGCAGATACACTTGGATCAAAAACTTGAGGCAAGCACACCAGAGGTAAATAATTTGTTGAACTTAATTTTATTTTGTCATGTTTTCCCCTTAGCCTTCAATACTTGTTCTTTATCCAAATGAAGCTTTCACCTATTCCTTTGGATTCAAGGCCATGCATCTGTTTTAGAGAACTCAGGAGTTAATGAAACATTTCTGTTGTGGCAGTTATCTTTGTTTACTTTTATATTTGTTTCATATAGAGATGTTTGTCATTCATTACACTAGGTTCAGAAGTTCCAGGTGCAAATTAAGTAAAAACCATGGAGGAATATTTTTGTCACTTCTGAAAATTTTCTAAATTAGGAACCCTTTAAAATTGATTTATCATAAATAGCAATACATCTGCTGTTTCAAGGGGAGAGGGAAGCTTCTCACTGTCACTGCCTTGTTTTCTCTGTTGAATCACTATTTGGCACTTAAGACTCATTTGCTTTTGTCTGCAGTCAGTGATCTTTCTTAGAACAGTGGCTTCGAGTCCCCTGTTTCGTGTCTTAACTCAGAAGTTACAGCTTGACAGTTATAAGGGATATGGAAGTTAGACAGTCTAGGAAATAGACTCAGGAAGGTGAAAGAACTTGTCCAACTTGTTCCAGTCCTCAGAGCCTATTCCCTTTTTTTTACATACTCCAAGCTGGTTGAAATTAGCGGCTATTGCAGGAGCTGGAGTGTAAGTGGCTAGGAACAGATTTGAAAATGAGATGAAGTAGAGTTGAGGGGTAATTAGCTAGAAGCTGTAGAAGAGGAAAAGAATGTGAAGCATTTAGAAATTTGGTAAAGTTGGAGCAGAATGTTTTTCAGGTTATGTTGACTTATCTAAGAAATATGGCTAGATATTTATCTGTAAGAGTAGTCTATAACAAATTGAATTAAAACTTCATAGAATAGCATAAAAGTTGTGGAGCCATATTCCCATAACACTCTTCCAGGGGGTCTTGAAATAAAACTTTTCTGGTGTTATCCTACAATCTCCTGACACACTAAGTATAACAGATTATAAATAATACCCTTTAAATATTTTTGAGAGGGTAATATTTGCAAGGTTTCAGGATAGATTTTGGGTTGTTTTTTTTTTTAAATATATATTTATTTTATTTTATAATAATTTTATATTGACAGAATCCATGCCAGGGTAATTTTTTTTACAGCATTATCCCTTGCATTCACTTCTGTTCCGATTTTTCCCCTCCCTCCCTCCACCCCCCTCCCCTAGATGGCAAGCTGTCCTATATATGTTAGATATGTTGCAGTATACAGGAAGATTTTGTTGATAAGTGTTAGAAGATATTAGAATGTATATTGTGGAATTCTAAATTATAAAATCACTCTGTTTAGTTTCCAAAGAATATTGAAGATGATGAAAAATGTCCACCAGCTTCACCTTTAAAATCAAAGAAGATTGAGGGTCCATCTCCTGCTGAACAAGTATGCATATTTTTGGTTTTTCCAAAATATTTCCTTAAATCTGAATTTTTGATTTTGTGTTACATGAGGTTTATTGTAATTTATAAACTTAGGCAAAAATATCTGTAATTTGTTATTTTTAAAAAGTGAACATGTTCTCAACTTTTATAAATAGTAGTTCTATAACTAGTAATTCTTTTGCTAGTTCTAGTTCGTAAGAGAGACATATATACATATTTAATGAGATCTTTATAATATTTACAAGTCAACATGCCCAAAATATTTTTGTGCCTAAGGACTTTGAGTGTGAGTAAAAACTTTCAAATTCCTTGTGTTACCACATCTACATTTCACATGGGAAAAATAAAACTTTGTTTACTGCATCAACAAAGTTTGCATCAATGAAGAATGCTGTAATATATTTAGATGCCTTTTTTCTTCTATTTCTTATAGAGGTTCTCTGGGTGGCCCTCTGAAACTCATAACTTATGAATTATTGTGAGAGTCAGACTTGAAACTTGAGCTGCTCCAATTGAGATGAAAAGTTCATGATTTTGTTGTTTTCCAGAGCAATCTCAGTTCTATTGTTTCCTTAAAAAGATTAGGGGAAATGAAGACCATTTTAACTACCAGTAAATGGGAAGTTTTTTCCCTTAGAAATTGATCCAAATTTCTAATTCAGAGATTTTCTTGATTTTAGTTCTGAGGTACAAATAATTCCTGAGTTTATTTGTGTCCTTTTTTCCCCCTCTTGAACTCATTTTTAAGTGACAGGAGTTTAATATGTTGCCTTAAGTTTATAGTCTTAATTGTCTTTGTTTTGTGAGCCTTTTCTACCTTTGCAATAGGTTTTTGTGAATTTTGGTAAGCTTCTTTTAGAGACATTTCTTTTTATCTCTAGCATGAGGAAACTAGGTAATATTTAGTGTTTTTAAAAATACTTTGAATTGTTATTATTCTAGGAATTCATTTGTGTACTTTTATTTATTTATCTTTTGCAAGGCAATTGGCTACTTGACTTGCCCAGGGTCACACAGCTTCGTAAGTGTGTTTGAGGTCTGATTTGAACTCAGGTCTTCCTATACTCTGTGCCATCTCGCTGTCTCCCTGTCCTTTTTAATTTAGAAAAAAGGAGACAGCTTTGAGTGAATATTAAATGGTGCAGTGCTTTGAAATGTGTATATATGTCTCTCCCAACCCTGTTCTTCCTTTCTTCTCCTTTTCTTAAGAATCCAGCAGAGCATGTGTTATTGGCAAATCCAGCTCCCATTCAAGTTCCTTCAGAGGTGCATCTGCCTCCCACAGTGCCTTCTTTACCAGCCACTGTGCCAGTCTGGCCAAGTGAACCAACAACTTATGGACCAACAGGTTGGGAAAGACTATCAGTATTTTCAGTTTGTTAAATTGTTTTCCCCCTATCTTTTGAAAATGTATAAAGGGTCTGAGCATTGTGAATAAATATGAGGAAAAGCACACGCAGTTTTATAGATTCTGTGCTCCTGTACTTCTCATCTACCTACAGGGTTTGTTAATTGTATTATCTTTTGTAGGATTATTGAGGGATTACATGTTCCATTGTAGTATCTGTTCCTTCTCAATTTGGGGGATGGGTGGAAGACAGTTGAAGAGAGAGAAAATAAATGCTTGTTAATTGAATAAAAATTTACAAAAAAATACTCTTGTTAAATTATCTATATACCCAAGTCTTCTATAACATTTTCATTATTAATGGAAAATCAAGGCAGCACTTATTTCTTCCCATTGATGTGTCTATAAGTTTTGTCATCAGGGTATGTTATTTAGTATCATGTGCTTGATTTATTTAAGTTTGTTCTATTTTTGTTCCTCTGTAGGTAATATTTGATTGTGAAAGAAATTTTTACCTGCTGTAGCACAAAATATGAAATTTTGATTGAATAAAAACATAGTATTCAGGATAGGTGTGCTTCATGGAAGTCGCATTTTCCCATTTTTATGAAGAAAATTGATGCTCTAGAATATATCTAGAGGAAATCAATAGCTTCTGAGGAAACTTATTTGAAGATTAGCTATAGAACTATGTGTATATAGCCTGGAGAAGGAAAATCTTAGAGGTACACCTTCACTAATTGAGTTTAAAGTGTGTCATGTGGTGAGAGAGAAAAATTCTACTTGACTGCAAAGAACTTACCTAGAATTATGGGTAGAAGTTACACTGAGACATCTGGTCTCTGTATTAGAGATACATTTCTTTCTTTTTTTTTTTAATTTAAATTTTATTTTATTTAATAATAACTTTGTATTGACAGAATCCATGCCAGGGTAATTTTTTACAACATTATCCCTTGCACTCGCTTATGTTTCGTTTTTTCCCCTCCTTCCCTCCACACCCCCCACCCCCCCCCCCAAGATGGCAAGCAGTCCTATATATATTAAATATGTTGCAGTATATCCTAGATACAATACGTATTTGCAGAACCGAACAGTTCTCCTGTTGCACAGGGAGAGATACATTTCTAACATTTAAACTGTTCAAATTGATTGGACTTCTTGAGGTATAGTGAGTCCTCCATCATTGGAAGTGGTAAAGAAAAGGAGTTCACTTACCAATTGAAGTACCATTTACCAAAGGAATGTTTTTAGAGGATTCATGTTTCAGATGGAGGTTAATCAGGAGTTCTTGTTTTGTGTCATGGTTCCTTTTGGCAAAGGGGAAAGCCTGTAGATTCATTCTTAGAATAATGTTTTTCTGTGCATAAAAGGGTATTCAAAATATTATAAAGTTCAATTATATTGAAACATAATTATCAAAATATAAAAAGTTCCAAGTCCATGAGCCCCCTGAAAGTTTTCCACACATCTGTTGGAGGGCATATGGAATCTAGGTTAAAAATCCCTGGAATACATATTGCCCGTGTACCTTCTCTTAAGTTCTGTTATTATATTCTTTTTTTTTTAACTTATAATTGGAATTTATTTTTAAGCTTTCCAGTAATTTTTTATTTTTTCTTTCCTTTTAGGTGTTTCTGCTCAAATTCCCATTTTTTCTGTGACACAGACTTCTGGACCAGATTCTCCTGTGTCACAAGCTCAGTTAGCACCTGCTCCTGTTACTCCCGTTCCTATGTCAATTCAAGCAGTTAATCAACCTTTGATGCCTTTGCCTCAGACATTGAGCCTTTACCAAGACCCACTATACCCAGGGTTTCCTTTAAACGAAAAAGGCGAGCAAGCCATTGCCCCGCCTCATTCACTTTGTCACAATGGGGAAGATCTACCTAAAGGTGAGGAGTTTTTCTGATTTAATTTGAAGTTATAAAAAAGGCAGAATCAGATTTGGGAAATAATAGTAACAAGTATAATTTCAGTGGAATGGAGAAACCTGGTTACTTTATCAATGAAAGGAGTTGCTTTTGAATGCCACCAAATCTTGGTTTGAGTACTAATAAAAATTTATGTCTCAATTCTGTAATTTTAGCTTCAAATGAAGACTGGTCCTAATAATTGTGTTCCTTATATGTTCCTAAAATTTTTTTGGTTTCTCTGACTGTAATGTCATATAATTTAAAATCAGATTTCATCTGATCCAGTAAACATTAAGTGTCTTCTGTCTGCAAGACACTGTGTTAGTTATTGGGGCTACAAAGAGAAAATGAAGAACAGTCTCTGCCAATAAAGGAGTTTCTTATAACAAAAAACAAAAGAAGAAATATGAGTTACTTTTTATTAGTCTTGTGAGCAAATGGCAAAGGTACAATGATAGATTAAAATGAGGTTTTTTTGCATATAATATAGTCATTAGACTATATTTATGAAGTACTCACTGTATGTTAGGCACTGGGAGCACAAAAATAAAAGTAAGACTTATCCTAAAGAAATTTACATTATATTACCCAAGATGAAATAGGAGTGGGTAGGTACAGATCAACTGAGGCCAAATAAGAGTAATTTGTATTTTATACTGGAGAAATAGGGAGTCATTGACTTTTCTTGAGCATTTGAGTGATATAGTCAGATTTGAGCCTTAAGAAGATGACTGACAGTTGTTTGGAGACTAAATTGGAAAAGGAAGAGATGAAAATTGTGAATGAAGGTTGTTCGTGTGAATAGAAAGAAAGGGACTGCTTTTTTTTTTTTTTTTAATGATTAACTGATCAGCTGTAGTGAGTGGGTAAAGGAGAGGGAAGAAATGAGGATGACTATAAGGTGTTGTATGTCTAGATGATTGAATGGTGATGCTATTAAAACAAAAGGAATTTTAGTTTGAGGGGATGTGACTCCCATTTTAGTGTAATATGAGGTCACCATGTGGGACTGGAACTCGGGAGTGACTAGGGATGAAAATAGAGATTTGAGAACAGTATTGTAGAGATGGAAATTGAAAAGATGGTAGTGAGTGACCTTTTAGATCAGAAAGTCAGAGTCAGTAAATCTTTATTGAGCACTTACATACCATAGGAAGTAAATATTTTAAACAAGAATTTAGCCAAAAAGTCATAAGAATTGAGTCCTATGAATGGAATATTGGAAGATACAAACTATTTTTCAAGAATTGCTGTATCTATATTTCTGCTGCTTCCTCTGTCATTTTGGCAAATAAAATGAGACAATGGAGGGATCATCAGATTTGGAGGCAAGAGATTTTTTATTGACCACTTGTATAGTCATAATTGAGTTTTCTTGTTAAATTGGGGGTACCGTTTTGGGATTGTTTGTCATAGCCACTTCATAAACCAGGATAAGCAGTTGTTTTTCTTGTTAAATGTCAAGAAATATGTGAAACATGTTTTAAGACAAAGGAATAATTTTATTATTCCTTTAATAGTTATTAAATTTCAGCACATTATTTTGTTAGACCCTAGTAAGCTAAAGTTGACACAAGTCATACTGATTACTCAATGGTATTGTGTGTTTGGGAAAATTGTGGTTTTATATGTCTTACTGATATGAAAATAGTTGCACAGCCAGTGTTACATTATACAGTTAATATTAAGAAATTTCATATGATTTAGGATTTTGGCCATTTGGGATCATAGTTGATGTAACTTTAGTTAATATTGAAGTCTTTTTTTTTAAAAAAATGATATGTAGAAATAGGAAGACATACAAATGTCTTCATTTTAATCAGCTATAACTCAGAGAAGGCACTCACAAATTTACTATTACTAGCATTAGTAACATTCCATTTTCTTATCCTGGTCAAGCTAAAATTGACAGTAGCAAATTCCTTATGTAATAGATAAAAGAACTAATAGCATTGAAGAATTATGAAACCTCCTGAGCAGACATGACTTGAGTATTTTATATCATAATGACTGTATCTGTGTAAATGTGTGTGTACTTTTAATATGTGAACTTGTATTCTTTTTTTAGATAAAAACATTCTACGGTTCTTCTTCAATCTTGGTGTGAAGGTAATTATGTAAAATTTTAAAATAACTTTCCCCAATTGAAAATAGAAATTGCTTGAAATAAAAGCTAATTTTTAATTTGGGATTTAAAAGTTTTTAATCCACATTTTTCCATAGTGATAATTCGATCTTTAACCCATTTATCAGTTATCTATCTGCTATACACAATTTCATTATACTGCAATTGAATTTTTTATTGTTTGACTTTGGGGAAAAATACTAATTTCATCTCTGACAATACCCTTTTCCCCTGACTCTTTGAGAGTGCTTCCAAGGGTTGTCAATGAAACTAAGTGAGAACTCGGCTCCAGAACAGCAAACAGATCTTTGGCTTTATTATAGAGTAAGTATGGACATCTGGAGCCAGTAGGATTAAGTAGGATACATACATAGGGTACTATCATAGTTGTGTTTTAGATTCTGGGCTCCTGGTTATTTGGAAAATGTAATCATGTATTTTACCTAGCTTTCATAAATGAAAAAAATTCTTCTAGTTGGGTAGATAGGATTATGAACTGCTTTGTTTTTTTGGCTGATATCCAGAATGTCATTAGCCAGTAATGGTATATCCAGCTAAGGTCAGCCATTTAGTTATTTATTATTTAATCTGGTTACTGTCTGAAGTATATATTTTCTTTTGTTACTTTTTTAATTCGTGACTTCTAGGGATTAATGGCTGCAGTAACCCTTTTCTTATACCTTCTCTGAAATTTTCATTTGTTACTGGCAGGATTGGTAGCGTGGATCATTTAAAGTAAGATACTTTCTTTAAAATCCTAGAGGTAATAAAAGTCAAAGTTATAACATTAGAGAATTGTTTCCTACTTTCCATTATAGTTTTATAAAGTGTTTTTGAGCCATAGATTCACTTTTACAGATAAACATTTATAACATTAATTGTATGTGTTAAAAACAATTTTAATGGCTTTTTTCTCATTTTTTTCAGGCATATAGTTGTCCTATGTGGGCCCCACATTCTTATTTGTATCCTCTGCACCAGGCTTACATAGCTGCTTGCAGAATGTACCCAAAGGTTCAAGTTCCTGTGTATCCTCACAACCTTTGGTTCCCAGAAGCTCCTTCATCGCAGAGTGAAAATGACTGTGCACGCACAGACGCACACTTTTCTATGCCACCTGAAGCTAATGTTAATGACCGGGGGACACAGGCTGAGACAGGGTCTCCAACGTTTTCTTCACCATTAGTTATCCCAACATCTCAGGTGTCGGAAAACCAAGGACAGATACCTTATCAGGGCGATATTGAATCTGAGAACCCTGGACAGTTGCTTCATCCTGATTATGATGAATCAATGGGCGGCAAGAACATATTTCCACAGCCATCCTTTGGACCCAATCCATTTTTAGGTCCAGTCCCCATTGCACCTCCTTTCTTTCCTCCTTTATGGTATGGGTATCCATTTCAGGGTTTCATAGAAAATCCAGTAATGAGACAGAATGTGGTCCTGCCTCCTGATGAGAAAGGAACCCTAGATCATCCCCTGGAAAACCCAGATCTCTCTAAAGAATGTAGTTCAATCTCAGCAGCAGATCAATTTCAAGAAGTGAGAGGTGAAGCAACGCTCCCCCTTCCCATTGCCAGCATAAGCAGTAAGCATGATGGCCAGGCGGAGCAGTCAATCCCTAGGATGCCTAAAGGGGAAAAATCTTTTGCTACTGGTTCTGTAGACGTGAAGGTTCATCTTCATCCTCAGATGTTAAATGTAGAAAGAGAATCTCTGCCACTAACTGTAGAACCTGAACTTACTAAAAGAACCATAACCAATCCTAAAGAAAGAGCAGAGAAAGTCAAAGATTCCAAGACCACTGATCACTTGGCGAGTCCAATGGCTAGTTCGGTAGACAGGGTACAGAGAGCAAGGGAAGAGAGTTCTGAGGATGAAAATGAAGTATCCAGTATTCTGAAGAGTGGTAGATCCAAACAGTTCTACAATCAGACATACGGAGGCAGGAAGTACAAAAATGACTGGGGCTACGCTTCTAATAGAGGAGGGTACCAGCACCCAAGAAGTGAAGAGTCTTGGAAAGGGCAGCCCAACAGAAGCAGGGAGGAAGGTTATCAATATCATCGGAACTTTAGAGGGCGACCATATAGGGGAGACAGGAGAAGATCAGGCATGGGAGATGGTCACAGGGGACAGCACACTTAGAAATGGTGACTTTTGGAGAGTGTCAGAGGGAGAACCATTTGCAAAGTGGAATAGCTTGATGTTCCCAAAGGTTTGTCTTATTTTTTAAATAAAGGGAAACACGAACCCTGAAGTTGGAAATAGCTTCTCTCCCTAACCAAGTAACCTCAGCTTGAGACTTAGGGGCAGATGAATTCCTGGCATTATGTTTTTCTCTTTATTGAAAATTTGTTTGATTTCAGTTATTTGAGTGTCACTTTCTTCTTCCTTTTTCCCATAGGAACCTAGAAAATAAGTGTGTAAAATATAAAAAAAAAAAAATGTTTAATATAAACCATTGTAGATTTAGTATTGTTTTTTCCCAACTTATACAGTTTGAGTTTGTGATATAAGGTGTTGAAAATGTATGCTTATGATGTTTACTGAAATGACAGAAATATAGTGTTTGACATGATTTAGAGTCTAAAAAGATAACATTGCACCAAATAGAAATGTATATTTTATTATGCAATGCCTTAGTCATAAACTGGGCTAAAAAATTCTCAGCCTACAACACTGTTGTCTTTGATATGCTTCCAACCCAAAGGCCTTTCATCTCAATATCTGTCAAACTTGAATAATGTTTTCTCTTTAATATTTCATATAAGGCAGCCGATTAACCTGTGTCTTAGAAATGTTGTACATAGTTCTTTTAATATTCATAGGGTATATTTTTGAATTTTAGAGCGATTTGTTGAACTTGAGATTGCAGGCAAGAATAGATATTTGTGGAAAAAAATAGGAAATTCATTGATATGGCTGTTCCCACCAAGAATTCTTAGCACTGGTGTAAATATCATGGTGCCTACTCGAACGAAATGTAGATGCTATGCATTTTGAAAATAATTCTGCACCTGTTAGAACCGCAGAAATTTTTTAATGCCACTTTAACACTAATGCACTGACAGATTCTAAATATTTTGTGAGAAGAGACATATAAACATGAAAATTTTCTTTTTTTAGCTTGACAAGTTTATATGGAGAGCTACTGGGTTTTTTTTTTTTTTTTTTTAAATGTTTTTGTTTTGTTTTTGGTTCTTCATGCACTGTTGGTTATGTTTATCATTTTCCATATGCATGGTTCAGATAGTTGGCTCTATTCTATAAAAAAAATGACTGTGATTTCCAGTCCTTTCTAGAGGATGCTGCTAGAAGATGGGTTTTGCTTTGTATTTTAAAACCAACTTGTTACCTTAGGTAGCATTTGTGAATGTGTGATGAGAATGTGTGTTTTTTGTTTTTTAATTTTAACCTTTCACTGGGCCCTCCAGTAATCCCATTTGTCCCCTTTGCATGTTGCACTCTGTCCTTATTTGGAGATTTGACTCTGAATAACACAGTATTAGTCATCTGTGTTTCTTTGTAAAAAAAAAAAAAAAAAACTGTAGTTTATATTTTATATCTGTACATACCAATGTGAAACATACCCTCTTTTTTCATGTTTAAGAGATTATCTACTTTTTGATCAGGAAGCTTGAGTGAGACCATGCTATGCAAGTAACAGTGATTTCTCTTTGCATGCCATGTATTATGCTTAGCCAAAAATTAATGTAGTGGCTTTTTTTTTTCTTTATTAGAAAATACTTTTTTTTAAAGTGTAATTTATTTGAATTTGGTAAACTGAAACAGATAAGTTTTTTTTTTCCTTGTAACCTTCAGAAAAGTTCAGATCTTAGCTGGGCTTAGTGAATCTCTACTGTACTGTATTAATGGTTATTTACCTCTGTGCTATTTTAATTAGCCAAATTCTTAAGTTCAGATACTACCAATTTGAGTAGTGATTAAATTTTATCTGTTACCTAAAATTTTGAGAGCACTTTGAAAGATAGCATTTTATTATTGACGGTGCTAGGTTAAAAAAAAAAAATCTTTAATGACTAATTGTTTTATGCTCCCAAAAATGCTTTAGATTAGCTGATGGTGAACACATCAGCTGTTTTGTGAGCTAGAACAGTTGCTGAAGATAATACTAAAGTCTTTTTCCTTTAGTGTTGTGTATGATTGAATTATGGAAGAAAAGTTAAAAGCTAGAAAAATCATCTTTATAGCCCATGCTTATTAATTGCCTACAGATAATCTTCATGAAAGCCACATTTATAAATATGTTTAGATTATTAGGTTTAAATAAAGCTAAAAGTTCTGATCTCAGGAGGCAAGGAAATGTAGTTTTTCATCCAGTCTTCTTCTGGAAATGCTTAAAAATTGGCTTATAAAAGGATATTGTTCGTTTTTACACAATCACTAGCTGCCTTACAACACTCGGGTGATAGAATGTCCAGACTATGTTGTAGTTTCTGAAGAAAACAACTGTTTTCCATGCCCCGTTTTTAAGGTATAGAATTGAAACAGTGTTGAAAGAGATTTTTTAGGAGATGGTACTTTGCTCAGTAACCTCTGGAATAAAAACAAACAAACTCTGCTTTTAAAAAAATACTTATATGATTTAACAATCCTTACAGATGTGGATTTTTAAAATTTTAGGGACTTTTTTCTTAAGCTGAGATCAAATTAGAGTCAAGTGTATAATTTCCTTCCTCTTTCACTTCAACTTATTTTGTCAAGTTTCTATGTGTGATAGCACAAAGTTACAGTGATCTTATGTGAGCAAGTTTGTGTATAGAAGAATGGAATCATTTACATTAACAGCTGGAAATTATGGGACTTCTCCATATATAGAAATCTGCATCTTAAAAGTAAAATTATTGAAGTACTGACCAAAGTTTGCCTACTAGCTTTTATCCAGTTAGGCATTGTCTCTGACTTGTTTTTCTACCCTCATTCCTTTTTATTATTACAGAGCTTTCCGGTATCCTCAGAAAGTTTGTGACCTGGGGAGGATTGGCTATTTTTCATTCTAGTTCTTTTCCAACCAGCATATTGTTGGTGTCTTAGGAATTCTGCACACTGCTTCCTTGAATCCACATTGATTCATCTCTCATGGCAGACCCAAGCTTGTAGTTATGAACTACAAAGCTTGCCAGACCCCACCAACTGTGATAGAGCTTATGTGGCTGAATCTCCCTTTTCTCTTTCTCACTAGTGTGTTAGTTGCTTCTTTTGTGACTTAAGGTGGTTGTATTAAAATACTTATGAACTTCTAACTTGTTTCAGACTGGTGCAATAAAAGTTCCTTTCTAACCCTTTCTGGCTTAGAAACTTGATCAGCCATCTCATAAACTAGCAATATTTAATCACTGCATCTTTTTTGTTTAGCCTTCAGTTTTTGATGAAGTAAAACTTTTTGACTTTCTCTTAGGGTACTAAGAAAGGTCCATAAAGAGTGTAGCTCAAGAATACACATTTGGCTACACTACAGTATCTTTGTTTACTGTGTTTTGCCCCACATCTTATGTCCAAATGCTACTGTATGTTTGGTTCAGTTGAAGTGATAGATGGTCCATATGTCAATTCAGTGAACTAAGTAATTTTGCCAGGTAGCAACAGCCATTTGTTTTTCACTAATTGGGACATTTTCCCGAAGATAGGTTTTTCAGAAACACCAGTTATAGAGTATCCTAGTTGAGGGGTGGGTGCATGTCTTATTGTGGGGCAACAGCAACTTTGGGGTTGAATTTACTTGAATGGAATAGAAATTGCATTGTTACAGAACTAGAAAAAAATCTTATATGTATGAAAAAATGATAATAGCCTTACACTGAAAATAATACTTTAAGCATGTGAAGATGTGATCCTTTGTGATGTTACTTGTATAGAAAAAATATATATATATACACATATATAGACACACACACGCACACACATATATATCTTTTGAAGTGTTAAAAAGAAAATAGTACTTTATATTCTTTATCATATCACTTTTTTGTAAGTGTTCAATATATTCCTGTTTATTTTTCTATGTTCTGTTTTGTAGCCTTAAGAAGTGTTTCAAAAGTATCTGAATGTATAAAATAATAGTAAATGCCCTACATGGTGTGATGCTGCATTGTACATAAAATTGTGCATATATTAAATTTTGTTTGTCTCAAAAACTTCTTGAAATGCTTTGATTTAGAACTGTTAGCAATTAGTATAGTAGAGCATGTCAATAAAGTAATAGAATTTGACCTGGAGGAAAGGTTTTACAGTGTTTAACTGGTTAAAGAGAAGTATGTGAAGATTTTTAAAAGTATAGTTAGAATAATGATTTTAATTTTCCTTATCTTTTTATTAATAACACCTCTCCCAGAGGACTTGATTCAGTTCTTTTTGTCTGTATGCTTTCTTCATGTTGGAAATTTTCTGTATAATACTTTATAAAGTTATTTTAAAAGTAACCACACCCTCATTTCACATGTAAAAATATCCTGTGTCCACCTTCCCCAATCCTCCTAATTTACTGTAGTCCCATCAACATCTCCAGTGTTGTCAGTTTCTACTTGCTCTTCCTTTTCTTATTCTTTGTTTTGTTTTATCTTTACAAAGGATGAAGTATCTGCATAAAACCGATTTATATGCTAAATAGCACTATCTTGAGGAATGGGGAGTAAATTATAATTCACTTTTAAACAATAATTTGCACAAGGAAATTACCTATAAAAATAACTTTAAAAAGTGGTATTTGTCTTTTATTAGTATTGACTAGATTAGAATATAGAGAATTGGTTAGCATTGGTATTAAAGAACTTGTAACTTTTTTTCTGGAGAAAAGGCTTCAAAGAATCACTTTTTCCTTCAAGGTCTGTCACTATTTCCATGTCCCTGAACTCGTGTATTTCTTTACTGTTTGGATACTGTAAAGTCACAGCCTTTTCGAGCCAAAAATGGCTAATCTTTCCAGTTCTTAAATTGTTTGAAACTCAACTAAAAAGTTTAAAATGATTCATTTTTTACCAGTCAATTCCATCTTCAAAATATGGAAAGATTTGCTATATGAAAATTTTTATAAACTGGGCTTAAATGCCTTAATAACTTTTTGTGCTTAGTCTAGATAATCCATGAAATTAAACTAATAAGTGGTTGCTTTTCTTCTACTTAGTACCGCTAAGATCTTGAAAGGTCAAAGTGTAAAGGTCCTCTGCTCTGTTCAGTTTGTACTGTAAAATCTGAATTATTTATTTTACTGATTGCTATGGATTTAACCATTTATCTCAAATATTGGGGATAGTTCTGTACTTCGAGTCAGAAATTGATTCTAGATTCTGAGGTCTTGTAATTCTGGGCAAATCAAATTAACATTCAAGTTTCTGTACCTATGAAATAGAAATGGTGCTATTATCTGAAAGTGTAATGTAAATGTGATGATTATAAACTTAGGAAGAAGGAAATCTTCCTCACTTAATGCCTAAGACCCAAAGTTGCTGAAATGAAAGCAAAGAATTTAGAGGGCAGCTTCTTTCAACTGATGTTTTTTCTTTTTTTTTTTTTTTTTTTTTTTGATGAGGGGAGATGGCATTTAAAATTGTTGGAGCCTTCCTAACCCTAACCCCAAATTCTTGCCCACTTAGATCATGATTCAGTAGCTTCCAAGCTAGTGAAGACAGAAAGTTAACTTCACCTGACATGTTCCCCCCTTTACCATTCAGTCAGTGGCCAAGTCCTACCAAATCTTTTATACTGTTTCTCATTTGTGTCTGTCCCTTTCCACTTCTGCTACCATTCTTGTCTAGGCCCTTACTAGTGTCACTTTTTGAAAAGGCTGCCTCCCTAAATTGTTCTTAGGTTATTTCCTCTTTCTATCTTCCCAGTCTATACTGCTTTCAGAGTCTCAAATGCTACTTGGATTAATAGCTGGTTAAAAATTGTAAGCTTTGTTTCACAAGTTAGGATTCAGTGACACATCTATCTAGCCAATCTTCCTACTATTCACTGACTTTTGGAATGATCTTAAAATTTGTTTCTTTGCTCTTGCTAAAAATGTTACTAACTTGGATGCTGCATTCTCTCCCTCAACCCCGGCATCCCCTTTTCCCACTATTTCTAGCTTAAGTCCCTTTTCTTCTATGAATCCTTCCATTTAAGTGCACAGAAATGTGTTTTCTGTAATGCTCATTTGAAAATATACTGCCTTAAGAAAAATTGCTTTATACATACAGATAATTTTTAACTATGTCATAAAATTCTTGCAAAATAGTATTTTACAGGTGTCTGCCACAGTGCCTGGCACATTATTAAGCATGTAGTAGAGGTTTAGTGAAATGAGCTACCTGGAACAAAGTGAAAAAAGATCACTGATTACTGGGAAATATGTTTCCATCAATATCTTGGGTAATAAATGAAGATTAAATCATGGCTTCTCTTTTGGACAAAGTTGGATCATTTCTGAATGGTGACTGCAACATGGGATTGTTTAGTTGTTGAAAGTAGGATTAGTGCAGTAATCATGGGCTTATGTATGTAAAACAATTACATAGTTTGCCCACAATTGTACATTAATGAGAAAAAACTTTGTGAAAAATAGATTACATATCTATTACCTTGTCCCATTTCTGTAATGAAGAAATTGCAGATAATTTCTGCAGATAAAATAATTTTTTTAACAAATAATAGGGGCAGAGAAGGTTTTTGCTTGTCTGTATTGCCACACTGTACATAATAGGAGGAAGATTTGAATCTCTTATTTATTGACATTGAAGGGGACTGCAAAGCCCAGTATTAATACTGTGCTCTTATTCCATGACATCTGTAATCTATCTGGTACTGTTTTAAGTCTTCCCTAAAACCTCTGGGAAGTTCTTTCTGTGAAGGGACCTCTGAGCTACATGAGTATAGATATTCTTTACCTCAGTTCTTACCTCACCTTGAGCCAGCCTCAGACAAGCTGTGACCACTGTTCTGCAACCACAACTTCAAAGTTGCCGAGGTCTCCTGCATCCAAGGCCATCTCCAGCCCTCATCTACATCTTGCCACTGGACCCAGATGATTGAGAAAGGGAGGCTGGTGATTTTGTGCAGCCCTCTCCTAACTTCCAACTCACTTGCATATTATGGCCTTCACACCATAAAGGACAAATACCAACAATCGTCTTTATGTGATTACAAGCAAAAACAAGGTCATACCAGAATAGTTCTAATATTCATGCTATATTGCTTTTGACTCAGACTACTTGGCCATTAGTAATAAATTGTGATTAAAATGGAATTAAATATTTATGAAGGCTTTCTGACTTGCCTAGGACTGAGCTAGTTCCTACAAGAATTTATCTAGTACAATTTGTTTTTTGTAAATGTGATAAAATGATAATGATTTGATTTTTAACTTGTTGCTCATATTGTAAATTATGAACTTATTTTTGAATCTTAAAAGGGCACGTATTAGGAATTTAAAGGGGCACGTGTGGTGCTAATAGCAACATCACAACCCTGTGTATAATCATACAAATTAAGCTACAAAAGGCTCAGGTTGTTGAGGCCATAACCTGAGTGCCTGAGGAACTGGTAGAGCATGATGGGCAGCTAGAGGCGAGGGAATTTCCTTCAGCTGAATCAATTTCCAAGGTCCTGGGAACGTGTGTGTTGAAGATCATTGTTCTCTCCTGTGGGTAAGTATTGCTCAGTCCAGTAATGGAGAGTGTGAACTCCTAGGCACAAGGTCTGAGTTGGGCCACAACCATTGGAATAGGCTTGTTGGATCATTGTGGGGGGTCAGAGAAGGAGCCCCATGGGACTGGATTGACCTCTGCTTTTAAGGGTGCATCTAGAGAGACTAATTGCTTCCCGGCCTTCAGAGACAAGACAGTAAGCTAAGGAAGTCTAATGTAAATATGCTCTTTTTTCATTACGAAATGTGTCTAGAAAAAAGCAGTAAACTGTTGGTGGTTGAATTTATGTATGTTATTGTGTATGAAGTGTGACAATGATCTCCAGTTTACCTCCCCCATACCTCAGCCTAAGGAATTTTCAGTTAGTCTGCACTAGTTGCATAGGATTGGCCTGGGGCCCTTAAGAGGTGATTGGGAGATGTAATTACATGGTTTTATTGAGAGGTGAATGTGGACTTTAAAGGAAATTGCCTGATTCTCCTTAGGGCCCCAGAGATGATTCTGGAAATGGGGATGACACATGTGCCCATTGCAGCTCCAGCTGATTGGCTGAGGATTGGGTAGTCCTGGGCAGGGGTCCTCAAACTACGGCCTACAGGCCAGATGCAGCAGCTGAGGACGTTTATCCCCCTCACCCAGAGCTATGAAGTTTATTTAAAGGCCCACAAAAAAATTTGTTTTTACTATAGTCTGGCCCTCCAACAGTCTGAGGGACAGTGAACTGGCCCCCTATTTAAAAAGTTTGAGGACCCCTGGGTAGTGCATTAAGAAGATAGACCTATTTCTTTGGGACTTGGATGGGGGGAGGTGACCCCTCGGGGGTTCATGTTCTAGACACCTTTGAACATACCCTGGCCGGTGGCTGCATTGCTTGGTGTGAGGAATTGGGTGTAATGCTTGTTCCTATGCCTGTCACTAGCCCCCTTTGGTCTTCCTTGTCCCGGTGTGGAAGGACAGCACAGTATACATGACAACATAGATCCTGTTGTGACTGCCCTGGACTGAAAGGACAACACCCAGCCCAGCGTGGGGGAACCATCAGGCTCCAGCTGTTCAATCACAGACTGGTGCAGTTGTGTGGCCCCAGTACAGGCAGACAGTGGCCGAGACGTTTCAGGCCCTCGCACGGAAGAGGGACGACAGGTGGTCCTGCCTGGCACAGTGGGAAGAGTCGAGCGCCATGTTGGCAGGGTGTGGTGCAGCAGACCTCAGCAGTGATGGGAACCCAACAGCAGGAGAGTGGGCCCTGCCAACAGAAATCTCTCGCTCTTAACTGTAAAACTCAGAGTCCAAAAGGCCATTCTTTGTTTGCCTCAGGTCTTTCTTACATAGCCTTAATTACTGAATTGGGTGTTGCCTCAGGCAAATTGAGGCCTATTATAGAAATTAGCTTGAAATGGCCAGTTTCCCACCACCTCCAGTTGTCCTGTCCTGTACTGGGTCACTGGACCCAAGTGGTTCTGGAGGAGAAAGTGAGGCTGGTAACTTTACCAGGCTCTCTCTTGCTCAAATACAACTCAACTTGCATGTTATGACATCAACTGCCTGATCTGGTCATCTCCAAAAACACAGGACAACAACCCATTGGTGACTGGACAGCTCGTTCCCAGGGAGCACTTGGAAGACAAAAGAGTGATATTGTGAGAAGACTTGCTCTCTGGCAAAAAGAGGAAGACAAATGTGTTGACTCCACTCCCACAGAAGCTGGGCGGCTCCTCAGTGGGCTGGTCTACTTTGGAGTTCCCTGAAAAAGAGGCCTTAACTGTTGGGTCAGAGACATTAAATGGTGGCAATTCTCCCTGAAAAATGAATATAGAAGTGTTCACCTGATGCTGCTTCTACCCCACCTCCCAACCCCCAGTATTATCTCTTTGCTGTGATTAGCAAAGATTTAGCAGATGGTTTAGACGTGGGATTTAGTCCTTTCAAAGAGGTGGTTGCCAAGTTTGCAATTTCTGATTGTCATTCTGCCATATTCAGTTAGACCTTCAAGAGCCTGTTACATTGACTTTTGTTTGGTTGTGTCTTAGTTTTTCTTTTCTGGGTCAGGATTGATGTATTACAGTTCTAAAGCCACTTAAGTGGTGGAATTTCTTCTAGAAGACTCGACAGACTTCGCCACCAAGGGATCTTCCTGTTGGGACCATCTGCAGTGGTCCTTTGTCTGAGTTAAATCCAAATCGCCTGTAAGCCATGCTGTTGCCCTCCATCATCCATCCCCTTCAGGAACAAAGGAGGAACAATAACTGGTTTGATGGGGAAAATACCCCAACCCCCAACCCCATGCAAGTTGGGCTCCTTTGCTCTTTAAAGATAGTGAAATTACCCTTAAAGTTCATTTGGCTCAGGTCCTAGAGGCTCAGGATGTTCCCATCATTATTTTCTGCTTAGTTGACTTTAAGACCATGAGGACTTCCAGGTGCTTTTGTGACCTTAATTTGGCAGACTGGGATAGGTACCTTAGGAGGGGGAGCTTTGCACAGTGGAATTATTTTTCAGGGTATGGCCCTCCTCCCCTGCTGGTAAATGTTGTTGTTGATCTGCCTATGAACATTCCAATATTGAACACCAGGGAAGTGGCCTGAGTTGGGCCTAGCCCAGGACATAAGACATACATACCAGATGTTTAATATTGCTATTATATTGGAAAAGTATCAATACTAGAGTATACTTCTGGTATTTGAAACGTGTGTGTATTTTCATCTTTTAGATGTTTGTGTTTTCACCTAAGTTCCAACTAAGTCATCTGAGTCAGTGGTTTAAGTTTTCTTGAAATGGCATGCTGTACTGTCATTCACTTGTCTTCGGAGGTAGAAATACAAAAATTATACCTCTAGCTCTGGAGTAGTCCAGTGACAAGGCCAGTCTTGCATAGGCCAGTAACTTATTACTGAAATGCATCACTGTAGCCACTCAGTCCTTAAAAACAGTGGATTTTACCTATTTGTTGATACAACTAATGACGTTTTTATTTATTTTGAAAAATACCCTGATTAATGGTAACAATAGTCAGCTAAGCAAAACCCATTAAGCTTTTTATTGAAAAGCCAACCTACCAAACAGGAAGGGGGTAAGTAAGTTCCTGGGTGGAATTTCCCCACTGGCCAAATTAAATATTTGAATGGTATAAGCATTATCACAGTCAACTTTAAAAAAAAGTTTTCAGATGTGTCTATCCGATCAACTCATTTCAGGCTACTTCACTAAACCACAGAGCCAATAATGTGTCTTAGCCAACTTTAGTACCATGCCAAATGTATCACCATCAGGCCTTGCCTGGTGAGAATGACTTCGGCCATGGGTGAACTGTCCCAGCACGTTCCATCCTGCGAGAGGCTGTCTTCATCAACCCCTGAGGCCAGAAATAGGTCTGTCACCTGCTATTCACCCTTCACTGTTTGCTCTTGAGTGGCATTCTTCAAGAGCTCCAGGGCACCTCTGCTATGGAGGATTTAAAAAATCTGAGGGTATTTTCCTCTGAGTCCATGGTTTCTTAATGGTTCTCTGCCGGATTTCCTGCGTGAACACGCTATACTGTATATCACTATATAAATTTGATCAATCCAGTGATGAGGTCATGTGACAGGACAGGAAAAGGTAGTGAGGGAAAATAAGAGCAATGGGTTCCAGTCTCAGACCTAGACTGGTCTACAGAAGAGATGGACAAAGGAAACTTTAGTAAAACTAAAAAAAAATCCCAAACTGTGAATATCATGCAATGTTACTATGTAGTAAGAAATGAATACTCAAAAGTATTGGGAGGACTTAACTAGTACAAAGTAAAGTACAAAGAACCAGAGAAAAAGAAAAAAATATATAGATAACAAGTAGGGAAAAATCGTCAACAGAACATGACACTGCAAGAACATGACTAAGACTGGCTTTTTTCACTATTTGCAGTTTTGGGGGAGATTATCAATCACTGGATACATCAAACTTTTTTTTTTTAATGTTTTACTGAACTTTTCCCCCTCTTCCCTCCCTCTTTTAAAATGAAGTAGAGCCCTCTGGGAGGGGGAAGGCAATATTAAGAAGTGTGGGTGATGTAAAAAAAAAAAATGAAATAGACAAAAAAGCATTTTCCAAAGTCCTGTACAGACCGTGGAATAGGGTTTTGTTTTGTTTTGGGCGTTTTTTGATGGGGAAATGATTGGCCGGAGGGATTAATTTTCCTCTGGCCACTTTATTAGCATTAGGAGTACTAGATGTCTATCCTGCTGCCCATTCTCCCTGACAAATTGCACTATTTTTAAAGCCAATTTCTGGTATTGGCTTGCCTCAGAGATACTTTTGTATTGTGATTTATGGTATCTCAGGTTTCAGTCTTATTTGATTTTAGTGGCAACTCTGCAATATGATGGGCATACGAAGACAATAATGGCAGTCTTTGTCTTCAGAGAGCTTACATTTTCCTGGCAGGGAACAGAGAAGATACAATAAATGTATGAGTGAGTAAATAGATCCTGAAACATACAAAATAACTGGGGAGATCATGTTAAGGGAGTATACAGGAAATGTCCATCTATTGAACTGGGCTGTCCAGAAAGGCTGAGGAGTCTGAGATGAGAAGGAATGAATTCTAAGTATGGGGTACTACTTGTGCCAAAGTAGGGAGGTGGGAAAGTTGTTTGTTTTATTGGAAAGAGCGTAAAAGTATTATGAATTTCAATATGAAATAACAGGAAGAATAAGTGATTCTGAAGGATTGTAAATGACAAATGCCTGTTTCAAATGACCAAGTTTGTTTATAGAAACTTCACGTTGGTCTTGTGAAAATACCTAGTTTATTATCTCCATTATACAGATGCTGAGGTTAGCAGGAGTGAAATGTCCTGCTCCAGGTTATCCAGATAGAAGTGCTATCGTTTCCTTATTCCCAACTTTCCCCTGTACCTGGTGGCAATTTTTTCCCATAGGTAAGCTTTTTCTATTAAATTGGCAATATCATATGTACTATCTTTAGTGTCGGCATCTAGAGTTTTAACCAATTACTGCTCCTTGAGGGCAGGGGCTAGCTAACTCCATTTTTAAAAAATTCTATTAAAGCTTTTTATTTTCAAAACATATGGATGGATAATTTTCATGACTGCATTTTTTTTTTAATCTGTATTCACAGTCCTTATTTTAGCACAGTGCTTGGCAAAGAGGAAGTCTTTTAAAATGATTTAAAAATCATTTTAACTTTTAAAATTTTTAGCATGCATATTCAGAATTCCAAATTTGCTTAGAAAATCTGCAGTTACAGGAAACACAACTGATACTTTCAGTGCTCACCATCACTAACATGTTTGTTTTTTTAATTGTGTATTTTCTTTAACAGTATTGACTAGTTTGTAAAAATGCATTGAATAGTGTTAAAATTTTAAAAGCCCACCCTAAGTTTTATCAACCTTTGTTCTCAAACATAATTGTACATGCAAATCTCAAAGTACTAAAAATAGTTATTCCCCTCTCCGTTGTACCCTCCCAGTAGTTAAAATAATATTCCTGATACACAGATCTAACCATATCACAGAATAAAAATTTCTCAACCTTAATACTTAACTCTCCATGAAGGGGCTCCAGCCTATCTTTCCAGATCAAATTATATGTGTAAAATGCTTTGCAAACCATGTTCCTTTTTCATTAGTCTCACTGCTGCATAACTTTAGTGGCATATCATTTGTCACTGTGATAAATTAGGGAAGCACTGAATAATTTATACCTTGAAAAATTTACAAGTGGGTAGTATAAATGAGAAAAATATAATTGGAGGCTAAGCCTAGTATGAATTATAGAACTTAAAAAAAAAAAAAAAAGCTTTATTACAAACGAATACACAAAATAAAATTAGGCATACATCCTAGAAGAGACCCTAATAAAACTGATTTTAGTTGCACACAATAACTTGTTAATGCCTTTAAATTGAGGGTGCCAAAAGTTCACTTTATTATCCCTTGGCCAATTTCATTTACATCATTTGCTTAAGTAAAACTTTTTATTTTTCATTTGCTAACGTTATTTCAATTTCTTACATAAAGGATCTAAATTCATGAGAAGCAGACCTTTTTTCTTTTATATGCTATTTATTGGGCTTATTTCTTCCCCTTCCTCTTCTTCCTCTACCCCCAATTACACGTTTTATAAATAGGAATAATGCTTGATATTACTGATATAGGTATTTATTAACAACTTGAAGCAAGTGTAGTTACTTCTATTTAGTCAAATGGTGCTACTTGTACTATATCACATGGTTGATACGAGGAAAATACCACATAATCTTTTAAATGCTATATAGTTAAAAACCTCCAAGTTCTACTTACAAACAAACTGTATCAAAAACATTAAATACATGTGTAAAGCATTATGCTAGGCACTTGGCTAAATTTAGATGGCCATACCCCATGGGGTTAAGACTCAGCAGCTACATAATACAGAGCTCTACATGAAAAATGCATTACAATTTAGACAGTGTTAGGTGAGGTGTGAAGGGAAAGGCTTTTTTTTTTTTTTTTCCTAACAACTGATGTGAAGGAATTTTGGGTTGCCTTTGAAAGAATATTTAAGGCATCTAGAGAGATAAGAGCCCAGTCCAAGGCTCGTTAAAGGAATACAAAGGTATAAAAGCAAATAAATCTGGAAAAGATAGGGTGGTACCAAAATCTTGGGCTTTTAAAGCTGGGCAGAAGCTTGAGCTTTACTCAGGAAGTGATAAGCTATTGAATATTTTGGTGTAGTGATATGCTTAACTATTCCTAAGAAAGATCATCCTGGTGATACCAGAATCCAGGCAACTCTGCACTAGTGTAGAGACGAGAAAGGAGGAATTTCAGAGAGCTGGAAATGAGAATGGTGGCTCAACAATAACAGAATGAAAGACAAGGATAGGAAGAAAGGTGTTACTTAATTTCCCACACTCAAGTCCAAGGTGATAAGGTGATTTTCCTGGATGAAGATGGAATTGCAAATTGAACTCAGAGGAATGAGAAATACAAGTTTGGGATATTTTTGTAGATCACCTGTCTAGTTCCACTTTCATTTTACAACTGGGAAAAAGGAGGTCTGTAGAAGGGATGGAACTTAATTAGGACCACACCACACCTGAGAGTAGGGTAGAGTTGGAAATGCAATTCAGTGCAAGTGACCAAAAATCTCCAGAGCACTACTATCACAAGGAGAATGCTGAGGAGAAGGGGGCCAAGGACAAACTTTCAAATACACAAATGAGAGGTTGGGAAGAGGATGAGAAGATGAGATGAGCAATTGGAAAAGAAGCAGGTGTCTCTGATGTTAATGGAAGAACATCTGTCTTATGGGCAAACAGAATTAAACTGTAAAGGACAAGAATTAAGGATTGCCATTTGATTTGGTCATTAGGTCACTGATAACCTTAGGGAAAAGTAGACGGGCAGCCTAAGTCATAAGGCGCTTATGGGAGAGGAAGTAATAAGAAAATAAAGATATTGGGTAAAAAAAAGAGTTTCTCCCAAAGACTTACTAGTGCCTTAAAATTTTTGCTCTTACGTCCTCCACATTTATCAGCATATTCCTGCTCTGTTCCAGAAAACTATCCCTTACGACAAAATAAGGCACTTTGTAGTTCAGGGTAGCTGATCCCCCTCATTCAGCATACATCAGTGGGATACGTTCCTACTGTGGCCATATTTTCCCCGTTTACATGTTCCTCTAGCAACAATAAGATCAACACAACCATTGCTTCTAGAAAAGGCATGATGACGCTTGATTATCTTATGCTTCCACTCATCATTTCTGACTTTCAAGAGTAAAACATCCCCCAATTTTTTTGGAGGTAGGACCCCCGAAGCACTTAGCACACTACCAGGCATTTAGTTACAGCTTCATAAATGACTTTTTATTCATTCAACAAATAAAAAAAAGGAAAGAAGTCTACCAAAATTAGTGAAAACATCAAATAAAATGACATGTAATGCTTACGGTCAAGTTAACATTTAGCAGTGAAGAGGAGACAGAATGGTAGGCAAGTAAGCTAGATGACTGAAGGGAAGGTCTTTTCTTAAGGCAATATTATTGGTAGATGGAATGATGAAAATATACTAGAAAAAGGGTGCCATAAGCAAAGTTTTAGAAGCTGCAGGAGAGACTAGCAAGGATTAGCAGGGCAGATAAGATTAGCTTTACTGAGTAAGCATACTTACTAGCAGAAGGAAGTCAGGAAGTGAAAACATTGAGGGGATTTTTTGAAATGAAGGATAGGGATATCTAAGGCCATTTTTGGAAATGGCTTCATTTTTTCTTAGTGAAGTGGAAGGCTGGGTCATGTTATGATTTTGGAGAAAGGAATACTGCAGGCAGCCCAAGGAGATAAGCCTGAAGCATGAGAAAGCTAAGCCACTGATAAAAGTAGGATGTATCAGTCATCTATTATGAATTTGTAACATATGAATTCAGCTTAAAAAAAAAATTAACAGAATGGCACATATTATTTAGCAGAAAAGTTGCTATGCATTTGATTTTTGGATTCAAGATGATTTTGCTTTACAGGGTTTGTTTGCTTGTTAGTTTTTTGGATAAATGCCAATCAAATTATAAAAGCCTCACCGAAAAGTTTTAGTAAACAATATGTGGATTGATAAACAACTGACCTATTTTCCAGCAGTGTTTTCCCCCGCCCCCATATTAATCTTCCCTGGAAGTTATTAAGGTATATATTAACTGTATTCAGTGAAGACAAGACATGCTCTATACTTCTGATGGATGTTTATTTATCAAATCCTCACCTTAAGAGTCTTTGACTGGCTTTTTAAAATAAGAGCAGCTTCTATATCTTGACATACGTGGGTAAACCATATTGTACAGAAAACAGTTCTTAAAGATTTTTAAAATTGGAAACACTGGTCAGCATTTGGTACATGAATAAATTACACTTATACTGAAATCTCCCCATAAGTTTTGAAAATCTGGAGGTAATTCATATAACTTGAAATGTCTTCATCTTAGAGCATTACACAAAGAATGGCTTTGTCAATGAGTACAGAAAAGTGGTAGTGTCTGATGTTTAGAGTATAATAATATACAACGCTACTAGTTTCTGATGTTAGATAAAGTAAATCATATTTCAAACTCCAGATTATGCGGGGCATTCTAAAACCTGATTAAAGTTTTATACACCAAAAATTCTGATTATATTTAGTTGTAGAAATGTATTATCAATATTCTTAGTCAGCTTAATCATCCAGGAAAAAGTAGTTTCCACTCTTCTTTTGTTCAACATCCTATGGAAAAAAGAAAAATAATAAATATGTGTTCTGCTTCATGAAACCTATCTCCCAACCAATACCTGGAGATGAACTTGCTAGCCTCTTCTCACAGAGACTGTTTCTGGCTTACAGACTTAGATGCAACTTCTCTCCCCAGGAATCTCTCCAAGTTGTTTTCTCTAGTCTCTTCCACTACCCTGTTCAAAATTCCCCTGGTTTGGGTCTTTTTAAAAGACAATGTTTGTGGTTGTTATTTTGCCTGTTTGATTGATTTATATAAATCTTTATAAAATATTACACCACACATTAATTCAGCAGTTACTGATCAACTGTTCATACTAAACACAATGGATCTAGAGACATATAAGATGTGCAGTCACTATCCTCAAACTCAAAATCAAATACCATGTGTGGCCAAATATCAGATCCTTAGTATAAGTTAGTATAACATTGCCCTTCCCTCTTTCTATGGGAAAAGAAAACATGTTATCATCTTTTCAGTAAGTTTAATAATGACCATATATTTTCCCAGTAATGTTACTTGTTATGATACATCCAATACATTTTTCCAAGAGACCTGAATCTATGACACTAAACTAATTTGAACTAATTCTAACATCTAACAAAGTTTTTCATGGTTCCAAATCTTCACTAAGTAGGGGACACATAAATATTGGGATTACTCCTATATAAAAGGCCCAATGACTAGAGAAATAGTTGACAGTAATTTTTTAAAACGAGAACAGAGGGTTTGTTGGGCCCCAATTTTTTTTTTCTCGTTTAATTCTGAGTCATCAACACTTAATAGCAATTACCTCCTTCAAAACAACATTCCCACATACCTTGATTGAATTAAGTTTATTTATTCTTGGCCTGTAGTTGTTTGGATCTCTTCTGAAAGTAATTTCAAGCTGAGACAAAAATTTATTCATACCAGCCAAAAGGGTTTGAGGACTAGAAAAAAAAAAGTGACAAAATTTTATTTAGATACTTACATACTAACTTTTATTGAAATAAAACTGCATCACTGAGATTCAAGAAAACTGAGAATACCTGCTGTCACCCTATAAAATGGCCAAGTTTATATGATTTTTAAACTTAATATAATTATTTAATATAATCACGATTTATGCTCTTCATCTAGATAGATAATATGGAACTTTTTTTGGTCACAAGAAATAACATATTAAATTCAACAACTTGTTTTAGAAGAGAAAGAGGAGTCAACAGAGAAAAGGCAATAATACAACATATAGTATTTTAGTAAACATTTTAAAAAGTTAGTAGCTATTATGTTAATTGTATTAATTTTGACTTATTTGTTTCCTTGCAAGGAAACACGATTCTTGAACACGTAAACATTATATTTGGAAATATGAAGGTAACTAGAGTGTAAAAAATAAAATACAACAGGGTCCTAAGCTGGAAAGTACTAGATGCCTCACCTAATCTGTGGAAAATGTTTGATTTTGCTGGGCTTCTTGCTCCTAAAAATGACTTTTCTGAACTTTCATTAAGCTAAACAGAGAATAAAAAGATAGGGATAACCAGAGATGAAACTTGACCCTCATCCATATTCTAGAATACTGAACTAGAAAGTAAGGAGAATGGCTATAGCCAAACTCATGCAACTCTGTCTATAAAAACACCTCTGGTTTGCAAAAACAAAGGTCTTTCCCAAGTCCACAGTTCTGGAATTTTCTTCAATTGGCTTGAACTTTGTGGGCCCGGTCGTATGTATTGTCAAAGCCTTTATTTCTGGATATGTCCTATGCTCTTCCATTTTTCATAACAAATGACCAACTAGTTAAATTCAGGGAACCTAGAGGATTGATATGCTTTATATATTTCTGGGAAGATGTTAGTGCTAGAAATCCACTAATATTTGTAAGAATATTTCTATTAGCTTACATAAATATCCAACACATCGTACCTGTTTGCGAGTGTGTTCTTAGATGGAATGCCATCAAAAACGATGACCCGATCCGCTAGATAGGTGGCCATGATAAAGTCATGTTCTACCACAAAGGCTGTCTTTTTTGCATGGAGAATGAAACTAAAACAAAAAGATTTTGCAATTTTTTCAATATGGCTTTAGAAGGGGCACCAAGAAAGCATATTCAAAGTTTATTAAGCACTTCTGTGTATGAGTACACATACCCGCGAATCACACTCTAATGGGCAAGACAATTTACCGTTTGACAACTCTGGCTGCCATTAGACGCTGCTCAGAATCCAAGTATGCAGATGGTTCATCAATTAAATAGACATCAGCAGGTTTGCCCAGACAAAGAGCTAAAGCAACTCGTTGTAACTCACCACCAGATAATGTCTGTACCTGTGTGGAGAAGGAGTTTAGTAAATGTTGTGATATCACTAATATTTAAAAAAAAAAAAGGAAAAAAATTTCAGGCCTTAGTACCTCTTGATCTATGATATTTTCAATCTGCAAAGGCTTCATTACATCAGTGACAAATTGTGGGTGAGTATAAGCATCTCGTATCTTCTCATGTAGTAACTGGCGTACACTTCCCTGTTTTAGATTTGAAGATAAAAAATAGTATTTAAAGTCTAAATAATTGCCCCTACATGAATGGCAAAGAAAACACAAATTTGTAAATAAGATTTATCCCTAATGATTTCCTTTAAACAGCAGAAAACAAACATAACTCACTGTTGATTTGGGACTGATCTTCTGTGGCTTATAGCTGACATTTAGAACTGGTACCTCCCCTAAAATATAGAAAATAACTATAATAAAAATGATCTTTTTGGATAATTTTGAAATTGGCATAAATGGAAAATTTAAACATTACCTCCTTCATCAGGTTTAAGTCGGCCAGCAAGCATTCTGATGAATGTAGTTTTACCAGTACCTGGGGCAAAATGAAAGTGAGGAAAATATAACATGTAAAGTGAATTTTATGACAATTAAATTTTTAGTGAATTACTAATAATAGACTGAGCATTTTAAGCCAGATACTTGGTAAATTCTTTTTAAAAAGCAACATATATAGACATGTATGGTTTTTGTAGGTTAAGAGAAAAATATACACTTAAATTTGTATTGGGCTAAGTATTTGTTAAGAATGAACTGTTAGAATCATAGAATTTTGATCCTGATAATTAAAAGAAAAACAGATAATATAAATTTCTGGATTTCTCAGAATTATTTCCTAACAATTTTCATGCAAGGAATAAATTGTCATTTTAATGAAAATTCACTTCCATTTGCTGAAATTTAGCTAGTTTACTATAATTCCTTTAAAATAAGAATGCAAACACATTAAGTGGAGTTTCAAAATATAAAAAGTGCACTAAATTTCTTTTGCAACAAATAGAAATTTGATTTTTTCCAAGGTGTAACATAACATTTAAAAAGTCTGTGCTTTTTTTTCCCCCAATCATAAAGGCAATAGGAAACATGTCTGCCAGCCAATAATTTCACAGCTTCACTCTCATAATGGCAATCTAATGCTATAAATGTTGGCAATAAAATTGTCTACAGTGGTAGACTCACCTGAATTTCACATAAGGAATGCTCCAAATGGAGATGAACATGGAGTTTTTTTTTAAGCTGGGTTGCCTCTGAACAACCAATTTATCCATTATTTCCTAGTCAGTATCCAAGATGAATAACTTCCCTATCAATTTATACACAGAAAACTCAGCTCAGGAAAAGTATCTTATTTTTAATGAAGAGGTTTCTTTCTTAAATGTGAATATAAACTGGGTTGAGTGACATAGATTGTAAGCGAGAAGTTAAGGTACACTGTCACAGAAAATATTTGTAGATGAACCAAGGTCATATGATCAACCCAAACCCCCACACCCTCAGACCTATAACCCAGTCATAAAGAGTATTTCTTATAAGACTTTAAAACTGCTTACCCATGTAGACTCAATCATCACAAATTATAACACTTACCATTTTCTCCTAGCATCACCATGATTTCAGAGTCTGTGAATTCTCCGGCAATGATTGCAAGCTCAAATTCGCCCATCTTTTTCTTCATTCCTGGATATTTATACATACACATCTTTTTCACTTCTTCCTCATTTGCTGTCTCAGCCACTTTAAAAACCAGTGATGCATCTCTAAATCTTAAGTTTTCTGTAGGAACGTAACCATCTAAGAAAATATTTATACCTGTTGGGGAACAATAGTATCAATAAAAGGAGAAAAGAATAAACTTATATATCAAAATACTATATTGCCTTTTAAATTATAGATGGTATTCTGCATGAAAAGTTTAAATTAATATTAGAACATAAATTTCTAGCATAAAAATAATTTTAAGAATAAATAATGCCAACTTATTTTTTTTTGGTCCACATTCCTAGAATCAGTGATATCAAATGAAGACACAAAGTTGAATTTGAACTCTTTAACATTTCTAAGATTTTATGAAGAGTTCTAATGTCTTAGCCTTTCTCTTCTTTCACATATCCGAAAAGCTAGTTGATAGAAATTCTCAAATTAGAATTCAATCCAAAGAATGGAAATAAAAATTATTTCTATAGTTTTTAAACATTTAAAAATCTTAGTGTGGTTAACTACAGACTAATTCAAAAAATATATTAATATATTTAGATGCTCGGAATATTCCTTCAACTACATTTACTTTTTTTTTTAAATAACTTTTTATTGACAGATAATTTTTTACAACATTATCCCTTGCACTCACTTCTGTTCCGATTTTTCCCCTCCCCCAGATGGCAAGCAGTCCTATACATGTTAAATAGGTTACAATATATTCTAGATACAATATATGTGTGCAGAACCGAATAGTTCTCTAGTTGCACAGGGAGAATTGGATTCAGAAGGTATAAATAACCCAGGAAGAAAAACAAAAATGCAAACAGTTTACATTCATTTCCCAGTGTTCTTTCTTTGGGTGTAGCTGCTTCTGTCCATCCTTGATCAACTGAAACTGAGTTAGATCTCTTTGTTGAAGAAACACACTCCCATCAGAATATATCCTCATACAGTATCTTCTGATTCTGCTCATTTTACTTAGCATCAGTTCTACATTTACTTTTAATTTTAAATATGGCTGGATGTTCATTTGTTCATTACAGTCAATGCTTAATTTGAGACCTGACTTGGCTGTGTAATAATAAGAATACCAATTTTAAAAAAAATGAACCCAAGGGTGATAACTGACCTGCTATGACTTAATTTTTTTTCTTTTCTTTCTTTCTTTTTTCTTTTCTTGCTGAGGCAATTGGGGTTAAGTAACTTGCCCAGGGTCACACAGCCAGGAAATGTAGGGTCTGAGGTCAGATTTGAACTCAGGCCCTCCTGACTTCAGGACTGGTACTCTATCCACTGTGCCACCTAGCTGCCCCTGCTATGATCTTAAAAAAAAAAATTATATGGAAAAACAATTTTGTGATTTTCCAAATAATTCAAAAAGTATTTCATATTCAACAAATATTCAAAATGTCATCCCAAGAGTGTGCTGAGAATGAAAAAATGAAGAAAAAAAAAAAAAGCCGTAACCTCAAGTATGAAATTATGTATCACATTTACTTACTATCCAAACAAAAACATTCTAGAAGGACAGTTCATCTGAGGTCAAGATATCTTTCTATTATCCTCTCAAATTAAGTACTTTAATATCAAACCATATGCCCATCTGCTGATATGTAAATCTACTGATTGATAAATTTTTACCAATTTCATTTCAGGTAAAATATTTTACTGAGTTATAAAAAAATCAAAGCAAATGACTAAGAATTTGAAGAATACAATTATGTTTTCTAATGTTATAGTTGTAAAGCTAAAGAACATTTTTCTGGAAGAGAGATCATATGAATACAAGTAAAGAATTTTTGAAATTACCTTCTCTTACACTAAAAGGCATAGTGACAACACCATAAGCACTTGGCACTCCGTACAAACAGCAGATGAAGTCAGAGAGATAATCTAAAACACTTAGGTCGTGCTCCACAACAATGATATATCTGAAAATTAAAGCCACAGAACGTTTTATATTTTCTAATTTTATATCAAATCTTGTCTACAATATTTTGAAAATCATATTAAAATGGACATCTTTAGCAAATCTTTTTGGAAAAGGCCCATCCCAGGAAACAAATGTGAAATTTCTTTTTGAAAGACTAAGGTTTCAAACATCAAATTATACACTCTATTTTAAAAACTTATTTATGCTTTAAAAAATATTACTGTTAGTGACTCTCTTCACCAATATTCTCTCTTGTAACCAAAAAGTTGATTCATACTAAACAAATCAACAAATTATATTTGAAAACCACTCCATTAGCTCTCTACCTCTTTACTGAGAAAGGCAATATGCTTTTGCCAGTTTTCTATGATCACATAACACATTATCTATTACCAGTATGACATAACTTTCCCAGGCCTCATCTGAAGAGTGCTATGTAGTTTCTGAAGTCTGTTCCCACTCCAAACCCTTAATTCTACATACCAGCATTATAAAAGGTATCACAAAGAAAAGATAAATGAAGCAATTAAAGGACAGCAAAAGACAGAATCTGCCAGGTAGATAACTGCTTTTCTTACTAGTGATGTTGAAACTACTATCTCAATTTTTGAAGAGCTGTGTAATGAAACAAAAACAAGCATTTAAGATGAAACTGAGAAGACTGGGCACACTGGACCAACCATGAGAAATTTATTCTGACAGTAGCATGGTTTTAAAAATGCATGATTATTTAGAATATCAATATCAGAGTCAGTAAAAATAAATTTCCATAAGAAAGGAATTAGAAATGGTATTCCCCATAAAAAGGGATGGCGTGATATAGTGTATGAAACTAAATCCAACTACTTGGTTCCAAGAAACATGCTGGCTGTGACTTCAAGTAAGTAGCTAAGCTCAGTGCCACCAGGCATAAAAGTATGAACTGCCCAGGTATCAACCTATACTGATAGATTTTTTTTCTTTGGGTTCCCTATGTCAATAAAATCACAGGTTGAGTCCCATCCCATTACCAACAAAAAACGTAGAATAGAAATAGTTTAGCAACCAGTGGCAAACAATATCTACTTATGTATATTTTTTAAAAAACCTATGATAATGATCTTTACACACATGGTGCGTCTTTGATAAAAACAAAATAGGCAATAAGTAGGCTTTAACAGACTATTTCCTAAACTGATCATTTCTACAGATATCAACTAATTATTTGTTTATCACTAAAAACCAAACCAAACCTAATCAAATGCAAAATTCTCTCAAACCAAGCTAAACCTTTCATCGCAAAACACTGCTTTGGGAGTTTTCCATAGTGTCTCTCATTTATGTTAAACTAACGATTTGATAAAACATTTTCAAAGACATTTGCTAGTTTCATGATGATGTGCTGTTCAAAGTTCAAATAGAAGAATTACATAAAGATGGATCTATTTGTCAGATGCTATTAATGTCAGATGCAATTAACTCACACAGAAAAAATGTAAAAATATGAATAAAACAATGCTCAGATTACATCATGTAGTTGGATGGATGAGTTCCTGAATTATTCATTTAGTACACAGACCTTGGGCAAAGCGGATAGACATTGACTTGATCCCAAAGTTGTATGAGAAATGTGAAATGTGTTCAATGATTCCAAGATTCCAGGCTATGTGCTGCAAAAACTGATCTTTTTGACAGTAATATTCTCTTGCCAATGCTAGATGGCTATGATTCATGGTACATTACCATCTTGGAGAAATTAAAAATTTGAAGTGACCTAAGTCACAGTGGAAATAATCAAAGTGGGTGGAAGTAGAGCAAAACACTATCAATAACTTGCACATAGAAGTGATATTTTATAAATGTATAACTCAGCATATGTGTCATGAGACGTGGGCTGGATATATGTCCAAAATGAGGTTCAGATAGACAACTCAAGTACTGCACAGGTATCTGTGAAATATTACAAGAAATAAGAGAAAAAAAATCTTTGGCTTCCCTGAGGACATGTTTTGGTAAAGACAAATACCAAACAGAGTATGAGAAAGGGTGGATCATAGGCTGCAACTTTTTATCAGTGGAAGTACAAAAGTATTGAAGAAAAATCTAGCCATCAAGTTTGTAATACAGAGAATACAGTGGAGATCAGAAAGTAGTACTGGTTAAAACTTACAGAAGACTTCAAGGAGTTAACAAATTTTCAACAAATTTGTCTTGGACAGGAAGAAGGAATAGGAAAAACTAGTAGTACAAAATAAACAGTGACATGGATCCATTCAGACAGACTCTCAAGCTTAATTAAAGATTACTCATTAAACTGCAGGATCCTTTGGGTGCACCCCCATCCCTTCCAAACTGGGTTATTCTCTTATTGTACGTACAGACCACTATGGTAATAGAACCAAGCCAATCAGACATCTCTATCTTTCAGTGTTGTGTTATCCCAATCTCCCAAATACTATTGTTCTGAGAAAACTGGCACTGGCCTAGTTACTCTGGCAATCTACAAAAGGCAATGCTGGTCTCCAAAGTCTACTTTGATCTTCACTCTGAGGAAGAGAATTTAAATCTTGCCCCTAC
Organism: Antechinus flavipes; assembly: GCF_016432865.1. NCBI lineage: Eukaryota > Metazoa > Chordata > Mammalia > Dasyuromorphia > Dasyuridae > Antechinus > Antechinus flavipes. The sequence continues at coordinate 71,484,019 of NC_067403.1, read as the reverse complement.
TCCTCTGATAACGAAAGAAAATGTTAAGAATAGTGTCAGAATTATATCTTATAGCTCTAGGTGATCTAGAGAATAAGTTGTTGTTATGATATATGGTTGAGTTCTTTCTACTTGGGCAGATAAGATAGCTGCTCACTGTTTAAAGTTAGGTCAGATTAGAGAAAGCTTAATTAAGATAGTAAAGAATCTGAATTTGTTCAGACAACATTAAAGTAAAATGGCATAGTGGAAAGAACATTGGATAAGGAAGCAAAGGTCCTGGGCCCGAATCCCCGTTTTACACTTAACAAAGAACAAGTTGATTTACCCTAGTTTCCACATTTGTAATAAAGGCATATAACTGATCATTATTAAATACTGCAGAAGACCACTGTGAGCAAAATGTTTTGTAAATCTTAAAAGGGCTCCATATGTGCATTTTTGTTATTGTTCAATAAGAAAATACGAAAGTAAAATTTGACAATTAATTTGGAGAGTACAGATAGGATAGACTGGATTAGGGATAGATAACAAAGTCATTAGACCAGTTAAGAAGTAACTCAAGGATGAAATTATAGGATCCAGAGTAGGATGGTACTAGTGTATTTATAGTTCTCCAAGGACTTGAGAACATTTTAAAGGCTCAGAATACTCAGGTTGACCTGAAATTGTAGAGTTTGATTATAAAATAAATTCAATTTATTGCTATACCCTACTAAGACTTAAAAAGATTATTAAACTAGAATCTAGAAATAAAATATCATTTATGAGAAAATAATGGCCTTTTATTTTCTACTTTCCTTCCATGTTCACATAAGGTACCCCACATTTAATGGTCATGTCCTTTACAGTAAGTATTAAATGTTTTTTTGGTAGGGTTCAGACCTGTGATTCTATCTACACTGGAAATGTCCTTCTTTGAAGCAGACAAATCTTTAGATGACTAGAATTTTAAAAATAGCAGATAAACTTACCTATCAGGATTTATTAGTGATCGTATAGTAATGGCAGCCTTTAGCCGCTGCTTAACATCTAGGTAGCTAGAAGGTTCATCAAACATGAAACTATAAAGAAAACAAAACAAAAATATTCAACATTTTTGAAGGATAAGAATTATAAATTATATGTGTACACCGAGATAAAGATCATCTATTTATATTTCTCTCTATCTTCCCTTGCCTACTCACTGGGAAATAAAAAGATTTGTTAGAGAATTTGTTGGATCCACAAATCAAAAAAGGAATGATGATATAAAAACCAAAGAACAAATTAGGTGAAATGACCCAAAATATATTCCCTGACACTGAAATTTTTTTTTTAACTTTACTTTGCCATACTTACTTAAATTCCAACAATTAGAGATTAATTGGAGCTAATAAGCATTTTTTGAAAAGCTTGATTATCCTGATAAGAAGATAAATATATGATATAAATTAATTCAGTCAAATCACTATTTCCCTCCTATATGTTTAATGGAGGTAAAAACGATTATTTTGGGAGTTGTGTGAAGAAAGAGGCACAATGGCAATGAATATCTAGCAAAAGGGATTTTAGAGGTTACTAAAATAGAAATTCTATGTCATGAAAAGAGGACATAACTTTGATTTTTCCCTTTTCCTATGTAGCACGATCTTCTATTTATGGCAGATTTAGGCTGTACTATAGGGTAACTACATTATGGTTTGTCAGTTTGGGTATGGAGGGATTAGCGTATCTCACTGCTTTAACAATGTAGAATTTTTAATGGTATTTTCTCTCATTTATTCCTTAAAAATCTTTAATAAGGTGACATTTACAGACATTTCACATATATTATCTCATTTGATAGTAAGCAAAACAAATATGCAAAAACAGTTTAAGAATTAAGGTGCAAGAAACATAAAATTAACATACATATCTGCTTTCTGTATGCAAACAACAGCACAAGCAAATCTTTGCAACTCTCCTCCAGAGAGGTCCTCAACATTTCGTTCTTTGAGATGGGTTAAGTCTATAAAAAAGAATATGGAAAGATTAATTTAATATGATAATGGGAATGGTTAACACACACAGTTTTATCTTTTTAATAGTTCTTTGGAATTGATTACAGTGCATTTCATATGTTCCTCTTAACTGTAACTATAAATATTATCTTACCATTTTAAAGATGATGAAACTGCAACTTGAAAAAGATAAATGATGTGTATATATGTATACATATATATATATAATCATACAGCTAATAAATGAAGGGCTAGGAATAAAATCAGGTCTTTGTGATTCCAAGGCAGTGACCTCTTTTTTCACCACCATACTCATGAGCTAAATTCATATCTGGTTTTAAGACTCTTATGTTTTGATTAACATCATAATACACAAAACGAATAATGCTGGAATTAACAATGAGTTTTAATTAGCATAGCAATATCATCTATTGAATGTATTATTTTCTGTATGTATTAATGCTACAAATATATTTTTTAAAAATAACTTACCAAGCTGCTGACACACAATAGCTTGTGTCTTTGTTTCATCCTTCCGGTCTAAAATAGAACCCACAGTGCCCTGTGGGAAGGTATTAGAAATATGTATACATAAACACACACAAATATACACATAGCTTTAACAGCATATACAATACAATCAAACATTTATGAAGTGTCAGCTATGTGTAAAGATAAAAATAAGAGAAAAGATAGTCTTTGTCCTTAAGAAGCTCACAATCTAGTAGGGGAATATAATTCTCTCCCTTCCCCCAAATTATAAGATTATGATTAAGTAAACAGTAGGGAGGAGGACTGTGACATGAAATGGAGTGTGTGTGGAGAATGTCCTGGGTGTTGCGCATAGGACCCAAATTCTTCTAATAAATGACTGACCTTTGCAGCTTTAGGAATCTGGTCCACATATTGAGGCTTGATAATCGCTTTTAGATCATCTTCTAGAATCTTGGTAAAATAGTTTTGCAACTCAGATCCTCGAAAATAAGTCAAGATTTCTTGCCAATCTGGTGGATCCTTGAAAAATAAAAATACAAAATGACTGACTGAATATAGGGATTAAAAAGAAAGCATAATTGCTGGGAAAAAATTAGAGTGGATTAACAGATAGTCTCTTCAGAGTAAAGTACTTAAAAAGAGTCTCACCAATGCAGAATATTTATAATGGTTTATCTTCTTTAGGGAGTATGATATATGGGGGGAAAAAAGATTTAAACTATAAAAGGATCTAGGTTTAAATGTTAGGCTAAATGGTTTGAGGTCCCTTCTAATTCCAGATCTATAATCTTTCAAGGTATCATCCAACTCTAAATTGTGTAACTTTAGATATGAAAGGAATGGCTAATAAACTGATTTCTTGGGCTCATGAATTCCAAACAATCACTGAAATAGAGTTTTTAAACTAAAATGATTAAGAAAACATTAAGTACTTTTAAAACTTTTATGTCAAAAAGTTAACAAAATTACCTTAAAGTGTTAATGTTCACAAAAAATCAATACCTACATCATATTTTCCAAGGTTTGGTTTTTGCTTTCCTGCTAAAATTTTCAAGGCAGTTGATTTTCCAATACCATTAGTTCCAACTAATCCCAAAACTTCACCTGGACGAGGGATAGGCAACCTGCATATGTAAATAAAAATGCTAATACTGAAAAGCACAAACTTGGTCATGAGAAATCTCTAAGTTGTTTCTGATCACCTACTTTTAAGATATTTGCAGCCCACACGTCTACTAATATTCAGCTATTACTGACAATTAAAAGATATATCCATGATTAATGCTTAATTGTTAGAAATGTATCCATAACCAGCACAATTCCTAATTTTGCTTATTCAACTTTCTTTCAGTGATCTAGAGCAATATTTAAAGTCCCAATCATAACATGAAAAAAACAAAATATTTTGATACTTAGCAGCGCAAGCTACCCCCTCTTCCAAGTCTTTTTTTTCTGGCCTGCCACTTTATAGACAGGGGGAAAGTGCCAGATCAATGAGACATTCCTCCTCCTTACCCCTGTAGCAGTGGGGCCTAAGAATTGGAAGCTGAGAAATAGCTTTTCATTAACAAATCTATACTACCATATTCAAAATGTAAGTGCCACTCATTAAGAGTGTTACATATGCTTTTCTGTTATTTAATTCCTTTTATGTGATGTTTACTCTACATAAATACAATATCAAAAACAAATTCCCCAAAGGTATTATAACCGCAGTGGTAAGAATATAAGTTGCTCCTAAATTCAACTGTCAAACCCGAGTCTGAGGTCTTTTTGAAAGATACATACACTACAAAAAACAATAATTACAGGCTGCATATGTTCATGCAAATCAGATTTCAGAAAAAAAGAGCTGACTACATTTAAATCAATTATGGGATATTTTGTAAAGCATACTATATACTCAATGAATGAATTTGCAGAATGTTCCAATACTGTACTACTACCTGTTGTATAATTAACAAACTCTTCTTCCATTTCCTTCTACCCTGAGTATCTGAAAGGCACACAAATTTAATCAAATGCATTTTACTTTAAAATATTTATGGTATATTAAAGTAAAAAAGAAAACTGGTTTGAAAATATACCTGTGAAGTTTGAAGGCATTGGCACAATATCGATGCGTTGTTTCCTTTTCTAGGTTGCTAGGTAAATTGACGATTGACAAAGCTCCAAAAGGGCATTTCTATAATTTGAAGAAAAAGATTCAGAAATTAAGTGCTTTTCTCTGGGTCAAGAATGG